>NC_081195.1:2072500-2672500 GCF_902713425.1 Acipenser ruthenus
AAATCTAATATTAATATGTTGCATAACTCTATAAAATGAAATAAATGAATGAACAAAAGGATATGACAGCAGTGTTTCTGTAACTGCAGAGCTATTGCTAGTCATACTATATACCAAAACAACAACACCTGGCGTGTTACTTTAGAAGGCAAGTACAAACTGCACCACTTATGAAAATGACCTATTTAACATGGCACTGCATTTCTCTTATACCCACTTATTTCTGGCCTATCCAGCTGCATTGCCTCTCTCTCACAAGGACACAATAATTTACTGTGAAGGAAGTGCTGTGTAAATGTTGTGGTATTGAGGGGAAACAAACTTAAAAACCACTCTGCTTGTCAGATGACAAAGAACATAGAATGAGGTCTTTTTCTTTTTGCAAGTATGCTTTTTTTTCCTGCTAAAGTGGCATGACTAGCTGATTGAAATTAAAGATATTTCAGTGTCTTGCAAAATGTGTCAGATGTTCCTACTGTCCATACAAGTATGTAATAAACAGTTCTTACTAGAAAGCATATATGCTGCCTTAAACCAAATCCAAGGTATATATGTAAACAATGTAATCATGCACATTAGCACTGCAAAAACAAAACAAACAAAAAAAAACCTATTGCTGTACTGTACGACAGCTACCCTAGTTGCTAATCTTCCTGAGCACTAACCTTACAGCAAGCAATGTCTCCTAATGCTGGCAATGTTTATTTTGCACTTCAGCTATTTAGTTTTATGCTGTATGCATGTACTCCTGTTGTATTAGATAGCCCTGCTGGATAACACATCTGTCCTTAAATTTCAAGATGACACCCTTCCCTCTTAAAGTCTTTTAACTTACCTCTGGTAACACTGAAATATTGTTGTTCTCAAGGTTCAGCTCTTCCAATTCTCTGCACTTAGCTAATGATTTAGGGATAGCAGACAGCCTGTTGTACCGCAGACCCAAGCGATTTAGACTTGACAAGTTACCTGGAACAACAAGGTAAGCATTATCATTTATTACCCTGTGTTAGCAGGGAACTGAAAATGATATTTCAATAGTTACTTGGCATAGCCACCTTTGGTGTCAGTTATCAGGGAATCCATGGAGATGCAGAACAGTTCCTCTAAAAAGAGAGTCGGTGAAGCACAAACAAGATGCTCACACTCCGTTTATTCAACTTTACTGCACCCAACATGTGGCTAAACAGAGATTTTAAGTCTCCAGCAATGTCAATTATGAAACACCACGTACTGTAGCACAGCAAAATGCTCATAATCTTCTCCGATATACATTCAGTAAAGCAGGAAGTGTACAAGGTGACTGCTGTGCAGCACAGGTAGATAGAAGTTGACCCAAAACAATAAAAAAAGCCGCCTTTTCCTTTAATAACTTCCAGTTTACATTGCACAAAGGAAAATGTGTACAGGAACTAGTTTACAAATGATGAAGATTTTTTTTGTATCTAACTGTTACAGAATGTAAACCCTTGTGCATTGTGTGTTCCCATTTTTATTACACATCATTTAACCTGCAAAGGTTTAATTTGTTAGTTTAAAAAACACAGCCACTCTGTAGTGTACATCCCCTGTGGATGTTTCACAGCATTATTGTCTTTGCAAAACAGATTTAAAGAAAATGATGTATGTGAACAAGATCTGTATCATTGATATGGCCAATGGTGCAGGTGATACAATTCCTGGATGTACAGTACAATGGCTCTAGCAGCCATACAAATACTGGTACCTTCTGGATGTTTGTGAAAATTTTGAAATCACCAATAAATGTTCTGAAGGGTTTTAAATAATACTATAAAAGAGCAGTCCGCCCTGTGCAAGACCCTCTGTTAAACGTTAGCAGATTTAATAGGAGTTACCTATAGTTTCAGGGAGGTCCAGAAGCTCATTGTGCTGCAAATCAAGATTAGTTATCTGTGTGCAATTTCCAATCTCTTTTGGAAGGTGTTCAAGCTGATTGTGCGCTACATCCAGCGTAATGAGGTTACACAATTCCCCTGCAAATACAAAAGGGTGAGAATTACTGATTACACAATATAGCCTAAACATCATAGTGCCTTTTAGTACTATTTCATCTGGTTTGAGATCTTTAAAATAGCAGACGTCTTCAATCTTTATTAGTCACAGTACAATGTTCTTGCTCTCAACCAGTGACATGCAGATTACTGTATACAGATATAAAGTGCATTTCAGACAAAACATCAGGATGTTTCAATCACATTTATACAATAGCTAAAACCAATACAATAATGCTTCTGTATTAAAATTGCACAGTAGTTCACCTTGATCACTGGTTATACAGACAAACAATGTGACTAGACATTGCCAGAGGGTTAAAAACATAGAGGCAGCTGATGCTTAAGACAGTAAATAAATGAAGCCTTTCTCGTAATCTCTTAAACGAAGATCAGAGTCGTCTGTGTAAAGCATGCAATTCTCTACTATGCAGCTTGAGGGCTGGATATTACAGTAGGTGGGGTAGGTGCAGACCAGTTTAGCCACACATGCAAAACAATGCAACTAGCGCATAACGAAGGTCTACTTTATTTACAGCAATACTGTTCATCTGATTCTGTTTCACTTTTGCTCCAACATTATACAACAAGTCTCATGGACTTACTGTACACATACAGTAAAAAAAATATTCAGAATTAAGCACATTTTAGTTTAACCTGTGTTATAGAAGTGAATGGAAATATTTTTTATAAACGTGTACTGTATAAGAATTTACACAAATTAATTTTTTTTTTCTCTTTTTTTCCAGGAGGGTATTTCATGGCAAAGGGAACTTTGACAGATTCTATGCACACTGAAGAATGTAGGTGCATAGCAACAAAATAAAATATCCTCCCCCAACTTAAATTCTTTCTTTTCAGCCGCGGTTTACTACCGAAATATACAATCTTTTACATTAGCCTTCATTTCCTTTAAGAGGGTTTTTTTTTTTTATCATCCATTCTTTGTAGTATGGTCTCTTAGAAAGTTTTTAATTGCACAGTTGGTAGGGTCAAATTCTGCCAGTGTGCATCCCTCAATGTCATTTTATAAGAATGTGCTTAACAAACTAGTGTGGGATGTTTGTTTTGGTGATAGGGAAGTGTAATGTATCTTAAAGAACAGTAAAAGTAATCTCCAATTAAAAGCAACACCTTCAGCTGGTTCCACAGACACTGATTAGCACTAATCTTGGACTACCTTCCCTCATATTATATTAGATAGTATAAGACTTGGGCTACGAGGGGTCTATGAGATGAGCTGCTGAAGGCTCATCTAACAGCAGAATACTGTTACACCTCCTTGACCAAGTTTATTTTTGTTTTTGTTCCAACCAGGACCTAAATATTTACTTTAAATATGAATGTATGGGTCAGCTCCTGTACAGGGAGCCCTGCGTACCTATTTCAGCAGGGAGTTGTTTAATCTTGTTCTCACGGATGCTCAGCATGGTGAGTTTCGACAGGTTTTTGATATCCTTCTCCACAGTAGTGATGCGGTTAAAGCGCAGGTAGAGGGTGGTGAGGGAAGGAAGCCGGTACACCACCAGCGGGATCTCTCGCAGTTTGTTATGCCGGAGATCCAGCATTCTCAGTTTCTTCAAGCTGTCCAGCGAGTCGGGCAAGCTGGTGAGAGAGTTCTCACTCAGGGCTAACGTCACTAAGCCTGCCAGGCAGCCTACTTCAGCGGGCAGGCTCTGCAGTTTGTTGCTGTACAGGTACAGTTCCGTCAGCTGCGTCAGCTCCTTGATTGACGTAGGGAGCATGTGTATAGACCTCTTGGACAAGTCCAGCCGCGTGGAGGTCTCCTCCCTGCACTTATTCAGCTCTTTGATCACCTCAGCATTGCTGGATTTTTTGCGGGTACCTGCTGCTGGGTTTGGCCGTTTTATTGTGTTATCAACAGAAAAGGCCACCCCAGGTGGTGCCCCACTAGAGTCCTTCTTTCCTTCTTTGGCATCTTTCCCTTTGGTCTTGGTTTCCTTGCCGTCTTTACTGAAGCTGCCCAAGGCTTTGGCCTCCTTTTCCCTTTCCTTTCCCGAAGGACCTTTGGGGTCCTTTTCTTTCGAGTCTTTGCCTAATGTACTACTCATAGTGACAACAGATTCACCCAGTAGCTCATTAACTCTGGGACTTAAAAACAGGTTGGAGAAAAAAAAGGGAGCTTTATATATATGTACATATATAAAAGCAACAGCTCTGTAATCCACGTTTTTTAAAACTCCCTGGGAAAGTACATTTGTAGAAGCAGCTTGTCTGGGGTGGCACCCGTCTGCCACATATCTGTTTGAACTGCACGTGATCCCCTCTCCAGGGTGAAGCAAGTTCAGATATCAAAGATCACCAGTTGTTTTCTCATTGCTGTGATTTCTGTAAAATAAAACCAAATATTAGGACACTGGCTCAAGGTTAGATCATCATCAGCAAAACAATTCTACAGTACTCAGCCTTCTCAAATGTTAATCATAAACTAAATTTCATAATCGTTAAAAAAAACACACACGTTTGGTTTTGTTTAGGCATCAAGATTATATAAAAGCACAATGCAATGAAAATGTTAAGGTTATGCTTGTCAATCAAATTGGCACCTATAATTCTCCAAAAATGCCCCCAAAAAGTCATTTCCCCCCCCATTTTTAATTGGGGGGTTGACGATCGTTTTTTTCAGGTACTTTTCACTTCTGTATATACAACACCAAAATTATTCCACAGAATAGAACTCTCACAAAGCACCTAGTTTTTTTAAACAACTCAACTCAAACAGCACACAGGCAGCGCCGCAACAGAGACAGACAGTCCATCAGCGTAACGCCCACAAAATCACCTGTTTTCTCATTATCCAATGATCCAAATAAACATACAAAAACGTTTTATACAAGCGTCATCGCTGGGCTTCTGGCTAGTGGAGTTTTCAAAGCAATCCATTATTTTTTATAGGAGAATAACAGCGGTAAGACACTGCACATTTTTTATTATTTATTTATTTATTTATAAAAGGTGCAGTTGCAAAGCAGAATTCCATTCCCAAAATGCCAATTCCGTGATCCTGGGAAATCAGCAGCCCTACTTGCTATTTACAGTATTTCTGCCAGACAAGCAGTGGGAGTGCTCTTCTTTACCTGCCCGTGTTAACTACCATTTGATTTGCTGGCCACATCCTACCAGCAAATCAGTTTAGACATGCTTTGTAAGTACACCCCTCTGTGTATTCGACGTAAACAAACAAAAACACACCTCCTTTAATCCAGAGCAGGACGACAGGCTTGTATTCCTGGCAAACAGCCTGTAAATAAAGTGTGCACATTGAAAAAAAACTGACTTGTATAGTTTGCAGTTCTTTGTAGTTTTAAAATGAACTGCTGTATAATGAATAACAATATGCAATAACGTTAAAATATAAATAATAATAAATAAACAATCAGTGATGTTCAATGCAATTTTGGAGTAACGATCAGCTTTATGTTGCGGTAAATAAATCTATTTATTTGTATTATTATTATTATGATGTTTTAGGCAGGGATTTCCGCATGTGTGTTTCACAGATAGTGAAGGTTAGGTGGTACAGTATTAACAAGATGCAATGCGTGATGCTGCAGCTGTCACTGAATAAAAAAATAAATAAAAAAGAAAGACAGTTTTCATAAACTTGTGTCTAGTTTATATAGATTACATTCCAAAGTACTGTAATCTGTTTGGAATATTTTAGTAACACCTCTCCAGTATGTCAAACTTGCTTTAGGCTTGTTGTGAATGTTTTTTTGTTTTTGTTTTTTTTTCTCCTGGCATTACCAAGGCGTAATTACCCCTCGCACTCAATTGTTGTGCACAAGCTTTTACTTAACAGCAATGATATAAAAATAATCACGTGGAGGGGAGAGGAATGGAGCGAAAAATGTATGTGGGCGGTACAGTCATCGATATTTATTCAAATGATTATATTTTGTGTGCCCAATTAATCGATTGCTATTTTGCTTTGGTTTAACTGGCAGCCCTAGTAAGAAGGGTTATAAAACAAAGCTATCAGTATGACCCGACCATATTAAAAAAATAAATAAATAAAATTATATATAAATATATAAAATACTGTACAGCTTCCAAGAAGGTTTCCAGCTGTTCGTGTTTCTGGGGATAGTTCTAGACCGTTTGTACCTTGTACTGTATTTGGCCGTTGAAAGGAATAATCCTGGCAGTAGACGAGAACTGTTAAAAGGTCAATACCACTGAGTTTAAACTTTTCTCACAGTCTTCAAAGCTGTACCTGCCTGCAGGCAGTCCAGCCTTCTCAGCTGGACAGGAGACCCCTGGACCCTACTCACATCTTCAACTAAAGGCCTCGGATTACGCAGTCCTTAGATCACAAGGGAACACCGGAAAGACAGCCTTTTTAAAATCACACAGCTCCTGCAGCACACTGCAAGGCTTTCCAAAAGCAAAAAGAGACATATGCTTTCTTTTGGATTTGGCTACAGATAAAGCTTTTACTTCAGTTTGCTGATTTTGAATTTGTATGATTTATTTTTTCATTTTTCTAAATCCGTGCATTTTGAAATCCATTAAAAACAAGGGTGTCAAGTTTGACTGGAGTCAAACTTAGGCAGCCACTTCAAAAGCAGTTTGCAGCTTAAAATGTACAACAAAACCCAAGGAATGTGTCATTTTATTTTTAACAAATTGTTTACAATTGAAAAATAATGCATGTACAACACTATGAAGCCTAAACTATGATACTGGGTCTTTAAGCAAGACAAATCTCCAACTTTCAAGCGTACAAGTTCTATACATGAGGTCTGCAAAGTCCTTTGTAATCAAGTATTTGATCACATTTGCATTCATGGACCATAAAACAAGACTTAAGTCTGTGAAAATCTCCACAAATGAAGGCATGCATCCATGTGTTTATTAAAAAAAATAAAACCCAACGTACTGTAACAGGTCGTACAAGATTATCGACATTTTCGTAAAGCGTGCGGGGGGGGGGGGGGTCATCGTTAGTTTTTTTTATCACAAAATGAAGACATTTCATATAGCTTCAAATAGTCACATTGCTTTCCTGCAAAAGTACTACAGCCACCAGATATGTTTGTTCTTGTTTTTTTTTGTTTTTTTAACAGTTCAGTTATTTTACTTTTGGTTGAGAAAAAGGATCCTCTTATGTTAGCACATTTCCTTTCCTTAGATGAAATGTGTTTATCAATAGTTGGTGCCGCCTAAGAATTATCAGGATACTGATAATTGTGATTGTAGCTTAAATGGGATACAACTCTGGGAGATGGTTTTTCCCAATGCTATTTATGTTGTTTAATTGGGATGTCACTTAGTTTTTTGGGATACAATATTTTCAAACGATGAACAGAGATTCTTTTTCAGAGCAAGACGGGTCACGTAGCACAGTGCAGTGACAGTACATGACTACGCTGTGACTTGTTTAAATTGCATATACTACGTTGAAAAAGGAGAAGTGTCCTGTGGTTTCTCAGGGTGCTGTTACAAAGAAAGCTGGCATGTAAACATCGCATGTGCGATTAATTCTGTTTAGGAATAAAAAGAACATTGTCCCGTATTTTAAATTATGTATTTAACATTTAGTCATGATGTTATGTGGTTTCACTCTTTTTCTTTCCATTGAGAATCAAAAAAGTGTGATTAAGGTCGTCTCAACTGCCTCTCGTTTAATTGGGACAGCCGCTTATTTCGGGATATTTTTCCATCTCCAGAGGCGTCCCAATAAAGCGGTGCCGACTGTATCAGCGCATCTCATGGGCACTAATTTGAATGACAAACAGTACAGAAAGACAGCACCACAAGATTAAATGAAAATACAATTCATTGTCCAAAGGCGTAATTCTTATTTGTTACTATATTCCCCCTGTATGCAAATATGTGCAAAATGTATTCAAATACACACAGTAATAATATGTCTTACTGTAAATCTATTTGTGCAAACACTGTAGCCACGTGACTTCTTCAAAAAGTCGATGAAATCTCATACAGTACGTACCATACAAAAAAGTTTCTGTAAACTTAAAAAAGTCTGCCTGTCACGCAATGCTACTACAAAACTCAACATATTTCTTGCGCTTTATTTGTGGTTCTAAAATACAACCTCTTGAGCCAAGTAGTTAATAACAATACAATCCCGTTTGACACGAATACGTACTTTTTAATATAAACAATAAAAACCAAAAAACAGTCCCCTTCATTTTGTGGTGGGCTTTGCCTACCGACTGTAGTCACCCACTTCTGTTCCAAAGCCAGGGGCGCATACATTTAACACATTTTTATTTATGCACAGTAACCATTTTATAAACTTTAGGAAGTCCTGATATGACACCGCTGCAGAAAGAGTAAAGTAATTCAGGTTGAACAAATTCCTAAATTTACTGGAGAAAATCTCAATTAAAAACACTGTATTTTAAGCACTGCATCATCAAGCTTAAAAATATGTGAATGCTGATTACAAGCTGCTTGGTATCTGGTGCAAAAACATAAATAAAAATTCTTCTTTACAGTTATCTTAAAAGGTTATTAATAATGGCCTATAACTGCAAAAAATATTTTAAAAAGCATGTAAACCCTGTCACTTCCACCTAGTGTTAATTTGGGTTACAGATGAAGCATCATGGCTGCACAGCATGCAAGCCAAATGGCTTTGCCATTCTAATTTCTAGTGCACTGTGCAGGAAATAAAGGAGACACAATCAAACCACCAGTTCTTTAAAACCAGAGATAATGCTTGCACAAAGCATGCCTCTTATCTCCAAATAACTGTGCAGTACCAGTAAACATCAAGAAAATACATTCAGTTAATTTCATACCCAGAAAGAAAATCCCTGCAGATACTGATACAATACTGTCCTAGTTCATGACATAGTCCTAGAGAAATTTAAAAGCAACTTAGAATACACATGCCTAAAAGGTGTATAAATTATCCATCTCCGAGTGTCGGCACAGGACATTTTTTACAGACCATTTCTCCTCAAACAGTCCACATTTGCTGAACTTTGTTTCAACAAAATAAATCCTTCCCCTGGGTAGTTTACCTATCAGAGAAGTGGGTCAGTAAATGTATTTCCCCAGTTTGTTAAATTAGCAAACTTCATGCTAAGTGCATTACATGCTTAAAAGTGTATTTGAAAGGACAACCCGTTCTTAATTTTGGTTTATTTCCATTGGGCCTGTTACCTTTTAATATTGTCCAACAACATATTTGGTCACAATTTATTTCAAATAGCATTGATATTGTAAACATTCCACATAGACTATTGAAATTGTGTACACATGAAAACTCTGATTTAGGGGGCAAGTCGATCAAACTAACTTCCCAGGACTAACTTTCCCAAAGTCGACCTTAAGTGGGGGGTTGCGAGGAAGTTCAGGGAAATATGCAGATTGGGTGTGGTTTGGGAGTGGAGAAGAATAGCCAATTGTTGTGCTCGCTTTTCTTCAAAACCACTTCCTCCATCGCTACTAAACAAACTGAGACTGGTGTGCATTACATTTACAATAGAACAAATAGGAGTACAGTTCGTTTTACCACTCAAAAACTTTTCTTTAAAAAACACAAAACAACATGGCATTTATAGTTGTAAAGCAATGTCGCACATTAAAAAAATGTCATATTGATCCCGGTTGCAAATAAATATTTATTTATCTAAATATACATATAAACCAACAAACAAACAAACAAAGAAAAAAAACATACCACAAAGAAATATGGACAGGATGAACGCAGAACCAGCCTAGCCACCCTCGGTACACTCGTCTCAGTAAGAGCACTGTGCAGGAGAATTATACAGTATATTGATTATTAATTTCTGACCAATGTCAGCAGTCCAATGGATAGGTAACTTGCATCCAATCCCTGCGGCACAATGATCATATCCTGCGATCAGACAGATATTTATTTTTATTTATTTATTTTTTTTAAAGTATTACTCATACAATAGTAGTGACAGTCTTCGTTTACAGATAGTATTTGTGTGGAGTGGAGACTCAGAAATCCTGCAATCCTGATTGGGCTCTGTCCTGTCATTTGATAAAGCAATGTCTACTTTCATGTCATGTTTTTGCCTGAAATCCTCACAATACACAAAAAGCATTCAACTTAAACGACTGCATGACATCCTTTGCTCTACGCAGTTCATTCAGCTGGGTTTTGTGATAAACGTTTAATATTTGACTAAAGTAAAATATTTCAGGAAGTGCCTTTCAAGTTATACTTCATAAAAAAGTCTTCCTTGTGACCTTCTCTCCTCCTGCTGTAAACACAGTGTAATTCAGTTTAAAGGCTGTATACTCTTTTGCCAAAATAAAACAAAGCAGTTAGCTTCAATTACTGTGTGCACACTTTGTGTTATTTTCCAGATGTATTGCAATTATCAAATCAACCCAACAAGCCGTTTACAAGTATATACAAGAGTCACAATCTTTCATAAAAACAAACATCCATTCCAGAACAAGTATTAACACAGTGCGCTACAGGCCTGGGCACATTATTAACCATGTGATATGGGCTTCAGAAGTGCCTGCTATGGGTATTGTTTTTTGTTGCGTTATTGAGTCAAGACATACCCACGTCCTGCACTGCTTCACTGCCATAACACTGTTAATCTACATGGCAGGTAGATAAGCAACAGCACGTGTGGGTAGAACCTCTTCAGCCAGTGCTCTACCAGTATGAGCAAGGTTAAACACACACACACACACACACACACACACACACACCAGTATGAGCAAGGTTAAACACACACCAGTATGAGCAAGGTTAAACACATACACCAGTATGAGCAAGGTTAAACACACACACACACACCAGAATGAGCAAGGTTAAACACCCACACACCAGTATGAGCAAGGTTAAACACCCACACACCAGTATGAGCAAGGTTAAACACCCACACACCAGTATGAGCAAGGTTAAACACACACCCACCAGTATGAGCAAGGTTAAACACGCACCCACCAGTATGAGCAAGGTTAAACACGCACACCCACCAGTATGAGCAAGGTTAAACACGCACACCAGTATGAGTAAGGTTAAACACACACACACACACCAGTATGAGCAAGGTTAAACACACACACACCAGTATGAGTAAGGTTAAACACACACACACCAGTATGAGTAAGGTTAAACACACACACCAGTATGAGTAAGGTTAAACACACACACACACCAGTATGAGCAAGGTTAAAAAACACACACACCAGTATGAGCAAGGTTAAACAACACACACACCAGTATGAGCAAGGTTAAACAACACACACACCAGTATGAGCAAGGTTAAACACACACACACCAGTATGAGCAAGGTTAAACACACACACCAGTATGAGCAAGGTTAAACACACACACACACCAGTATGAGTAAGGTTAAACACACACACACACACACCAGTATGAGTAAGGTTAAACACACACGCCAGTATGAGTAAGGTTAAACACACACGCCAGTATGAGTAAGGTTAAACACACACACACCAGTATGAGTAAGGTTAAACACACACACACCAGTATGAGTAAGGTTAAACACACACACACACACCAGTATGAGTAAGGTTAAACACACACACACACACCAGTATGAGCAAGGTTAAAACACACACACACACCAGTATGAGCAAGGTTAAAAAACACACACACCAGTATGAGCAAGGTTAAAAAACACACACACACTAGTATGAGCAAGGTTAAACAACACACACACTAGTATGAGCAAGGTTAAACACACACACACCAGTATGAGCAAGGTTAAACACACACACACCAGTATGAGCAAGGTTAAACACACACACACCAGTATGAACAAGGTTAAACACACACACCAGTATGAGCAAGGTTAAACACACACACACACCAGTATGAGTAAGGTTAAACACACACACACACCAGTATGAGTAAGGTTAAACACACACGCCAGTATGAGTAAGGTTAAACACACACACCAGTATGAGTAAGGTTAAACACACACACACCAGTATGAGTAAGGTTAAACACACACACACACACCAGTATGAGCAAGGTTAAAACACACACACACACCAGTATGAGCAAGGTTAAAAAAACACACACGCACACACACACACACAGCAGGGCATCACGCATTTTCCAAGTTGCTCCCGCATATCTGCAACTGTCAAAGTGTGGGAAAATCCTGCAGAGATATTTTAAGACACCAAGCTACTGTATTTTTTCATCCAGTTTAGAATGCCTGAAATGCTACAATAGTCTCTAAGGAAGTGGGCGTCAGTAAGGAAAGCACTGTGAGCCGCATTCTGAGTAATTCTGGTTAAAATAAATAAATAAAAGTAGTGCTGGATATTTCAAGTGCTGCAAGACTTTATTCTCTTGTACGTGATTCTCGGCCGCTATCTTTAAGCATTATAATTAAAAAAAAAAAAAAAAAAAAAAAAGATGATATTAAGTCTATCTAGGTGTTGTTTTGCAAGCAGTGACTTTCGCGTTCTCTTAAAACTCATTTTTGGCCGCCAGCGCACCAATGGTTACGCACATATTACTCGGGCACCGTAAAAGCCACCTACCTGGTTCATAAAAGCCACCTACCTTGTTTAAAAGTACAGACTAGGGGCTTTCCAAAGACGTATTCACTGTGTGTGTATGTGGTACTCCTAGCTGGAACTACGATCGCCTGAAGTTAAGCCTCTCATCATGTGACAGAGTTCACAGCTTAGGTTTCATTTTGAGTCTATTACTCCGTCACTGTAGCAGATGGACTGAAAGGGGCGGTATCCTTGGAAAGCTTAGAAGATCAGCTCATTCCCCCCCCCGCCATGTTCATTTCATATTGAGGTTCAATGGTGCAGTGTTTTTTTTTCTTTGAGACATCTATGGATTACAATATACAGAGCAGTGACCAAACATATTTTTTTTGGAAAAGCCTGATCCTGTTGCAACTTACATAATATGAAAGGAAATGTTGTGGCCTTTCATTTGATGTGTTACATGCATGCAGCACAAAGTATCCAGTAGTTAAACATACATAAATGAAAACGGTGAAAAACAGGCAGAAATAGGGCTGAGTGTAAAGAGTTAAAAAAAAGAAATGGAGCGCTGGTTAAATAGAAAAGCACCTTTTTCTTCTGCTGCATGCAAAAACTCAGGCAATGGCAAAAGCAATGGAGAGTGCTCTGTCTCACAGTGATGAACAGCTGTCTTAGGTCTCCTGAAAGCAGCTTATTTTAAAGCAACACCACTGTGAATGATGATGCAGTAAAATGTATATAGTTTTTTAAATGCAAAAAAGTGCCTTTTTTTCGCCATTCCCCCCTAAAATTTTGGAATCCCCCCATTGGCTGCAGCATAGGGGAGAAATCCCCACAGCACAAAAAAATGAAATTCAAGCTCTGACCAGTATAAGCAAGGTTAACACACACACACACACACACACACACACACACACACACACACACACACACACACACTTCAGGACAATGTAAACAAGTAGATAATTCTGATACCCTGAAGGTAGATTTAACACACACACACATCTCTGATCTCTTTATTTTTATAAGGACCTTTTTTGGTCTGCTATGCCAAAGTGTTTACATATTACAAAGTTAGATGACAGAATTTATTTTAAACTAGCAGCATAGCTCGGTTATGATATCATATTAAACTCTGTGCTGAAACAGACTACTGCAGCACTAAAAGCCTATGAGAAATGAAGGGTGAGATAAAGGGAATCCTCTTTTAACACTAATCCATTCTAGATTAAACTAAACAGAAAGGCAATGCAAAATCTTGTAATTTTTCACTATAGATCATCTCCTCCTCCTCCCAACTTCCTCAGCAGCATACGCAGACTTCGCCCCTTCCTCACTGATTACTCCACACTGTTTCTAGTTCAGGTCCTGGTACTGTCCCGCCTTGACTACTGCAACTCCCTCCTGGCCTTTCTGCTCCAACTCATCCAAAACTCTGCTGCTCGCCATGTCTTTTCCCTTCCTCGTTTCTCACACGCTACACCACTGCTCCGCTCTCTGCAGTGGCTCCCTATTGCTGCTCGCATCCAATTCAAACCCGCCCCCTCTGCTTCTCCACCTCCACAGCCCGCTCCTTCTCCACCCTTGCCCCTCAGTGGTGGAACGACCTACCCACGGATATCAGGACTGCTCAGTCCCTGACCACCATCCGGCACCTCTTCAAGACACACCTGTTCAGACAGCATCTGTAAACCTCACAACTCTCCACTATACTGGACTAAATGGCACCCAATTGTACCAGTTCTTGCACTGAACTGCCACATTCAATTATTGCTCCTAACTATAACTGTATCTTGTAATTGATTTATTCGTACAGGTAACCACTCATGTTTTTTGTATTTGCTCTTATTGGGAAATCATTCTCATCCATTTACCATACTTACTACATGTTCTTACTGGGCTTTACTCATATAAGCAAATATTTACTATAAGTTATAACTGCTAATAATTACTGAATACCTGCTCACTAGGGACCGACGTTGCCAGGATGCTTAATACTTCTGACCAAAGTCAAAGATACAACTTTAGGAACGATCTTGGTTGTTGTTCTTCATTTTTACTCCGGGGTAGTTCAGATGACTAAATGTGGATTTTGTAGAGTGCCATCTCATTAAATGGTCACGCAGATTAGTACCGGAGTATCCCAAATATTACTTTCTTTACTTTCTTGTTGTCTTACTTTAAAAAATGATTGCCAAACATCGGAAGGCATTTTATTTGTAGCTCGTCGATACAGTATTTAATTCTAACACAACGATCTTAACTTGCTCTGTTACTTTGAAAACTCCTGCACAGATGCAAATCCCATCAGTAAACACTCCCAGGGGGCGGGGCAGGGGGGAGAAGGGGAGCTCAATCCCATGCAGATTCAGAGTCAGACCTGAGGACAGCAGAGAAGCTCTGCGCTTAATACAAAAAATAATTGTAGATTATTTTTGTATTAATTATTTTTGCTTAAACTCTTTACACAAAAACGATGCACAGACTTGACTATCGATAGTTGTCAAACTATAAATCGATGCATCGTATCAGCCTTATACAGTACCATAGCTACATTACCATGCAAAACAATGTCCAATTATTTTGAAAAAACAGCAACATTACAAGCCACAAAGTAACAATATACAGTCTAACTGAGCAGGCTGAAATGCTCAATTACCTCATCATACGGGAAGCTCTGTAATGCAGCAAGTCTCAACAGACATATTATTGAATATTTGTAGGTGGTACAAATTATACAATAGCTGCTGTGATCGTGGCCAGACTCTGGTTATTTTATTGCCCAGCTGATCACAAAAATTATGGTTACAGTAATTTCATACAGAACAGTAATAGAAAGAATGATGGGCAATGAAAACAAAAAAAAAATGATTCCTAAATCTTAGGATTTAAATGAGAAGCCAAAGTCGAGACTAATTAATGCTAAAATAAGTGCAATCAGTTCAGATTCAGAGCAGATCAAATCCATTTCAACAATAACATTACCCAAACAAGGGGAGCTCAGCATAGGCTTGAAGTGGGTTTGTACAGTAAGCAGCAGAGCACTGTCACATATTTTGTAAATCAATCTTTGATATTAAACACTTCGGAAACATGAATAATGGTACCAAATGGGTTAAAGCAAGAGACAGTTCTTTACCCTATTCTTGGGTGTTTCCTGCCCTTCTCAAAGTGATCGCCACTTTATATGCACAGCAGTCCTGTCTATTATAAAGCCAGAATCCCAAGGAAACAAAGTAGCTTTCTCTCCAGCCCTTTGTTTTATTCGACTCCTAATGAAATAGGCTTTTCACATTTAAAAAAAAAAAAAAAAAAAAAAGACAACTACAATTCACAGACAAAATATACCACTATGGAACACAGATCATGTGCAGCAACCTTTAATCACAGCATAAAGCTGGATAGCTTCAATACTTCATATACAGGACTAATGACAGTTACATGACACATTTACAGTGCTCAGTTCTATTCCACTTCCTTATTAAACTTCATCACAACATACATTTTAAGTTAAACACGTAAGAGCTCAGCAAACACATACAGGTCAGATAAGAAGCAGTGAAATACAGCATGACTATCCAGTGGTAAGGGTTATGCTGCTGTACACTTATCCAAAGTGTTGTTACACTAAATTGACTACATGTTTTGAGAAACAATACAATGCGTTGTACAAGTAACACAAGTTTCAAATCCACTTCTATACCATTAGCTTCAGTGCCATTTGCATTGCCCTCCCTTTTACTAGTTTTAAATTCAACTAGTTTTAACTTTAAAAAAAGATAGCTGTACTGTATTCTCCACGTTGGTCCACAGGTACAGGAAACTCCACCCCACACATGTGCTGGGCAGACTCAGGTTTCCTTTACAGAAAAAATGTTTGGTTCTGAAAATGTTTAGTCCTGTAGTCTACTTTTAGTAAAGCAGGTTGGAATAAAAATGAGTTGTAATACATGCAGGTGTAAACCAACTTTTTTTTTTAACCATGTGTTTGTCCATTAACAATGGAAGAGCCAGCTGATTTTAGTTACTACATCAAATAACTGCTAGCACTGCTTTGTACACCAGGGCACCAACAATATCAAGAACATAGGCAATTCAAACATTTGAATCACCTAGCTCTCTTTTACATAACTGTACATGACAACTGTAAGCTTTAGTAGCTGGTAGCTGCCATCTAGCAGCCAAGGAAAGCCAAGGAATAATCACATTTTATAGCCTTGGCGAGTTGTTCCCAAGGTCCCCATACAAGAACAGGCCCATTCTCCTTATCGATGGAGAAGCAAAAAGAATACAGATGAGGTGTATCCATGCCTGCCAAAACATCAGCCAACAGATTTATTCATGTTATTTTAAACCAGTGTTCATGTATGGAACAGCATTTATATTCTTTGATAATATTCCTAGACTGCAAACCTTGGTCCTATAATTATCCAATGTTAGCTGGAAAAGACAATGATTGGAATAATGAACAAATATTACATTTCTTAATTTGTTTTTTTTTTACCATGCAACTGCGGAAATGCTGTTTTGATTCTAAAATTAAGTTGCACAAATTCTCCACCAAAAATAAAACGAATTTTGCTGAATCACAACCACTAACCGATTGCAGAAAAACCGTACTGTATGAAATGCCTTTCTCCTTAACAATAATTAAACTAACACATACGTAAATAAATAGTTTCGTTATATTTCATTTCAAAAGTTGTGAGAGCTGTTTTTCAAGCAATTATGACAGCTTCTCTTTGCCTGATCTGCAGTGTGAAACTTTCTCCAAATAAACGCAAGAGGTGCGTGCATTGAAGCATTTTTTCATATTTAAATATTGAAATGTAGTATTCCAATCGTCAAACTAATTAATTCTCAAAAGCAATAAGATAACAATAAAAATCTTACGAAAAAAACACACATTTGCCAATGTATATGGTCAAAACAAAAGAAATATACATTTCTCCATCTCATACAATTTAAATCCTAAACCAATAATTACAGTGAATCTATATTTTAATTATGTAACGTTGCAATTTAACTGCATACCGTACAGTGCGTTGTAAAGACCGTGAAATGACAACCGATGATAGTAGTCTACATTTTTTTAACGGTTAGGTAACGCCAAATTAAAGATCGCCTTTTTCATAAGTGTAATTCATTACAAGTCACACAAATATTACCAAAAAAATCCCGTTAGTAATAACAAATCATAATAAAAACGTAATGCTAAACGTGACAGACAGCTCCAGGCCACCACTACCATTAAGACAGTTGCATGATAAATTGCTATGGCTGCCAAGTAACCACAGTCAGATTTAATCAAATATCTACCGAGACTTTCTATACACCCGCTATTGCTGTGCGTATGTGGATGCAACCAATAAACACACAAACTGAACATCTTACCGCACAAGATCTAGTAAAATAATGTCAAGATTGGTTTGTAAACTCGTTAAGAAATACCTCCCCCCACTCTCCAAGTCTTGGCGTACGAGTCCTGCAAACCCGGAATGGGCAGTACTATTATGTTCAGTCCCTCGGCCCATCCCAGCTCAGCTGTCATCCGCGAAACACGATTCTTAGCAGGGAGACGAGAACTCCTCGGCCGGGGGGGGGGGGGGGGGGTACGGACTGCAGGAGCACCCCGAGAATATACACCCATGCCTGCGTACATTACTCTTCCGCCACCCGACAGACAGCACAACGACAACAACAACTAAATCCTGACTTTGACCCCCCCCCCCCCCTCATCGCCGCAGAACAGAGACCGTGCTACATTTCACCACCCTCTTGCTCGGTATATTTGCAGTGCCCTTTTCCGCTCCCCCTCTCTCCAAAGAAAACAAAAACCGAACTCTCATTCTCGACCGCAGCCATTCCGCAGCGAAAACGAAAAAAAAAAGCTTTTCTTTGTTTTGTGTTCTAAGCTGTAAATAAAATCATCGTGTGTTAATATAGAAAAAGCTCATTGTTAATATTGGTTTATTTATTTATTTATTTATTTTGGTTTTACCATCAGAGGTGTAACTCTGCCATCCTCGCTTCCTCCCTTCCTTCCTCCGCCTCTTTCTCTCTAGTCTGATGCCCGCTCAGGCTTCTCTGCTTGCCTCCTTCCACAGGATTGCGTCACACGCACGTATCACCACAGTCTATCACGAGACTTTCTTGGACCGAGGGAAGCCTGCAGTTTCTTTCTTCCTGGGGTGTGCAGAGGCGGGGTGGGGGGAGGACTTATCTGGTATGCTCTGTGCCACAGGGTGGAGCTGCTATATTTTATATTATTTGCTATTTTATTTATTTGTTATTGCCCACCCCCCCTTCTTTGACGTCTTAAAGTAAACTTTGAACTTCATTGCCCCTATTTTAGTATGCAGGCTTATTTTAACGTGGTTATTGGATACATGGTCTGTCTGGTGTTCTCTACAATTATTTAATTGCTACTCGGATAAACAGAACAAGATGAAGTAGGACCCTCTGGTGTATGATACGAACATACATATATATCGTTAGGAATCATGCAATCGCAAATCCATTATTGTTATCCATATCTTGGTTTGGACAGCATTTATTTCATGTCTTGGTTCACTTTCAAAAACTACAAATCCCACAATGTACGCATGCGTATGCTTAATGCGCCCCTTCGTTTTATTCCAAACGTCATTACGGCTAAACGTCGTTTCCAGGTAAGCAGATTGATCCCGTCTGTGTGCATCGATAAGAAACTTCTTGTGGAGGTTTGTTTTGATTGAATCGCAATATTAATGCAATTTATAAATAACAACGTACATTATATACATTACTATATATTGTAATACTTATACGTTACGATCATTCATTCTATCGCAATGTATTTATTCTAAAACGAGATGGATTGTGGAATTCATTTATGGGTTACTATTTTGCAAAATCTGTATACACTGTGAACGGCACGACATTGGAAATGTTGCATATTCTTGTATGTTTTATTTATTTCGTTTACCATATATTATTAATTAGCACTTGTTTTGTTACGACATAAGACGTAAAGTAACTTGCACTAATGATGTAAAAGAAGGTAAAAAGACATTTGTTGTAATCAGATTTTTAATATTCATATATATTATCATACTCTGGGTGGTGTTAGATTATCATGGTCTGGGTGGTGTTAGATTATCATGGTCTGGGTGGTGTTAGATTATCATGGTCTGGGTGGTGTTAGATTATCATGGTCTGGGTGGTGTTAGATTATCATGGTCTGGGTGGTGTTAGATTATCATACTCTGGGTGGTGTTAGATTATCATGGTCTGGGTGGTGTTAGATTATCATGGTCTGGGTGGTGTTAGATTATCATGGTCTGGGTGGTGTTAGATTATCATGGTCTGGGTGGTGTTAGATTATCATGGTCTGGGTGGTGTTAGATTATCATGGTCTGGGTGGTGTTAGATTATCATGGTCTGGGTGGTGTTAGATTATCATGGTCTGGGTGGTGTTAGATTATCATACTCTGGGTGGTGTTAGCTTGTCATGGTCTGGGTGGTGTTAGATTATCATGGTCTGGGTGGTGTTAGATTATCATGGTCTGGGTGGTGTTAGATTATCATGGTCTGGGTGGTGTTAGCTTGTCATGGTCTGGGTGGTGTTAGATTATCATGGTCTGGGTGGTGTTAGATTATCATACTCTGGGTGGTGTTAGATTATCATGGTCTGGGTGGTGTTAGATTATCATGGTCTGGGTGGTGTTAGATTATCATGGTCTGGGTGGTGTTAGATTATCATGGTCTGGGTGGTGTTAGATTATCATGGTCTGGGTGGTGTTAGATTATCATGGTCTGGGTGGTGTTAGATTATCATGGTCCGGGTGGTGTTAGATTATCATGGTCTGGGTGGTGTTAGACTATCATGGTCTGGGTGGTGTTAGATTATCATGGTCTGGGTGGTGTTAGATTATCATGGTCTGGGTGGTGTTAGATTATCGTACTCTGGGTGGTGTTAGATTATCGTACTCTGGGTGGTGTTAGATTATCATAGTCTGGGTGGTGTTAGATTATCATAGTCTGGATGGTGTTAGATTATCATGGACTGGGTGGTGTTAGTTTGTCATGGTCTGGGTGGTGTTAGACTATCATGGTCTGGGTGGTGTTAGATTATCATGGTCTGGGTGGTGTTAGATTATCATGGTCTGGGTGGTGTTAGATTATCATGGCCCGGGTGGTGTTAGATTGTCATGGTCTGGGTGGTGTTAAATTGTCATACTCTGGGTGGTGTTAGATTATCATGGTCCGGGTGGTGTTAGATTATCATGGTCTGGGTGGTGTTAGATTATCATGGTCTGGGTGGTGTTAAATTATCATGGTCTGGGTGGTGTTAGCTTGTTATGGTCTGGGTGGTGTTAGCTTGTCATGGTCTGGGTGGTGTTATATTATCATGGTCTGGGTGGTGTTAGATTATCATGGTCTGGGTGGTGTTAGATTATCATACTCTGGGTGGTGTTAGATTATCATGGTCTGGGTGGTGTTAGATTATCATGGTCTGGGTGGTGTTAGATTATCATGGTCTGGGTGGTGTTAGATTATCAAACTCCGGGTGGTGTTAGATTATCATGGTCTGGGTGGTGTTAGATTATCATGGTCTGGGTGGTGTTAGATTATCATACTCTGGGTGGTGTTAGATTATCATACTCTGGGTGGTGTTAGATTATCATAGTCTGGATGGTGTTAGATTATCATGGTCTGGGTGGTGTTAGTTTGTCATGGTCTGGGTGGTGTTAGACTATCATGGTCTGGGTGGTGTTAGATTATCATGGTCTGGGTGGTGTTAGATTATCATGGTCTGGGTGGTGTTAGTTTATCATGGTCCGGGTGGTGTTAGATTATCATGGTCTGGGTGGTGTTAGATTATCATGGTCTGGGTGGTGTTAAATTATCATGGTCTGGGTGGTGTTAGCTTGTCATGGTCTGGGTGGTGTTAGCTTGTCATGGTCTGGGTGGTGTTAGATTAACATGGTCTGGGTGGTGTTAGATTATCATGGTCTGGGTGGTGTTAGATTATCATGGTCTGGGTGGTGTTAGATTATCATGGTCTGGGTGGTGTTAGATTATCATGGTCTGGGTGGTGTTAGATTATCATGGTCTGGGTGGTGTTAGATTATCATGGTCCGGGTGGTGTTAGATTATCATGGTCTGGGTGGTGTTAGACTATCATGGTCTGGGTGGTGTTAGATTATCATGGTCTGGGTGGTGTTAGATTATCATGGTCTGGGTGGTGTTAGATTATCGTACTCTGGGTGGTGTTAGATTATCGTACTCTGGGTGGTGTTAGATTATCATAGTCTGGGTGGTGTTAGATTATCATAGTCTGGATGGTGTTAGATTATCATGGACTGGGTGGTGTTAGTTTGTCATGGTCTGGGTGGTGTTAGACTATCATGGTCTGGGTGGTGTTAGATTATCATGGTCTGGGTGGTGTTAGATTATCATGGTCTGGGTGGTGTTAGATTATCATGGCCCGGGTGGTGTTAGATTGTCATGGTCTGGGTGGTGTTAAATTGTCATACTCTGGGTGGTGTTAGATTATCATGGTCCGGGTGGTGTTAGATTATCATGGTCTGGGTGGTGTTAGATTATCATGGTCTGGGTGGTGTTAAATTATCATGGTCTGGGTGGTGTTAGCTTGTTATGGTCTGGGTGGTGTTAGCTTGTCATGGTCTGGGTGGTGTTATATTATCATGGTCTGGGTGGTGTTAGATTATCATGGTCTGGGTGGTGTTAGATTATCATACTCTGGGTGGTGTTAGATTATCATGGTCTGGGTGGTGTTAGATTATCATGGTCTGGGTGGTGTTAGATTATCATGGTCTGGGTGGTGTTAGATTATCAAACTCCGGGTGGTGTTAGATTATCATGGTCTGGGTGGTGTTAGATTATCATGGTCTGGGTGGTGTTAGATTATCATACTCTGGGTGGTGTTAGATTATCATACTCTGGGTGGTGTTAGATTATCATAGTCTGGGTGGTGTTAGATTATCATGGTCTGGGTGGTGTTAGTTTGTCATGGTCTGGGTGGTGTTAGACTATCATGGTCTGGGTGGTGTTAGATTATCATGGTCTGGGTGGTGTTAGATTATCATGGTCTGGGTGGTGTTAGTTTATCATGGTCCGGGTGGTGTTAGATTATCATGGTCTGGGTGGTGTTAGATTATCATGGTCTGGGTGGTGTTAAATTATCATGGTCTGGGTGGTGTTAGCTTGTCATGGTCTGGGTGGTGTTAGCTTGTCATGGTCTGGGTGGTGTTAGATTAACATGGTCTGGGTGGTGTTAGATTATCATGGTCTGGGTGGTGTTAGATTATCATACTCTGGGTGGTGTTAGATTATCATGGTCTGGGTGGTGTTAGATTATCATGGTCTGGGTGGTGTTAGATTATCATACTCTGGGTGGTGTTAGATTATCATGGTCTGGGTGGTGTTAGATTATCATGGTCTGGGTGGTGTTAGATTATCATGGTCTGGGTGGTGTTAGACTATCATAGTCTGGGTGGTGTTAGCTTGTCATGGTCTGGGTGGTGTTAGATTATCATGGTCTGGGTGGTGTTAGATTATCATGGTCTGGGTGGTGTTAGATTATCATGGTCTGGGTGGTGTTAAATTATCATAGTCTGGGTGGTGTTGTATTATCATGGTCTGGGTGGTGTTAGCTTGTCATGGTCTGGGTGGTGTTAGATTATCATACTCTGGGTGGTGTTAGCTTGTCATGGTCTGGGTGGTGTTAGATTATCATGGTCTGGGTGGTGTTAGATTATCATGGTCTGGTTGGTGTTAGATTATCATACTCTGGGTGGTGTTAGATTATCATGGTCTGGGTGGTGTTAGATTATCATGGTCTGGGTGGTGTTAGATTATCATACTCTGGGTGGTGTTAGCTTGTCATGGTCTGGGTGGTGTTAGATTATCATGGTCTGGGTGGTGTTAGATTATCATGGTCTGGGTGGTGTTAGATTATCATGGTCTGGGTGGTGTTAGATTATCATAGTCTGGGTGGTGTTAGATTATCATGGTCTGGGTGGTGTTAGATTATCATACTCTGGGTGGTGTTAGCTTATCATACTCTGGGTGGTGTTAGCTTGTCATGGTCTGGGTGGTGTTAGATTATCATGGTCTGGGTGGTGTTAGATTATCATGGTCTGGGTGGTGTTAGATTGTCATGGTCTGGGTGGTGTTAGATTATCATGGTCTGGGTGGTGTTAAATTATCATAGTCTGGGTGGTGTTAGATTATCATGGTCTGGGTGGTGTTAGATTATCATGGTCTGGGTGGTGTTAGATTATCATGGTCTGGGTGGTGTTAGACTATCATGGTCTGGGTGGTGTTATATTATCATGGTCTGGGTGGTGTTATCTTGTCATGGTCTGGGTGGTGTTAGATTATCATGGTCTGGGTGGTGTTAGATTATCATACTCTGGGTGGTTTTAGATTATCATAGTCTGGGTGGTGTTAGATTATCATGGTCTGAGTGGTGTTAGCTTGTCATGGTCTGGGTGGTGTTAGATTATCATGGTCTGGGTGGTGTTAGATTATCATGGTCTGGGTGGTGTTAGATGATCATACTCTGGGTGGTGTTAGCTTGTCATGGTCTGGGTGGTGTTAGATTATCATGGTCTGGGTGGTGTTAGATTATCATGGTCTGGGTGGTGTTAGATTATCATGGTCTGGGTGGTGTTAGATTATCATGGTCTGGGTGGTGTTAGCTTGTCATGGTCTGGGTGGTGTTAGATTATCATGGTCTGGGTGGTGTTAGATTATCATGGTCTGGGTGGTGTTAGATTATCATACTCTGGGTGGTGTTAGATTATCATAGTCTGGGTGGTGTTAGATTGTCATGGTCTGGGTGGTGTTAGATTATCATACTCTGGGTGGTGTTAGCTTGTCATGGTCTGGGTGGTGTTAGATTATCATGGTCTGGGTGGTGTTAGATTATCATGGTCTGGGTGGTGTTAGATTATCATGGTCTGGGTGGTGTTAGATTATCATGGTCTGGGTGGTGTTAGATTATCATGGTCTGGGTGGTGTTAGCTTGTCATGGTCTGGGTGGTGTTAGCTTGTCATGGTCTGGGTGGTGTTAGATTATCATACTCTGGGTGGTGTTAGACTATCATGGTCTGGGTGGTGTTAGCTTGTCATGGTCTGGGTGGTGTTAGTTTGTCATGGTCTGGGTGGTGTTAGATTATCATGGTCTGGGTGGTGTTAGATTATCATGGTCTGGGTGGTGTTAGATTATCATGGTCTGGGTGGTGTTAGATTATCATGGTCTGGGTGGTGTTAGCTTGTCATGGTCTGGGTGGTGTTAGATTATCATGGTCTGGGTGGTGTTAGATTATCATGGTCTGGGTGGTGTTAGATTATCATACTCTGGGTGGTGTTAGCTTGTCATGGTCTGGGTGGTGTTAGATTATCATGGTCTGGGTGGTGTTAGATTATCATACTCTGGGTGGTGTTAGCTTGTCATGGTCTGGGTGGTGTTAGATTATCATGGTCTGGGTGGTGTTAGATTATCATGGTCTGGGTGGTGTTAGCTTGTCATGGTCTGGGTGGTGTTAGATTATCATGGTCTGGGTGGTGTTAGATTATCATGGTCTGGGTGGTGTTAGCTTGTCATGGTCTGGGTGGTGTTAGATTATCATGGTCTGGGTGGTGTTAGCTTGTCATGGTCTGGGTGGTGTTAGATTATCATGGTCTGGGTGGTGTTAGATTATCATGGTCTGGGTGGTGTTAGATTATCATACTCTGGGTGGTGTTAGATTATCATGGTCTGGGTGGTGTTAGATTATCATACTCTGGGTGGTGTTAGCTTGTCATGGTCTGGGTGGTGTTAGATTATCATGGTCTGGGTGGTGTTAGATTATCATACTCTGGGTGGTGTTAGCTTGTCATGGTCTGGGTGGTGTTAGATTATCATGGTCTGGGTGGTGTTAGATTATCATGGTCTGGGTGGTGTTAGCTTGTCATGGTCTGGGTGGTGTTAGATTATCATGGTCTGGGTGGTGTTAGATTATCATGGTCTGGGTGGTGTTAGCTTGTCATGGTCTGGGTGGTGTTAGATTATCATGGTCTGGGTGGTGTTAGCTTGTCATGGTCTGGGTGGTGTTAGATTATCATGGTCTGGGTGGTGTTAGATTATCATGGTCTGGGTGGTGTTAGATTATCATACTCTGGGTGGTGTTAGATTATCATGGTCTGGGTGGTGTTAGATTATCATACTCTGGGTGGTGTTAGCTTGTCATGGTCTGGGTGGTGTTAGATTATCATACTCTGGGTGGTGTTAGATTATCATGGTCTGGGTGGTGTTAGATTATCATGGTCTGGGTGGTGTTAGATTATCATGGTCTGGGTGGTGTTAGATTATCATACTCTGGGTGGTGTTAGCTTGTCATGGTCTGGGTGGTGTTAGCTTGTCATGGTCTGGGTGGTGTTAGATTATCATGGTCTGGGTGGTGTTAGATTATCATGGTCTGGGTGGTGTTATATTATCATAGTCTGGGTGGTGTTTGGTGGTGGTGGTGGTACTACCAGTGCTACTTATATAAAATGAAGAATTTAACTTGCTTGATTTGGAAAGCTTCAATATGCCATGAGAGGTGAAGCCGACGTTTCGAGAAGTTCTTCCCCAACAAGGTATCAATTATTTTGATATTTTTTGAAAAGTACTTTAAGAATACTGTATTTTGAATTCCATTAATATAAATACAAGTAGTGTACAGTAGTATAGCCCCATGCTTTTGTTCTATTACTAGAAGTTAACGTGGGCAGTGACATCATGCTGTTTTCCTGTGCTATCCTCTTGAGCAGGATACATAGTGAATATAATTCAATTTGAGGTTATACGGCTTTCATTTCTGAACTGTACTCAGTGTAGAGTTGTGTATGCAACTTGCAACCATCATTTAAGATAAATTAGTGTTTGTGTGTGTTACACTCTCAGCTTTGAATGGCCAACTTTATACAAATTATGAACCGTTATTATTTTATAGTACAAATATCTGAATATTTAAACACTGTTTGAAATGTAATCATGTAACAGAGTTTATAAACGATAGTATAAAAAGACGCATCAATGGCACACGTAATAAATAACACACATTCTTTCTATAATTGGTCATTTTGATGCCGTTTCAGGTTTATTTTTTACTGCAAAGAGATTTTGTTACTGTCATCATTTTCAATATTATGGAATATTTTTAAAGACTTTTGAAACATGAAAATTCCATGTTCGTCCCAGCTCTGAATTGAAATGGCCTTGCTGTATCTTGAGAAAACCTGTACATGTTACTGACCCTTGATCAGTTGTTGTTTTTAGAAAATATGGTATGAGGATGCAGTCTGGTAGATGCTGTGTTGTTGGGATAATGCCAGATACAGTATAAGTACACAGAGGAGTTTTCCTTGTAGTCAGTGTTATATCTGTATATAATTGATGTCAAGTTTATTTATGCTGTATAGTATTAATGGGAAAAAAAAACACCATGTACCAAAATGTAGGGGCCTATGTCTTGTTTTGTAATTTGACCTTTTTGTGTAAGTTTATAAAGGGAACATTCCTCAAGAACTTAATTTGTTGCATGTTCATATGGTAACTGTATTAAAACCAATCTGGTGAAACAGCTAACACTAATAAAATGTGTTTTATTTTTAAGTCATTGGTGTTTTACATGTTTATTTTTCATAAATGACATTAGACCCATTGAATAATTACAATACAATACTGTTATTTAATTCACCTGATACATATCATTTACTAAAGAACTAATTCATCCCATGGGTTATGTCATTACTCATTGCTGATTAAAAGAGACCCCATCAATTAAACTGTAATTATTTTAATGTTACACTTCTCTAAAGTTTTGCAGTACTGAAGTGTGGTTAAAGTCAGTAAACCATGCTCTTCTGTAAAGAATGGATAAGTGACTGTGAATAGCATTCAAGATCCCACACTCAAATTCCACAACAAGATTTATCAGAGATTAGTTTCAGATTTGGAATGACAGACCAGCTTTTCTGGTATGGTGCTGAGAATGTGGGGAACAGTGTAAAAGGAAGCAAACATTCCTATTATATTGTTGATGTGACAATTTCTTTGTTTTATTACATTTTCTTTAGAATTAGTCTGTACAGCAACTCTTAGAAGTTTGATGTTAGCAACCCACAATGGTTGTGTTCAATGCCTTTTGATTGCTTACTGTCTCACAAGAATACCAGGCAAGTGAATGGACTGTTATTAGCTCCACCTTTCACTTGCTTTTGGCCATTTTGATATAAGAGGCAGTTCCACAGGGGTACTCAAGTGCTAAGTAAGCATGTTGCTTAAGTGTAGTCTGTCCTAAGGCTTGATCCGGTGCCCAGACTTGCATGTAACTTCTGTAGCTCACCTCAACATTCCTTACACTAATTTGCCACAAGAAAAATTGATTGAATAAGAGGCAGCATCTTTTAAATAATGTACTTTCTAAGAGCACAGTATGAAATATGAATGCTGCTAATGTAGTAGTTTACAGTGTCTAATACTTCCAGCTTACTGTATATTTCAGCTTTAATGACAGTCTTGGCTTGGAATTTTTTTATTTTTTTATTTTAAACGGTATAATCCAGCAGATACATTTGCATTACCCCTTTCATGCAGAGTAGCAGTACATTTTCAGAATGTTTTGGGTCGGAAACTTCTACAAGTCTCTACTCAGATAACTCGGCCTACGTCTCAGTTGATTAACACAAACTTTTTATTTTCCCTTTGCTATTACCTTGATAAGAGAGACGTGTGCAGATTGTTTGGAACGCATCAATCTAATCACTGACCTTAGCTGTAAACCAAGCCATAAAAAGTACACACTGAAAGTTCTCAATGGTCAAGATTAAAATGCTTCTAATCACAATAGGTTGCAGTCTTATTAGCAATATAGCAAGACGTGAAACTTAACAGAGAGTTTATTTTTATTTATCCAATACATCATTGACGCCAAATTCTTCCAGGACCGGGTTGTCCCCATCCTAAAAGCTTTGTTTAATGACTGCACTCCTTATTTCCTTAGGACAGCTCTCTATGGAGGATGTGCACACTATGGTGCTTTGTAAACCCAAGCTGCTCCCTTTTAAATCAGTGAACCTAGAAAAGCTGGAGAAAATGCAGCAGGAAGCACAGGAAACAATTCGTCAGCAGGAAATGGCTGTGAAAGAGTAGCAGCGACAAGACCTGCTACTAGCTTGCAGGGTCAACACCTACTGCCATACCCAACCCACAGTAGGAATGCCCATTCTGCGCAGATATGTGGTTATCTGTGTAAGGTGGAGACAATCGTAAAATATTAGTAGTAAATAATAAAATGCACAAGTCTGACATGTTTGAATGAATCTTACATTTTTTTCTCATCCTTTTTTTTTATAAAAAAGGGGGTGAGGGAGGATGAGTGTTAGCAAGTACAGTAGTAGTCAACCTGAAAAGCTGTTGATGGGTTTTGTAAGAAACTGCTCCATTTACAACAATCCTGAAGATTATAGCCAATGGCTAGTGTAAAAAATGAATTTCAGATGTCAGGTTTGTAATTGTTTGCCAAATATATCTCCAGTGAAAAAGAACTGTAAACAATAATCAAAGCATTATTGGAGCAAAGAAATCCTTCTCCTAAAAGGGTGAACCTTGGAAGTAAAATTCTCTTAACAAACCTCGACATACGTGTATATCTGAAAACCAAGATTGGCCATTTAAAAACATGTCATGAATGATTAGTGAACACATTTTGGGATAACGGCATTTACGGAATCCTAGATCTAAAACATAATGGGTCACCCACTTGAAAAGAGATTAGAGTTCAAAGATATGCCAGGAGAGGGCACCATTTACTTACTACTGATCACCAAGGGTCCATTTTAGAAATCCTATCAAAAGGAAAAGTTGGTATTTATGAACTTCTGAAAATACGGAGCCCTCCCACTTGGAATCTTTATTTAAATTATGGAAATGATTTGAATTTGAATTTTTCACCCAGTAATGCATATCCTGGTAACTGTTAAATATTGAATTCTGTAATGTCTTACTCTGTACATGTAATTAAATAATTGTTACACATAGATTTAATAGGTTTTTGATGATGTTGACTCGCAGTTACTATTGGAGGAAGCAAAGTGTCCAAGAAAGACATAAATCTTGTTAAACATAAAAAGTACAAATAAAACATGAAACTTCATAGAAATTTTATTTCTTGACATTGACACTGAGCAATACCATAGTTCCATTTCACTTTCCAGCTTATTTTAAAATACAAAAATAGATGTTCCCAACACCATTTTCTGAGTTATCCCATCTAAACGATAAATGGTTTATTTTACTCTGAAAAATGTTTTTCTTTTTTTTTTGTGCCATTTAAAATTTCCAACTACAGTGTATTTGTATTGTCAAACAAAGATTTTTTTTTTTCTCTTAAGCACAGCATATGAACAATAGCAGCCAACAAGGGGGGGTTGGTCTGTACTATACAGCACAAAACATTAGCCCTAATATAAAGCTTTATACACAAACCAGTGGTTCATACAAACACAGTGCTGTCAGGAAAATGAGCGGCAGTGAGACGGCAATACAAAACATGGAATGACTATGCAAATGAAGGTGTGGCACTTTCAACAGGGTTAGCTTATTTCAAAAGTGTGCTTTTAAAAACCCCAGCCCCAAAGAAAAAATAAAAAGTGCCTTTTTGGTTCCCCTTTTTCATGGTTTACATTCTATAGGCTTTACAAGTAATGTTTTGTATCTAAACTGTGCCACCATGAATAGGAACAGCTTAAAGTAGCTCCAAGGGTTCATGTACAACTGGCACAGAGGCTTCTGCCGTTTCTCTTCAGTAGCTTTCAAGTTTAAGGCGTCCACCATCTCCTTCACTTACAAACCTTTTACGTCCCCTAAAAAACGAGAGTGATTCGATTTACATTTGATCATGCAGTTCTTAAATGGTGCAAACATTAGTAAAATACAAGATTAGTTTCTGTCTATTACACCAGAGGGAAAATACAACTACTATACATGCAGATTAATATGCTCACGGTATTTTGCTTAGAATGCACAAAAGTAAAACTAAAATCTTTGTTCATGTCTCACAGTGAAGAAAAAAAAAAAAACCTGAGGCTGTTTAACATCTTACGTTGCTTGTTATCATATAATACATTAAGTGGAGTACTGTATGTACAACTCACTACACAAAAGTTATATACATGTCTTTGCAACAGTTTGACAACCTCTTCGAGATTAACAATTGCAATGTGTTTTGGGTTTGAAACAGGGCAGGCAAATTCTACAGATAGGGAATAGTTAGTTGCAATGAGGGAACCAGTATGGCTACATGCACTCTGTAACACCTGCAGTTAAGATACATGAAATTACCTAATGATGTGTTTGGTGGTGGTGGTAGCTTATGCCTCCTAATACAATGAAGCTACATCCCAGTACCCAGAAGTAATCTCACCTGCATGGGCAAAGGTCCCTCAGTTTTTTGTTGATCACACCTGCGTTGAAGCTCTGTTCCACAAATTGCTCCAGCACAGAATAGGCATGTGGCACATCTATGTTAATTTCTGGAATTTCCATGTAAACTCTTTCAAAACCCTGAAATAGAACATTTCATGGCTGAAAAATAAACGCTTCACAAAGAACAGCATCCACTGATCTCATTCAACAAGAATAGCTGATGTATTATTTATTTTCTTTTTTAAAACAGATGCCGCTCTTACCCTTCTCATTTGGTCTACAGTAATGACAGAGGACTCCCACAGAAATTTCAGCAGCTGCAGCACCATTTTAAATGTGGTTTCTCCAGTGGATTCCAAAACCATGACCACTGCCTAAAAACAAAATCAGACACTGTAGCACTACTTCTGATTCAAAATGCAGCAATATTAAAGCCTAGAATGCAGGGCCATTACCCAACACTGGTCACTATATATTATGTGCATTTCTCTTAGATTACATGTCCAATAGTGCAATCACTGGTCTGGTTTGTTCACCAAGAACTGAGATTAGAGGAGTTGCACTGCAATACGGAACCTATAAATACCTTCAATAACTTTTCCAAAACGCACACTGCTTTAATAAAGGGAACCATGCTGAAGCATACCTGCAGAGAGGCATTCTTTACAGTTGTGCTGATGGTTTTTGCAGTGGTTTGGAATAAGGAAACTGTCAAAACAGGACAGTCGCTGGAGCCTCATACTGTGCTGTTAGCTTGGAGAATACAAGCATGTTGAGCCATTCCTACCTCATAGATAAACTCATGGTAAAAATGTGGCACTTCTAGTTCCTGCAGACACCTCTCTGCTTCTGCTACATCGCCTGACAGCAGGTACTCCTTCAGCAATAGGTTAATCTGATAGAAAACATGGATCCAGTTAAAAGGAAAGCTTTATATTCTGGTATGCCAACATGGGACTGATGCAATTACATTGGGATACATCACAAAAAAAGTCAGTCATATACACCATAAGAAATTTGACAATTAGGATAAGCAGGGCAGGTTTCTTACCTCTTTGATTAACTGTTTGACAGGTCGCTGACCTCCTCCTGTTCCCCACAGTCCTCCCTTACTCATTTTTAAGAGTACTGCTGCCCTATCCAAAGCAGCTCTGCAAAAACACACCACTGAAGTTATGGAATGTATGTTGAGAGAACACAGAGGAACTGATCAAACATTATTAGTACAATTTCTACAATATACAAATATTGAATGCTTAGAAGGGAATGTTTTAAAGATTTAAAACAGCAGGGCTTTTAGACTACTGTTTAAATAAATTGCATACAATACACAGACAAATGGGTGTTGTGGGGAAGCAATGCATAATATAAAGCTACAAGTAGAAGCTATGGCTAGGATTTGTTCTGCAAGTGAATCTTCTAACACTTCCAGCAAAGTTGACAAATACAAACCCTTACCTGGCATGGTCACAGTCCACTTTCCCTTTGTAGCTCTCAATGTAATCCCTGGATAGAATCTTATCCCCAACTGCCCGCGCAATGAACTGACCAACAAGCTACAATGGAGAAGAAAGGGGTTCAGTGGCTCAGTGACCCAACTTAATTCAGATATTTTAAATATGCATTCCAATTCTAACTAGCATTGGATTGTATTTTCATTTTACTCCTGCTTTAAAAGGACAATTCAGTTTCTACACAATTGTTGTTAAGATACAAAAGCTATTTGGAGTGTGTGGTATTTACTCTGAACAGAATCTCAAAAACTACACATTGAACAAAGCTAGGGTAGTGAATGACACTGGGGAGGAGAGACAGAGAAAGAAAAAGCTGGCCTGGTCATTTTGCTGGAAACAATACTCATACCCAACAGCTTTTGTTTCTGTGCAGATTCTGTAAAAGTAATGAACTCATGCTCACCTAACCAGGACTAAGCTAGCAGTGTTTGCTCATGAAAACTCTTCCTACGCTGAGCTTGCAGTTTGCTCATGTAGAAACAATAGGGAGAGCTCTCCCATCTCTGCTGGTGAAAGAAATGAGCTGAAATGTATCTCTAACAAGCAGCAGCATAGCAACAACAGTTCTGTTTATTTGAGGCCATACCACAAGAGCTTCCTGTTGTTACTTTCCTTACGGCTGACGAGAAGGGAGGAGGGAGGGGAAAAAAAAATAAAAAAATCCATCAAATCATTGTCTTGCTTTCATTGCTCCTGGTTTTAAAAAATGCTTCCGCTGTTTACATCAAAAAGGACAAACCTATCCGTGTTAATAAGCAAAGCTAGTGGTTGAGGGATAAACACATTTTTTAGGGGTAAAGTGGCTATTTATCTACTCAGGGATACCAAGACATTTAGTAGCAAGTGTAAAAATGTGAGGTGTGCATATAAAGAATGTTTTAACCAAGTTTCATTCGATAAGCGTCTCTCGAAACATAGCCTTGTCACCAGTGTTGATAACACTTACACAATGTCAACCTGGCCCACAAGCCACATCCTGAGCAGAGATGTCCACCCAGATGGAAGCAGAGGCCGTGTTTACCTGTGGTGCCCCTGGAGTGTCGAGGACCAGCTCTGGCAGCTCCCTCAGGAGCCTGTCAAACGATTTCTCCACATCAGCTGTGCTCAACAGCTTCCCACACAGGTCAGTCAGGAGCCTGGATGTCAGCTCTCGGTGGCTCGCTTTAGCCTCCAGTGCAAGAGATACTGCCAACATTGGCACGTCACTTTTCATTTCACCCAGGTTCAGTTCACTCAGCAGCTCCTGAAAAATGAAACTCACACCATTCAGGATGTTAGTCAAGACTATAGAGGGTTTTTAAAACTGGATCTTCATGGTTTTATTACAATAAGCAATTCCATCCTCTAGAACAGTCTGGCTCAGCTATCAGATGCAGTGAAGCCAGCCTACATTTCTCCACAGGTTTATTAGTGTAGTGAGATGTCAAAAGCGAATTATGGGATCCTACCTGGTTAAGTTAAAGATAGCTGGTTAGGGGGAAGGATAAAGATGGCAACAAAGTGTCCTTTGAAAAACAAATGAATTATTGTTTCTATGGAGTAACTAGTTTAAAATCCAAAAAATATTGTGTTACACGTCCCCAGGTGTTGCTACAACTGTTTAAATAACGTACCTGTAATTTCTCTTTTCATTGTTAACATCCTCACAACTTTTTACACTTATAACTTTAACATGTGTTTCTAAAGCTCTTCAGTGCACTGACATTGTAAGGATTATTGCCCATATTGTCAAACAGGTAATACAGCAATAACAATCCATGATGTGGATTTAAATTGCTCTTGCTGCAGTGATTCAGAGGACAGATCTCAGCTCCCAGTGCACCAGAGTGGCCATTTTGAAAAGAGCTTTGAAACAGACTTTAAACTTGTAAGTGTAAAAAGGATGTTAACAATCAATGAAAAGAGAAATTACAGGTACGTTATTTAAACAGCTGTAGCAACACATGGGGAAGTTTTAAATGTTTTAAATGTATACTGCTTTGCTGGTTACAATCTTTAAGGCATTACAGTGGCATTAATTTACCGCAACTTCATTTGTGTCTCCGTGTTCAAAGTATTCCTGGACAATCGGTGTCACAGTCTTCTCAAAGACTCCTTCATCCAAGGGTAAGACGACAGTTTCATATACACAGTTTTCCTGTAAAAACACAAACACTCTTAAATTTCTCATTTATTTTGCCACATGAACAGCTTAACACCATTCTCCTTCCCTTATCCCAGTTCATCAGGAAATGCACATCTGTTAACTTTTCGTCCCATGTGTAGTGAGGTCCCAAAACATTAAATCCAATTAAAGAGCTGTTTGCTCCCAAAACAAGTGTTCCTGGGGGACAGTCATACTTCACAGTCAAGTCTTGGAACTGCTCGTCTATCAAAACTAAAACAAATGAATAGAATTATTTAACAAATGTTTCAACTAGACTAAGTCTAAACATTTGTCAAACAATTTTTACTACTTTTAGTATTGCTACATAAGTCATAATCCAGTGTTAAACCTGGCCTGACATCAAAAATATGTTGTCTGTTGCCATAGACAGAAGAATTTACTGAGCTAAGATTTTGACAGCCTGTGAACTGACAGGAGTAAACATGTTTTTATTTTATTGTAGTTCAATATGGAAAACACACATGCAAAAACATGGAAACGGTGCTCTCAAACACTGTCCAGAGCTAGTTGCACAAGATTAGGCATGGCTGCTGTAGTTACAGCTCTCACGGCAGCCAGAGAAAGTAAACCTGAACATTATCTCGTAATAAACTGCTATCAGACTTTCACTTCAACAGACTGCGATGTACTATTAATCCCGCACAAGTCAACATGCTTGCTGATGTGGCCACCAGTTCCTCTGACAAGTTGTTTGAAAACATTTCAGTAAATAACATCTAAAATGAGCAGTTTTTCACTTTACAGACTGAAGAGCTATAAACAATACAGATATGTGTTTATTCACTCCATACATGAACAATTGCATTAGCTCATCTGGCACAAGCAGTGCATCTACCTGGTCCTCATCATAATTGGGATCCTTGACATCGATTTCTTCAAGATCATACACCTCACCAGGAGAGCCCCAAACCCCTTTACCTCCTGCTCCACCTGAGGAAGGGAAATGGAGTTATGAAATGAACGATGCAATACCGGTAAAATGACAACAAAAATAATACATGGATTGAGAATGCTGTGAATTTGGCACATGAGGACAGCTTGTTAACCATGTGGATTGGGGTTTGAAAACATTTACTGTGCATTTGTGACAGTAATTCTAGACAGCAGAACTCCAGTCTGTGACAAATTATCATCCCTATCCCATCCCTATCAATTACTCTACAGTATGCCACATTTTTATAAATGAGCTCTGGTCCACACTTACGGCTCTACATAACCGTCTCTTTATTACAGTTATAAAAGTTACTTGGGTAAAATTACAAGCTTGAAAAACAAACAACCACATGGACTTGCTGAGAATGGAGAGGGTCAGTGGCTTCCCACTGCCACAGAAGAGTCTGGACAGCTTAAGAAACAGAGACACCTCTACCTCAAGTGCCATAGATCATTTATTGGAAATGATTAGCAGCCAACCTGCTCAATAATTGTGTTTTTTTTTAATTTTATTTGTTACATTTTAGAAATTGAGAAAGAAATAATCAGGGTGTCATTCTTCACTATTGAGCTACCAAAGAGAGGTTTGTCAAAAAATCGACTTCTAAGTGTGGATTTAAATACAACCTGCACAGTAAGAAAAAAAGAGAGGCATACTGGACGTTGTAGATCAAACCCAGTTAATGTCAAGAATCCTTCAAGAAGTTTTTTTAAGATTTGGTTTGTACGTTACATTAGACAGACCTTTTTTTGTTCCTGTGAAGTGAAGAATGCCCAACAGGTAACGATTTGATTTACAGTACAACCCTAATTTTCTAACGAGGCTTTTTCATTTCTATTTAAGAAGCAAGCACTCGATTTTGTCTCCACAGATAGTCCAATGCAATGCACCAACTTGTTTTCATTGGGGCATATGAATAGAGTAACAGCTATTATAAATGCCAGTTAAATCTTTCTGTGAGATAGTAAGCCCATGCATGGGGCCCCATAATGTTGCAACTGGAAAGACTTGAGCAGCTACAGAGATACCCAGAGTGATACTCGGCAGTCTCGTGTCACATAAGCGGTTTGACAAAGATCAACCCTGATTGTGAACGCTACCCATCATGAACACACAGGGTGAGACTGAAGAACCCCTTCATGAGACGGAGTACCTTTCTTCGGCAGACCTCTCCCTTTCCTAGACCGGGACTTTCTGTCCAGCAGCTTTCCCTTGGGGCTGGTGGGAGGGACGAGAACAGCTCGGAGGCTCTCCCCGTTATCGCTGAGGGAGTCCCCCCGCCCCGAGTCTCGAGACGAGTTCTTCCTGAGGCGTCTCTTTGCTTTGGCCTTCACCCGAGCCTCATGGATGGTGGATGAGGTTGCTGTGGTCCAGCTCCCATTGATCTCGTTGTCAATGTTCAGGGTTTCCACCTTTTCATCATCGCTAGAGAGCAAGGAGCTGCTCAAAGGATTGTTTTCTGAAATAGGAGGAGAAAGAGAGCCTTGAAAGAGGTCACCTGACAGGATACTAGTTAGAGACATCACATGAGGTGGAAAATAAATAAATACATACTAAAGCTCACTACCCTGCTAACATTTGAAATGTGATCTGTGTAAGGTAATGGCTTCAGACACCACAATTGGTGATGACTACAGCCTTAAAAGTTACTGCACCACATATATAGGATTTATATTGGCACATGTGCTACATAGTACTTTGCACCTAATAAATCTAGTTTAAAAAAACTGTTAATTTATGTCAAATTAATTACAGGGGATTAAAATACATAGGATATGACAAATTATTGTTTATTGTTAAAACCAATTAATATAATAATAATAATAATAATAATAATAAGTGCAATCAAGCAGTAGAATAGTGCTCTTTTGTGTTTTGAATAAGCCCTTCTCCTGATATATGCAAGTGTAAAGTGTTGCATACACTCAAGGTTTGAGTAAACACAATCACACAAGTAGGTGTAGATTGTACCGATACAATCGCACACAAAACAGCTTGTTCTGGATGCATGGAGCTCTTATTGTCCTGATGGTAACACAATGGAATGTCAGCAGCTAATCAGGAAGCAGGAAATTTCCCAAGCCATTTTACAACCAGCTACCCAACTGCGACTCTATCCCCTCCACAAGTATGAATAGCTATATGATGAATTGTATGCCAATACAAATCCTAAAATCTGACAGCGTACAGCAAAGTATTTTCATTGCCATGAAATGTGCAATAATTATAAAAGCAATCAACTCCATTTTGCCAAAACACTGAACTACATCAAAAGAGAACTGGATGCATATGTGAATTCATTGTTCTGTTTAATGTAGACAGCTTTGTGGCATCCTGTCACAACTACCGCAATCAAACATTGTTATCTTTTCTAAATGACAGTGAATTTCACAACTGCTTTTTTTTCTTAATAAAAAGGAGCCTTTAACTTTAAAATTGACAGCAAGTACAGTACAGCAGCATAGTCCTGGAAGTGATTAACAGCCTTTGAAGTACAGGACTTACTTTGAATTCTGATTAAAGTATGACGGTGTGTCACAAAGACGGCCAGAGTGAGTTGCGTCAGACCAGAAAGGAATTCAAACACAGACGGTGGTGATGATGAGCTGAGTGCAATGGCTGCACTCAGCGTTTATTAACAAATAAAAAGGTTTTAAACGGTACACAAAACACAGGACACGGCACTTGACGCCAAAATAAACAGACAGACAAAACGACTAAACACTTAACAAACGGTGCACGGAGACAAACAAACACGGTGAGTACAAAACACTTATAATTATTCTTATCACTTATTTTAACTCCTTTCTCTCTCACCCGTTCTCCTCTTCCGAACACCCAACCCCGACTGCATGCTACGTGTCTCTATATATACTGTTGTGCTGGGATTCAATTACTAATTAATTACTCACTTGAATCCCAGCACGTGAATTCATTACGTGAAACCCCGTGCTCGCATATTATATTTTAAATGCACGTGCGTGATGTGCAATCCCGTGCCTAAATACAAATATACAATTTAAACACACGTGAAACACAGACCCGTTTATATCCCGTGTACCAATCTATACACCAACATTAACATACGCACGCATATATACAACACAGAACACACAAATGCACACAGGGGCGGGGCACTTTGCCACACGGTGCCACCACCTAAAACAGGTGCATCTGTGGGGACACATTCTAGAACACAGCCCTGGAGATCAGACTGAACGGCAGGGTCTATCTTCAATTAACCTCCTAGCTGTCTCAACCTCACAGGTGTGTTTAGCACCCTTTTGCAAATTACCAAAAAAGTTGCAAGAGTAACTCACCAGCATCAATATGGACCAATGAAACCAAACATATGAACTAAAAGGCTATCGGTGCACACTTTAACCTGTGTGTGTGTGTGTGTGTGTGTGTGTGTGTATATATATACTATTGAGGATAAGCTTTTTTTAAATACAATCACTTATGAAAAGTGACTGTATGTTGCCCAAACTAGAACATAATTGGTTAAGAAAGTTCATTATTAGCTAAATGCTGAAAATATTTCAAATTGCATGCAAGGAAAATGGTACTAACATAGCAATAACCAAGACAGAAGATGTGGTTGACTTACCTACAAGGTTATCATTAAGCCACGCCTGACATTCTGTTGCCATGTTTTATTGTGAGTCTGCTGCAAAAGAACCGAGAATGGAACTAAATATACGCCTCTCCTGGCCTAAAAGAATAGAAGGAACATCAATATCTGTTAAATTGCGCACTTTTTTTTTTGTTAAATGAGAACAAATCTTCTAACTGCATCTCTAAAGTTGCCTATCGCCCGTGCCAGGGACATGCCCCTACATGCATCACGTACTGGTGGCCATGCATCCTTATTACCAAATTCAATATAGTTTCTGATGTCGGCGAACTTTATTTAAACTTACAGTAATCAGTGAATCTACCTCTTTATACTGTACGTACAAAACAATTTTGTATTACGTTTTTTTTTTTTTTTTTTTTTTTAGCAATTAAGAACCAACACAAAACCATGCGGTTTTACGTTATCTAATTTTGACACTGCTGTAGTAAAAAATATAACACCAATAGCCCAACCATACGAGTTCTTCTGGCACTTTCTATATTCAATTCAATGCAACGCCGGGCAAAGGCAGCCAACAACAGCAGCGTTTAAGCTCGAGCTCAGCCATTATGTTTAAAGCTAGTTACGATACTATAACCAGAACATAGTATGTTGTAAAATTAACTTTCATTTTATTAAGATACTTTCACAATAAGGTCCTTGCATAATACTTAAATACACTGTAAAATAAATAAATAAATAAATAAATAAATAAATGACTTCACCGATTGCGTTATGCAATGAAGTCTCTTATGTAATCATTCATATTAGCATTTTACATGCCTAGCAAAGTAATTCATGTACTGTTTAAATTACAAGAATAAGGTGGACCGGACGGTATGGGACGGGTAATCTACGTCATTACTACATCGCAACCTTTCTTGCAATTTTACACGAAGATGGATTTCATTGCTGCAAGTTCGTTTATTTAAAAGCTGATGGTTTTACTCTTAAAAGTACACCCTTTAGTTCTTGCATATTAAGAACATAATATATCTTTACAACTCCTCAAGACAACAATACAAGACCACGATTGTTGACATTTCTAAACTTTGTTCTATGTCGCATGTTACCAAATATAAACAAACAAAATGCCAGTGCCGTAGCTAGTTACATAGGTCAAAAAAACATGCAATTAGCACAAAATACTATCTACCAAATCCAAGTACAACTGTTCAAATACAATGCAATACTTTAAACATAAGCAACGATCTTCTAACCCACCGTATGCTCTATACACCCCCTGATCTCAGCTGCAACTTGAACTCTCGTCTGTTTTTTGTTTTTCTCGACCCAGCAACAGCGTCAGGTGACTTGATCTCCTCGCAGTTTATTGGCAGCAGTTGCCAGAGGCCGAGCAGTTAACGGCCAATTGGATTAAGGTCTGAAGTTGCTTTTTTTTTAACTTCAGTGTACAATAGGTAATATAGGTGCACACACACTCAGAAACTCTGTGTTGTGTCACTTCACGGCAGCACAGCCAAAGACATCCTATTAATATATTTCTGTTACAGCACGGCACGGATGAGAGTTTCGTACGGGTCCTGGAGCTCGATGCTAAATAGATGCTGCCCCCTGCCTTGGAAGAGTAGCACTGCAGTTGTAGTGCTCGAAACATCATGTCGACAAATGTACCGTTTTAAGTATGTCGTATTTTGTGCTGCTTACTGGATACAGTAACGTATATACTGATCTATTTATGAGTTATTCATATTTGTATCCTCTTGGGTCATGATTTTTTTTATTATTTTTTTTAGGAACTGTAGAAGTTTGTGTGAGTTTTATGGAGTTTGAGAAGTTGCCCACACAGGTGGAGGGCGGAACGGGAAAAAAAAAATGCTTTTCGTGTTTAGAAAGAATGCAAACTTTAATGTTACGAATAAAACACGAAAATACTATTTCCTGGTCATTGGATGTATCGTCACTTATGTAAATTCTAATTTACACGCAATAAATTTGACAATACAATGTATCATTTTAATATTCGATAAATCCATTGGCTGTTTTCGTTGGTCCGAATCTAGACTTACAAAATATAAGCATATAGTATAACGTTTAATCTAGTTTGTGGAACTTCGTGTTTTGACCAAGACTGCACGTGTCTTATGATTAAATGTTTACAGATATTCGGGAGTATGCTGAAGAATGAAACTCTTCAGTATATTTCAAAAACAACCCCAGTCATTGCCAGACACATGAAACACTACAGACCGGGTCCATAGCAACCATGATTGGTTATTGAAAACGAGAGCTATAGTAGAAGTTTTTCTCAGACGGTTGAGATTAGCATTGAAGCAACACTGCAATAACTAATGTTGACACCAGGTGGCACTAGCGATCCATGTGACAAACAATATTTACTACCCAGTGCAAAGCTTACGCCGTTTTCCAAAAGGACAAGGCAAGTCATGTTTCAGTACGCCACATGAGCAAGTCATAATGGAAGGGCTTCTCCGTGCACACGTGCTCTTTCTTTCTGTTGGGTTGTAAAGTTGGTTTCCCGGAAGCTAAATCTCACCTGTTAGTTTTGAATAAAAGCAGTACTGCAGTATTTGTCATATTCTTTCAGAATTATTTTTGGATCCAAACACACCTGATTTTTGCACACACAAAAAAAGTATTTCCACAGAAGTCTGTTTAAAACAATTGTGGTGCTGAAGACCAAGCAAACGGTTTTATAGCAGAATGAAAAAGTTTGAGGAAAGCACTGTAAGGTTTTACACTATTTTCTGATGTCAGGGTTAACCGTTACCACTGCTGGTTGTACCATTAAACTGTAAGGAAAATAATTCAACAAATGATTTTCGATCAAAAATACTTTATATGCATAACAGAAATACTGTTGATTGAATCAATGTATACGCTTGTATCACAACACAGACGTCATGTGGAGTCAATTCAAAGAAGTGACTGACTAGTCAAACAAAAACATTACATTAAATACTATGAACATGGTAGCATTTCCACCCCCATTCCTTCCAATCAGGATGGATCCACCCTGCTATCACACACCTTCAACACACCTCCTGGTAAGGTGGGAACTCGCCCAAATCTATAATATTCTTAACCTAATCTGTTAGAAACTATTTCAAACTAGTTCTTTGTTCGTGGTGTTCTGTTTTCACACTGTGTCTCCACTCCTCCACCCATCTTGATTAAACACCTGCTAACTTTGCCACTCTGCCCAGATGCCAAGATACGAGAGACTGCAAATGTCTACTTCTTTTTTTTAGAGAAACAGGAAAATTGCAGAGTCTTGCTTAGCTAATTACATGTGCTTTAAGATGTATCAAAATATGAAAATATAAAAACTCATACAAATAATCAACTACACAATTAATACTTTATGAAGAATGTCGTCTCCTACAAAACAGACCCTGTAGACATGCTTATGAAAACACACATCAATGGATGATTTTCTTTAACATTCTGTGATGAAAAAAGTGGCCCACTCACACATCGTTTCAAAATGTTTATTGCAATCACTTTTTGGAAGAATCCACATTTAAAACGTTCAACAAATAATCAAATACAAAGCTTCACCCCTCAGTGCAATCAACTGCACAGTTCAGGGAAAAATCAAACTTTTTACAAACCCCAAAATACATAATACTTTTAAAGAAAATCCACAATAAACATTAACATAAATGGTCCAGTTCAAGCATACTTCAACAATTACAACTCTGTGTAAAAGTATTTTCCCTGAATATGTCTCTGCTTTTATCTTATTGCTGTTCTCAACAAAGTGCAGGATCCTTGCAGTTTGCAGTGGGGTACAGCAGCACAGACCCCTAGAATGAGGTGATTAGGACACCTGTAGTGGCACAAGTGCCTTCAGATTAATCAGGAAACTATGCTGTCTTCAAAGACCCCGATGCAGTTGAGGTTCCTTCACCACCTTTTGAGAAGTTTGAGTTGCTCTTAAACTGAGCAGAACCACTCAATTGCACACATCACAGGGCCTGTCTTATTATGAATTCAAGACTGCCTGGTGGAAGCACTCATTTCAACTTTTAATCTTCAATGGATTACACTGGAGGGAAACTGGATCAATTTAAAACACAAGTCAAATCATTCCCTAGTTTGGACGATTTTGGATTGAGAGGTGCCCACGTTTGGCCCCCATCTGGCACACACATAGTAGCAGATGCATAAAGATAAGAGTTTACCCTATTTTTATTTTACAGCATGCTATTTGGCAACCAGAAATGGAGAAATCAAATACATTGTTTAACCTAAAAGAATGTCAATTGTACTGCACATATGGATTGAAATTGTTTTCTATCAAGTGGAACTGTCTGGGGATTCATTCATTGAATTGTGTAGCTTTCCTGTAAGTCTCAGCTGAGTCAAACGGCACTACCCTGAATAGTTATTCTAGTATATATTTCAGCAGAGCCATACATGATTATCAGAATGCTCATAATGCCATCACCCTGTTCAGTAAAAGACCAGCAGTTTCAGTTATGACAAATAGAACAGCAAGATTGTATTTGTTTAAATGTAATTCTAAACGGATATGCCTATGTTTACCTGTGTGGCCAAATATTGTAGCTGTGCTGTGCTTTTTTACATCCATTCGACCACAGTGCAGCAATCCACTCTTTGCTCAGGTGTATGGCACAGTGGTATAGTTACACGATGAGGAATCAGGGCGACAGTGTTGTCTCACGCGAGCGCAAGCGTTAGTGTGAAAAGCTGTGTGGCTTTAGATGGTTCTCCTGGTATTAAATGCACATCAATGGAGGTGGATGGAGGTGGTCTACTGTTTCAGCAGTTCACATCCTTGAACCCCTATCCAGGATGTGGCTCATCGGTTTATGCTTCCCAATAGACACATATTTCCTTTTACCCCCTTTGCAGAATCAACAGGGCTACTTCCCTTCAAACTGTGGGACAATCCCAATGTCTTCAGCACCTGTGCTGTTCCTCTGTGCGCTTCTTATACCTTCTTCTGCTAACTGGGTCAGGTATTTCTGAAAAGACACGACAGACAAAATATTGAGGTATTTTCTCTCTGGACAAAGTGTGGGTTTGATCTAATATGCTGTGTAAGCAGTAACAACGCTGTACACAAAGCAATGCTGTGTAATTGGGGAAAAAACTACTGCATTGTGAAATATTAAAAATATGAATATATATATACATATATATATATAATGTGTGCGTGCGTGTTTGTGTAAAGAACTGTTGCTTGTAATAATCAAACCAAACAGAAATGAATGAACTGAAAACGCTGTAGTGTGTGTTTATTTACAAAGAAAACAAATTCCTAATCCAGGGTCCCCACCCCTGGTCCTGGAGAGCCCCAGTCCTGCAGGCTTTATCAGTGTCTGTGTCATCAATGGCTAAAGATTTGAAACACATGTTAATCTTGACTAATGAAGCCAATAATTGGTTCATTTAAGTAACTGAGAGCTCAGTTCATACAAAAACTAGAAGACCCTGTAGCTCTCCAGGAGCAGGGATCGAGACCCCTGTCCTAATCCTAACACGTGCTTTACACAGAGTTCTTCTCTCACTCCCACTCCCACTCCCACTCCCACGCTCCTACACAACCCACACCAAACATTCATTCCTTTGTGTGTTTCATAGGGTGTGACCCGGGGTAATTGACAACAATACATCAATCACTCAATGAAACAATTAAACACAATTTCCATCACCAGACACCCACACACACGTGCCCCCATGTGCAGAGCTTCTGCTGTGGACACACCCTATCCCTACTCTGTTACTATATATATATATATATATATAAAGCAATCTGTCACTTAAACTAAACCTCCTCTTTTGGCTGCAGCTTCCTCCTGACACAGTATTTCAAACCTACAGTGGACAAGGAACATGATGAACTCACTGGAGGTACGTCATTTCTCAACATTACCCAGCTTCTTGACAGACATGACAGCTGCTCTTGTGCATTTCGCTTTGGAATGTAATCAAATGAATGTCAGTCAGGCAGTCATGCAGGTTTCAGCAGCGTCAGGTTTTTTAGCAGAAGAAGTAATGCAGTCTGGGCACTAATGAGCAACTTAATACACCTCTGAATCCGCGGGGCTGTGTCCCTCTTTGATTGCAGGGTCTGGGAGACCACACTTCAATGCGGTTTTGCACTGCCAGCTGAATCTTTGCGTCATGTTAATCCTGAACCGCGCTGGGGATTTCATGACTCGTGCATTTTACAAACAGAATAACACATCAGATTGAGTTTCAGCAGAAGAGGATAACTTCACACTTTCCTGATACACATGTTTACTCACTGGGACTCATCTTTAACCTAAAACATAATCTGTATCACGATCAAGACCAGCATTCATTACGGTCAAACAGTCAGTGGTTATCAAGCAGTGTGGAGTAGTGGTTAGGGCTCTGGACTCTTGACTGGAGGGTCGTGGGTTCAGTCCCTGGTTGGGGACACTGCTGCTGTACCCGTGAGCAAGGTACTTTACCTAGATTGCTCCAGTAAAAACCCAACTATATAAATGGGTAATTGTATGTAAAAATAATGTGTAAAAAATAATGTAATTGTATGTAAAAATAATGTGATATCTTGTAACAATTGTAAGTCGCCCTGGATAAGAGCGTCTGCTAAGAAATAAATCATAATAATATCTACAGTGAACTTCACATCAATAAAGGCATCTCAGAGTGCTTTACAGCAAATAAAATGTGCATGAATGAGAAAGTATATACAGAGATGAGAAAATACATTAATGATTACATGAAATACAAAACATTTCATTTAAAGTAGCAACAATATGATATACCCTAGGCGATATTTAATTTAATTGATAACAATCTGTATTATAATAATTAAGACCAATCAAGAAATAACAGCACGGTAAAATCCGACACCCAGTTCACCTCATGCAGTTTCAAACTACATTACAACTGCACTGAAGAGATGGGTTTTAATAGACGTTTACATTTATTGAAACTCCCCTGATGTTTATAGGTCGTTCCATAACACTGGAGCCAGACAACTAAAGGAACGCCCGCCCAAAGTCACTCCTGTTACTGTTGTTATACAGTAATTCAGTGTGCTTACAGTATGTTTCAATGCACAAGGATACGCAAATAAGAAATAATGTTGCTAAAAATGGCCTTTTTCCTATAGAGCTTGGTGTAATTGAAAGAAATTATCCAGTGACATTAAAGCCAACTCCAAGTGATGTTACTCTCTGCTTGTGCTCCCGTTCTTTGTTTTCCGTTCACTTTAATGATTCAATGAGCGAGTCCACATATCTTTATGAAAGGACCGCGGCAGTTTAACACAATGGCACCACTGCCACGCTTGTCTGTTCAGTTGTGCTTACCTGCAGATTCTTGTAATGAACAGTACTTCTACAGTGCGTTGTTTTGGCTGTCTCCTCGCTGGTGTAAAACAGCCCACAGAGTTTGCAGTAAAACCCAGTCCTGGGCACCACAAATTCCATCCCTAAATAAACAACAGGTCAATCAAATACTGCTGCAGAGCAGGTTACAGCTCTGGCCAAAAGTTTTGCATCACCTTACAGAATTAACTCATTTTGCTTCATAAACTCAAATGAAATTTTGAAATCTAACATCAAATACTGTACTACTATTACGGCTTCCGGTAGACCTTTGTGAGATCATTTTGTAGTTTCTTTCATTACATGATCCTAAAATTCTTGGTGATGCAATACTTTTGGCCATAGCTGCATATTGAAATGAGATTAACTTACAACAGGTAAAGTACAAACATGGACAGACTGTGTGTGTGTGATGCTAAGCAGCTTAAAGCAAAGGTCTGGATGCAGGACTCCTCATGCTCACCTAATGGGATGCTGAGCTCCCCGAACACATTCTCCTCCTCCCAGTGAGAGTGAGATTGGGGTTTATTAGCACCCTCCTCTGGGTTTCTGAGAGACTCCCTCTGTGACTTGCTGTTGACTGATAAATAAAAAAAAAAAACTTATTTTAATCAAGTCTCCTAGAGCTATGGTCTTAAGAACTCAGATTACATCATCACATATTTGAGAATATGTGAGAACCCTGCACTTTATCTTCAAAAGGCCAGCTGGGAATCGCAAACTCTTCATGCTTTGAGGCAGATGGAGTTGCTCCAGCAGTCCTTACAATTAACACTCTTTATTATGTTATCTGACTATCTTTGAATTAACCAAATTATGGAATTGTGAAATAATAGTATTATTATTATTATTATTATTATTATTATTATTATTATTATTATTATTATTATTATTATTATTACATAAATAATTTTAATTCAATGTTTCTTGTAAGCAGACATGACAACCAGTAATTGAAACTTTCAAACCAAATCCTTGAATCGGAACATTTTTAAAGTGTTACAGGTAACAATATATTACCTTTATGTTCTTCTAGAATATCGTCATTAACCATTTCTTCAGCTGCAGATTTAGCCTTCATTTCCAACTTGCCAACGTCACCATTCCCCAGCACATCCAAAGGATTGCAGCCTTCTATAAGGGCTCCTTGGTGTTGCAGGCCCCCCTCCTGATGTGGGAGATCAGGGCTCACTGGTTCCAGCTCCACGCAGGAACATGCCTCTTTGAAGGCAGTCTGGAGATCCTGCGCTGGAGATTCCCTGAGATCATCTTCTTGTTGCAGTTCACAGACCTCGTCTTTAAGGACTTGGTTCGGAATTAGTTCTTTAGAGCCGTCCACTTGAACAGCAGAATCTCCTGCTGCTGGGCTCCCCCCTGCCCTCTCATCGCTCTTCTTGTGGCTGCACAGCCCTCTCAGCTCCACGCTGGCCGCTGGCGCACTGCTGGAGTCTGTCAGCTCAGCAGGTTTCCCCCCAGCCTGGGCGGCCTCCTGCAGTTCTGATATGTCAGGCTCGATGATGCAGTCCTCTTCCTCTCCCACCTCGTCAACTGTGACCAACTCCTCCATGTTGCTGGGGTACCACGACTCCCCCTCAGTCCCGCTGCCACTCTCCCACTCACCCTGCAAGAGTAATCAACAGAACAGTGTCGCCATGGAAACTACCTGGGGTGACTTACATGGGCCACAAATTTACATTATTTCTGAAAGTTTGAAGGAGAGAATCTGAAGTGTAAACGCTAATGTCATTTTATATAAATGTTCAGCCTAACTTGGAAAGCAGACAGTTACTTCTGGTCTCATGACCAGCTGCACAGGCACAATGTTGAATCAGAGCCAAACGCTGCAGGAGCATCCACGCTTCTACTCATAACATACCCTGAAATCACAATCTCTAAAGTCACCATCAGACTGAAAATTGCTATTCAGGCCCGCAGCGGGAAGAAATATTTTTCTCTAACCAACAGATGTAACCAAATCCATTCCTAGGATGCTCCGGGATCCTTTATAAATTTACAACAGGACAACAACCTTTGCTGCACAAAGCTGCTTTTTGTCTCTAACAAATAACTTTCCACATACAAAATCATCTAACTGGACATCTCTCCACAGTGATTATAAGTAACTGTCGAAACACACCGAAACTTGAAATTGGTAGAAGTGATGTAAAGTGAGTACTGTTCACCATGGGTTTTGGTCTGACAAGGCTCATTTTTACCTGATCTCCGTGGTTCCTCTCAGTATTTGGCTCCCCTGATTCTTTGCCGTTTCTGTCAGGTGACATTAGCCGTTCCTCTATTTTGTGCTCTATTTCCTCTCCCTACAATCGAGTGATACGAGATAAAACTGGTATTTAACCACTATACTTAAAAATGATACAGCACTTTAACAAGAACCTAATGGCAGCTCATGAGCCTCTGTTCTTACCTCACTGTGTGGCTCTCTCTCCTCCTTCTGTACTGAAGGCTGCAGATTTGCCTTCTTGCTTCTCCCCCTCTCGCCGTTCCCTTTCCTACCCCTATCTTCTGGTGTCCTGTTGGCTCTTGTTTGTGTGCCGGGGTCCTCCTGTGACTTACTCCCTGAATGTTTCCCTTCCCTTGCTCTGTGATGGGGCTCTGGGTCCCCCCTCTTGGACTTTATATCGAAGTGCTGGTGCTGTTTCTGAGGCCCGTCTGACTTATGTTTAGACTCCTTCTTGTAATATTCGTCCTCTTTGCTTCGATAGGAGGAGTAGGGATACCTCTCTCTGTTTCCCCGTAGCTCTTCTACCCATTCATCCAAAGACCTCGGGCTTAACTTCTCACTGCCTTTCAGGTACTGCTTCCTCCTGTCCTGCATCCAGTTCTCCGCTGGATCCTTTTCATTAGTCCCCCAGCCCTGCTCATTCTCTTCTATCCGTGCATGGGGGGACCAGTCCCAGGAGGCCCTCCTCTCCTCCAGCCCGTTGCTCCACTCCAGTCGGGAGGGGCCCAGGGGGCTGTGGGCTGAGCTGCAGGAGGTAAAGCTGGTACTGTGTGACCTAGGGCTCAGGGAGCGACTGACTGGGCTGCGAGATCGGGTCCTCTCCAAGGGGTACCTTAGTGCACAAAGAATATAGAGGACATCCAAACTTGTAATCACAAAACATGAGCCAAAACCAACTGCTTTTCAGGCGCAATCTGATTTTAGACCCAAAGAAGGTTTGTTTTCTTGCCTTCTCGCTCATCTTGAGCTGGCAGAGCTGCCAAATCCGGTGCAGTGAAAGTCCTGTACTTCCACGGCGTGTTATTTATCTACATCAATTAATGGAGATGCTTTTCTAGAGCTCTTCAGCAAGCATCGCTCATTCAGTCGTAAACCAGTGAATAAAACAGCTGTTTTCTTAAGGGCCCTAGTTATAAAACATGGAAAATATTGAGATACTTGCCTTTCTATATCATACATCACATCCTTTTCTCTCTGAGAATGAATGTTATGGATGATAGAGTCCACATCCTTCCCTGGTTTCTAAAAAAAAAAACAGATGGAGATAATCTATTACTATGCATACGTTTTCAAATTAAACCACAAACTGCATGCAATCCACTCAGGCGAGTGACTCAAATTGATTTACCTTGAGCTGCAGCTCCTTGTAACGTTTTGACATTCTAATCAGCAGCTTCTGTTCATGGACCGTGGCTGGAGTCTGTTGGTAATACTGCACCATAGCTTGGGCTGCCTCAGCATAGGCCATCTCCAAAAAAGCCTGTTAATTAAAAAAAAGAGCTTTGTACCTTAACCATTCTGCTGCATGTTTCAAAAATGATAATGACCCCCATGACTACCCTTTTTAGTTTATGTTGTCTGTTAAGCTGAGGGAACATGAAGCCCCTTGGCTTAGAGCTTGGTTTCAGGAGACTAGGTTTCAAGCCACATCAAAGTCACCTCAAACTAGGTCTCCTGGAACCAGGTTTCAAGCCACTGTTCCTGAAAAGGTGGCTTTGTGTTCCCTCAGCTTTAGTAACTCTTTTGAAAATCACAGAGGTACTCTGTAATTCTTATTTTGCTAGGTTTGGCTCTTACTTGTCCCAGACGGAAATTGCTGAATACGTTTTTACTTTTCTGTTGCTAATGGCAACCCCTACCTGGTGAGTGGACTTCATGAGGATATAGTTGGTGACTTTCCCAAAGGGGAGTCCCAGGTTGATGACATCATTTTCAGTGCAGCTGCCCTCCGGAAGATTACAGATGTGCACAACTCTACTAACTGTTGACTTTCTCTGGGGAAACTGAAAAGAGAGTTGTTGTTTCTTTTTGTTTGGCCTTGTGCTTTCTTTTGGTTAGTGAACTGTAAAAACTGCTAAAACTCTTATCATATAAACTGTATTAGGTAAGCTTTTTAATCCAAAAGTAAATAAATACATTACAAAATATTTATTTAAAGAGATAATTAATTTACAATTCACGAATTTCACTTAGGAGTACACAGTTTTGAACATGATACACAAATCTAGGCTGTTCATGTGGCTTCAGCTTCATGTATTATGTTTTTCTTGGCAAATGTTTTTAATTAAAAAAAAAAGTGCTTTAAAAAAAACTAAAACAAAATAAAAAAAACATCTTCTGTGTCTCAAAATAAATAATTCTGATCTTAGGGTACAGAACTCAGGCACACACAAGGACTGACAGCATTGCTAGCAGGGAATGACTCCCTCTGCAGCTGTCTGAACTGAGTTTCTACTGGAGTGTCCACTTTTACAACGTATTTATTACTTAAGCCTATAAATGTGTGTCCCTGCAGGCGGATTCAGCCTGGAGTTGTGACAGCGATAATAAGGCTTATCCCTTTCGGATCAAAAAATGTGTCACCTCATCCCTCTCAGACATCCAGCCCCCTTTGTGACTAATCCCCTCGGATCGCTAAGTATAGAAGCCCCGGCTGCTTAGACAAACACACACACAAACTGCTGTGTCGTAGCAACAAGGAGGAAGCAAGGAGGAATATCAACACCTCTGAGAGGACCGTCAACCTGTATTACTGGTCCCAGACAGAATGGGGGGGGTTCAATTGGAGAAGGAATGTCAGGGAGCTCGTTCTGTTTATGTTGGAGCAGAGTCACAGGGGCTCTCAGCTGCAGACAGCTTTACATACTGAAAACTGCTGACACGATTGCATAAAGGGCGAGACTAATGTCAGTTGGAATAATCGCAATGACACAAGATGAAGTCAATGGCATCAATACAAAAAACTATTCTGTCATTCTGGTGAAAGCTCATCATGATTGATATTGCAAGATCAAATCTCCTGTATAAAACCCCATAGCACTCCCCTTGTCAGGTCTGACTAGAAATGCCGCTGCACAGCCTAGTAGAAACAGGACATGTCGCTATTTCATGAGGACATTTTTGGTATTTAATAAACTGGTAGACTTAGGAACGAAAGACACTGGGCCCCATACTGAAGAGCCAACAACAGCAAAAGTACAGGAATAAGAAAAAAACAATTAAGAAAAAATGAGATAAATAAAGGAGATCAAATAAATGGTTGTTACTTCCAACTATGCTGTTTCTTGTAGTTTTAAACTGTTAAAAATGGTTTGGTTTTGCGCTTGCTCCAAGCAGGCTAGAGTGTAAAATGTAAAATCATGAGCAACTTCTGTGATCGATCCCTGTGTTTGTTAATCTAAATTACTGTGTCGCAGCTCAGATAACACTGGAAGAAACAAAATATTAAAAAAGAAATAAAAAGCCAGCTGATTCCCAGACAGCATGTGTTAAAGCTTTCTGCTATCAGGCTGACGCTTTACAGGGACACTCTAACCCGCTAATCCTAATTGCACAAGTGTGATGTCTTCATTTTATTGCTTTGGCCTGAGCCCGGACTTTAACAGTTTCAGATATAAAAGTGATAAATCTATTAGAGGCTTCATGGCAAAGCACTTCAGTGTAAGACTGTCCAGGGAAGGTCACACAGACCTGCTGTGACAGAGATTGAATGACGCTTGGTGTTAGATCTCCCTCCAGACCTGTGAGGGCACTAGGTAAAGGGAACAGAGTACCCTGGACTAAAAGGCATGGCAATTTATTCCCGTGGGTTAGCTGGCTAGAAAAGGAACGGAGCTACGGTACCCAAACTCAATGACCCGGACGGGAAACGGCGTGGCATCCGCGGATTGGAGAAGAGGATGCACTTGTTAACCAAGGGGTCATGAGGGCGGGTATAACATTGTTTGTGTTTGTGTCTACTAACACTATCCGGAGCTGCAGCTGCAGGCCAGCAACAAACCCGGACACCAGCACTTCCCTGTTTTCACAACGTACTGTCTTTTCACCATGAGCACTAGTTTAAATAAACACTGTGTTTGTGTTCTGTGTTACGTGTGGGTGAGGAAAGAACCTGGACTTTTGGTTTTGGGTCAAACCCGCGGATTACAAACGGAGTGATAGACGCCACTGTATCACTTCCATCATTTATTATTTACAGGTGTTTGCCTTAGGGCTCTGGACATTGTTATTAATTTTCAATAAACACCCTTGCACCTGGAAAACTATTGTCTGTTTCTGTATCCACTCTGCACGGCACGCGCCTGTAATCACTCACCACTTTGCCACATCTGCCTAATAAACATGTACAGAAATAGAAATCAACAGGCTGTTTATGTCCTTGAAATCTGTCTGTATTTGTTTGCTTAATAAAACATTGCCTTGTGGTGAGCCAGGTGCCAGCTTGCATGAAGGCTTTAAAATAATGGCACTGATGCACAATTAATATACTGACCTTCCACAGATCATGACAAAACTTGCCCTTTTGGTCTACAGAAGTAACAGCAGCAATATAGCATGCAGCACATTTCAATTACTATCACACTTACATGCACGTTCATTTTAATGTTAAAGCATTTTGAATTCTGGATTTGTTTTGCCAACCCTTTTTATAGCCATGGTTAAAAGCAAAAGCATATCTAGCACGATCAAGCTTGGTAGAGACAAGGGGCTCACGAGTGGCGCATCCAGTAAAAGCACTCGCACAGAGTGCAGGATGCGCCCTATAGTCTGGACGTCGTCGGTTCGAGTCCAGGCTATTTCTTTGCCGACCGAGGACGGGAGCTCCCAGGGGGCGGCGCTCAATTGACTGAGCGCAGCCCGGGGAGTTGGGTCGGCAAGGGTGTTCTCGGCTCACCGCACACCAGCAACCCCTGTAGTCTGGCCGGGCGCCTGCGGGCTTGCCTGTAAGCTGTCCAGAGCTGCGTTGTCCTCCGATGCTGTAGCTCTGGGTGGCTGCATGGTGAGTCTGCAGCATGAAAAAAATCAGTCGGCTGAAGGCACACGCTACGCTTCACTAATTGGTGACTACTAAATTTAAAAAGAAAAAAGCTTGGTAGAGACTTGGGCACAGTATATTAAGTTCAAAACTGTAATTATCACCCAAATCTGTTATGGAATCACAATGGAAAATTACTACCTATAGCATTTGTTAAATGTTTTTTATTACAGAGTACAATATTCTTTTTTTTTCGTGAAAACAAACCAGTGATGAAGACAGAAATAAACAATTTATGTCCCTCAAAACTGTCCAAATAAACAGCAGGGGAATCCACGGTTCACCGTGCACCAGCGACCCCTGTGGCCGATAGGGCACCTGCGGTTCTGCAGTGGAGCCGTCAGATCTGTTTTGTCCTCCAGCACTATAGGTCTGGTGGCCTCGCTGTGGATCCACAGTGTGAAAAATGATGGATTGGCAGGAGCCCGTTTCGGAGGACTCGTGTTCCAGCCTCCGTTCCCTGAGTCACCAGGGGGCTGCTGCCTTTTTCCACTATAAGCAGGCGGGCAACTATATAAATGAATATTTAAATTTGGCAGAGCACTGCGGCACTGAGACTCCATTCCCAGGACTGCAAAGTCTGTCCCCTTACCCTTCCAGAAGAGATCCTGTCTGTTTGTTTAGTGCTGCTTCCCTGTTGGCTCAGGAAGGGGCTGACTGTGCACATCACAGCCACTTACACTCCACTGCTAATCCCAAGAGCCTCCGTTTGTCTGGTACTTTGTCTGGGACTGGTTATCACATTTCAGCCCTGTCGTCTCACACTTAACTCTTGACCTGCCAAAACACTTTCACTTTAATGTGTGACAAAGAGAAAGAGAGGCGACAACTTTTATTGGACTAACTGGACAGTAATTCAATCACACTTTAATGTGTGCAATTTGTATGTTGTTGTTTTTGTTTGTTTTTTTTTTTCTTCTAAATTCCACATATTTCAGAAACTGTAATTAAAAGTGTACATTCCATATGTGTAATAACTGACTATGGCTGTTTGAGTACCTGAGGGGTTGGGGAGAGTTGTTTGCTTTGTTTTTCAGTTGAAATATTGGCTGTACAGTATATGCTCAATTTGAAAGGGGGGGGGGGGGGGGGGGTCTGGTAGAGGAACTACTTGTCTCTGAGGATGAAGCGTGTCTCATCTGACAGAGTCACAGTGTAATTCCTATTTAGGTCTCACATGTGCAGTTTTCTAAGCAATACATGACTGATTTCCTTTGAGGCAAGCTTTCACTCAGAAAACACTAATGAGCTGAAATAACCAAGGAAGTGTCTGTCTAACCAGTGCTGTAGTCCTAAGTCTGAAGGGACCTGAATGCCACTAAAATATAGATTTTCTTAAACAAGAATTATTATACGAATTCACACTGCATTTATTTACTGAACTTCTAGTAACTCATTAATAGGTAATGCATTTATATCTAATTTATACAAGTATTTCCACAAAAGTGTCTTGCTCCATCTTGTCAGAATGCTTTACTTGACGTGTCTGTGTCAGTAACTTTGTTTGTGTTCGTGTCCACAGTCGTAGTTGTATAACATCCAAATTTGCATAGCTTGGGCTGGTATGGCTGACGCGTATCCATCTAACGTTATCCAATCCACACAGACTCCGTAGTAAAATAAAGCAATACAACTTTTATTCCTCAGGTTTCCACAGGTTAGTATTCACAGTTATTTTACAGGATTTTCAGCGTAATAACAGATAAGTTATTGACCGGTAATTTCCACAGAATAACGAAGATAACACGACACGGTAAGTAAACCGTGAGGCTCCAAAGCTATGTCTACAACAGAGTAACAAGTGACAGTTATTTTCCGAATTTATACAAAAGCGCGCGAGCCCCAGAACCTAACAAAGCTCGCTCTCTTAAAGATATACTACCCTATTACTGTAAATGCGTAATAGACAAATATAATGTATCAAAATATGTCTTCTCATAAATAATATAGGCAAAAAAATACTAATTGGCTCCTACAGTAGTTGTTGCTGTCATCTTCATCAGCATTTTTAGCCTTCTTAAAGAAGTAGTTTGTAATAGAAGTCCCTAATACTCTTTTCATTCCATCAAGAGGACTACTGACTGAATCAGACAGCTGTGCTGGAGATGTGAGTCATGTGACATGTTATGCGAGTTCCGGCTCGACTGCACACCGCTGCGTATAGAAAACAGAAGCGGAACGGCGTTCCGGAGCATTCCGAAATGTTCCGAAGCGCTCCGGCACATTCCAGTGTGTCTAACAGAGACGACATGACTTCAAAACTACACATTTCAGGTCTACATAAAAATAATTATTATTGAATTAGCTTTAAATATCATGCTTTAAATTGTTTGGCTTATTCCGTTCAACGTTGCTATTTTTCCATTTTTAGTTAGGTGAAGTACTTTAAGACACAGTAACTTCCATTTATGGAAAAGACAGGTCTCTGTGGGCTGTTCTAATTTGAACAAATCTGAACAAATGTATGAATAACAGTTCACTCAACAAGGCTAATTAGAAACTGAGATTATAGGAAACTAATATTAATGGTGAATACACTCTTCATATGAGCGCCAATTAATTACACACAGTTCATTTCCCATAGACGAGGTTCATTTTAAAAATACTGTACAACTGGATTTATCAATGCTAAACAGCACAAAACCACCAGGATCAGATCAATGATAGAAGTGGGGTTTTTTTTGTTTGTTTGTTTTCTAATGCCAACAGCCACTACATGTATCCACACCATTCAACCGCTTTCAAAAGACTACTAAGATAACAAAAACACAACAATACAGCTTTTTTTTTTATCAATTTTTCTTTTTTTCTTTCTGCCTGGAAAAAAAAACAGTCTACCCATCCTCCCCATAAATGTATTATGAGTAAGGCTGTATTTTTCACGGATTTCAGGATTTCCGTGGAATTTACCCAATGCGGTGTAATGTGTAGTCCCCTATGAAAATACCCATTGCTTCCGGTAAATAACAGAACACATTGCGTTGAGCGTCATGTGATGCATAGCCAGGCTACATTCATTATCTTATTATTATTGCAAGTGTGGTTCAAAGTAGTCAAAACAATTAAATGGATTACCCATTCACCACCGGTGTACTGACCTTTGACCCTAACTGAGTTGATACAAATGTAGGAATTCTCATTGGTGCAGAGGTATTGAGACCTGAGGATAAATCTGGAGTTGAAAAGAAGAAAATAGAAATTAAATCTGCCCGCAAAATATGTTTTCCAACATGAAAAAAAAACTCAATTCTGGGTGCCAAAGGTCATTGTAAACATAGCCAATGAACTACATGTCAAGCATTTAACAGCATTCACCTTGAGTTCCAGCTGAGGTATAAGCCACAGAGTTATTTGTCGAGGTGTTTAGACTTCCTTCTGAAAATGTTGGAAAATTAGCAGGGCCAAGGGTTGGGCTACAGAATAAAAATGAACGGTTATGTCATGTGTTGTCAGCGCAGCAGGAAATGTGCAACATATACAGTATTTATACATTGCATGGCCATTGGAATGATATTTCAGGCCAACAAAGAGTATAAATAATCACTGGACTTCACCTTTATGCCAGACTAAATAAACAAGGAGTATCATCAGTATTGTCAAACTCAATGTACAAACCCATGATGTGGCAGTTCAGAAAAGAAATTAAATAAACAGTAATAAATAATTACTGCACAAGGACCCTCATTTAATACCCTGAAAAATGTACTCTACTGATTGAGTATTGTATAGCATATGTAATGTATCCATCTGTTACTTGTAGATTATTGGGGTTGTTTTTCTTATTCAAGAAAAATTAATTAGCAATTAGTGGTATTCCCTTAGCAGCAGTTATTACACATATAAATAAACGGTAGTATTTGTGTAGTACTCACCACTCTGAGAATTGCAGGCTTTGCTGAATATGAAGCTTTCCCTTGGCATGCTGGTCCCAGTCCTGTAGATAAATAGATTGGGTATGTATTCCTTTAGACATGATTAGAAACCGTTCATCAATATGTAGTCCTTTAGACATGATTAGAAACCGTTCATCAATATGTATTCCTTTAGACATGATTAGAAACCGTTCATCAGTAAGTACGACTTCAATTAAGTGCACACAGTTATTATTATTATTATTTATTTCTTAGCGACGCCTTTATCCAGGGCGACTTACAATTGTTACAAGATATCACATTATTTTTACATACAATTACCCATTTATACAGTTGGGTTTTTACTGGAGCAATCTAGGTAAAGTACCTTGCTCAAGGGTACAGCAGCAGTGTCCCCCACCTGGGATTGAACCCACGACCCTCCGGTCAAGAGTCCAGAGCCCACTACTCCACACTGCTGCCGTTCCGGCTTTCACAAGAAAATAAACCATCTTAAAAGAGCAAATTGTATTTGTTCTATCTGGTAGCAGTGTGGAGTTGCTTAGTGAGGAACTTCCTTAGTGAGGAGCTGTAAGACAATGCATATCAATTTAACTTCCACATGAATAAATATAGCTCCTAGTTTTACTGGCTGCCAAGGTGAAACAGGTCCCCCATGGCTATTATAGTCTACATACCTTTCAACTATTAACAAATCACTCAGTACATTCTTAACCAAATTAAAGGACACAAAATTCAGATGTACCTTTATAGCAGCGCACACAAACACAGAAAGAAATATTATTGCACTTATGCCTATTTGCATACATCACACACGGCTTCTTTCAATTTTGGGATTTGAGATTCTACAGAAGAATAGCCACGTGAAAAGATAGCTATATAATAATCTGACCTATTGCTGACTGACACCCGTGCCTGCTGAGTTTTCTGTTTTCTGTTTTCTGATTGATGATGTGTGTTTTGTATTTCGTATTTCTTGTGTTTTATGTTGTTTGGTGTGTGAGCCCTCTGGTCAGGTCGTCATTGTAAATGAGAATTTGTTCTCAATTGACTCATCTGGATAAATAAAGGTTTTGATTGATTGATCACGAACTCATCATTATTAATACCATGGAAAGCACACATTACATTTTTTTGCAATCATATGCTGTCAAAATCAATTACTGTAAATGTGATTAGGCAGCATTCCAACATCCCAAAAACTGTAATTGCATATGTAGTTACTGTACATAGCACTACACTGTCTGTCATGTGTCATGGAGCTGTATAATAATGCCACTAATGTAAAGTGAAATCGCTATTGCAGAATGAACTCTTGCGGCAATGGTGATGATCTCTGCTAGCGACCTACCTTTAGATTAAAGACCTTCTTATTACAGATGGTGCAGACATGGGGGAGGTGAGCAGGAGTTACTGCATGGAAATCGTTGAGCTGGTGTGGCTGCAGAGGTACCACTGGGCCTGGAGGCACCTGTTCCTCTGCTTGCCTGAGCTGCCCAAATCCTTCAAACCCCTGATTGCTGGTTCCCAGCTTGCTAAATGTATGCTGGCCAGCAGCAAGATTGAACTTGGGGTCAGTGGTTGGCTCCTCCGGGTTGTAGAGCTCTCCCCTCATGTGGAATGGCTGCCCTGAGGTCGTCCACACAGCACCTGAGTTAGGTACCAGCTCTGGGTTATTTGACTTGGAGAAGTTGGTCTGGTTTGGCCACTGGCTGGTGGTACATGTTCCATGGGTGACAGGCCCGGTTAGGTCTTTGTGGTTGCCTTGATGAAAATGATTTGTGTTCTGCTCCCCAGAGAAGCCCAAAGCTTCCTGCCCCTGAGTGCCTGCGATGTAGAAATCCCTCTGAAACCCACCTTGGGTCCCCAGCTTTGACTGGCTGGAAGGCATGTACTGCCCCTCAGCTGATTTCCCTGAAGAATTTAAAGCACTGGGCACCCCACTGAGGAATCCATACTGACCCCTTCGCTCTGAGTCTGAGGTGTAAACTGAATTAGCAGGAACACTCATATTATTTCCATAGTCTGTAAAGCCACTGCTTGCATAGAAGCCCCCAGGTTGAGCAAGGCCAACGGGTGCTGAGGTTTGCTGGCTTGAAGCCTGAGGCACCATCCCTCCAAATGGATTCAGTCCCATAGCATTGGGGTTTTGATTCTGTAGACTCCCACTGCAACCAAGACCTACCCCCACTAGAGGCCCCAGTGCCGGGTTCTGAGACGGGAAGGGCAATCCGCTGGATGGAAACTTGTTTGCGGACATCCCTAAGCCCAGCTGAGTTCCGCCAGCGTGCCCATGGGGAGTGCTGACCATAGAAGTGCTTCTCAGTTGGTTAAACAAGGGCTGAGACATTGCCACCTTGGAGAGGACCTGGTTCAGAACGGTGGCAGCTGCTGCTGAGTTGCTGTTCACGGCTGTGTGTGCCAGTTTTATCCTCTGCAGGGTGAGCTGGGCTTGGAGCTGAGCGAGCTGGAGACTGGCTGGGGGGAGGAGTAGAGGGTTCGAGCCCCCCCCACCATGCGGGATGCCAAGGGGGAAAGGCTTCTTCTCCTGGTACTTGGAGGAGGTGGCACTGCAAATAAATCAAAAGGTTTTTGTTTTATTTCATAGGAAGCAAACAAACTACATCTTGTTACCATCCCAGCTGCAGTCTCTGCGGAATTTCCATTCAACTGGGGTGCCCTTTCCAGTCTCTGATATAAGTTCTCACGTGGAAGCTAAATTTAGGGCCAGCATTAATCAAAACATCTCTAAAACATTGCTGCCCCTCCTTTCACGTGGAACAGGAGCTGTGAAACCAATGAGATCAGGAGTAGCAGTAAACCAAGAGGAGCGTGTTGTAGAAGCTGAAAACACACACTTTTTAAAACTGTGTTTTAGCATTTGGGTTTTTTTTTTCAGATGATAGCCAGCCTAAAAAAACAATCCCTTCCACAGCTGTTGCTTAGGAATGGCGACAGATATACAGCTATGATCAAAGTTTTGCATCACCTAGAATTTGGGGATTGAGACATAACTTTTTTTTAAAACTTAACTATATGAACATAATTTAACATGATGTAATCAAAGAAACTACAAAATGATATTGCAAAAGTCTACTGGAAGCCATAATAGTAGTACAGCATTTAATGTTAGATTTTTAAATGTCACATTTTTCAATTTGTGTCAGTTTTTTTGTTAAGTATATGGGAAATGAAAGAGAAGACAGCCAACAACCAATACTTTTGCTATGCTATCCACAGGCCAGGTATTTACTGAGCATTTTATGTCAGAGCTGCCGATAGGCCCCTCCAGGGAGTGTTGTCCTCAGTCCCGCCTACCGAGGGATGCAGAGATTACATTCTCTTTTGCATCGAACCCGCGATTGCGAGTGATGCAACCTCACAAGGTTTGTTGGTTGTCCTCTCTTTCAGGGAACCGGAGTTACATCCTTAACCTATTGTTCCCTTTCAATTCGAAGACGACCAACAACCAATACTTTTGGGAAAGTATATCAAAGTCATCGCAAGGGAGCGTGAGCGGACAGCATATGAGGGAAGTCTCGCTACCACCAAACTAATCTTTGTGGTGCGAGCGTGCAACCTCAAGGACCTTTGTGCCTAATGAAGGCATAGAGGGATCTACCACATTGAGTCAGTAGAACCTGGTGAATGTATGAGGATTAGCGCAGCTAGCCACAGTACAGATATCAGTCAATGAGGGTCCTCTAAAGAGGGCCCATGACGTAGCCACTCCTCTGGTAGAGTGTGCGGCCACCCTCCCAGGTGGGGGTAGGTCGACATTAGTATATGCAGTCGAAACTGTTTCCACAATCTAGTGGGACAGCTGCTGCTTCGAGAGGGCTTGACCCAGTGTCCTTTAACCATGACAAGTGTGTTCTACGAAGTGGATGGTTTGCTTGAGAAGTAATGTTTTTACTTCTTGCCTGAGAGCCAAGACCTGGAGAGGGTTGCTCACGGATGTAACCGTGATCCCTCGAAAGGGAGGAGGGCCTGCGTGTAACCGGTTTGTACGGTGGTGAGCACCCAAGAGTCTGAGGTGCAATTGCGCTAGTATTTTAGCTGGTGTTGTGAGAAGGGGTTCAGGGGCCCTGCTGGGACTGCTGAGGCTGGGGCGGAGCCTGTCTTGGAGGCTGCCTAGGGCGGTCCCGTTGGAACTGTCTCCCGGAGCGCTGATGCTTTGGTGCCCCACGTCCAGCGTTCCCCTGTCCTTGCAAGCGGCCCTGGATATTAGCTGCCACGGAAACCTATTTTTTTTACAGAGAAAACAAACACACACACTCACACGCAGCAGAAGCTGCAAAAAGCATAGGAAAAAACACAGAGTGCAAATGCTGTAGGTTAAGAGAGCAAACTACAGTCACCAAGCGATGTAGGCTGTTGAAAGTAAAGAACTTTTTTTTTTTAAATGGAGTGCAGTTGCGCACCATTTCAGCTCGTCCTCAGAAGCTGAGTTTCCGATTCCGGGGCAAGCCGACTTCCAGCAATAAATTGCAGGGGAGATAACAGAAAAACTCGAAGTGAGACTCTTTTACAAGAATCAAGCATGCAACTGGAGAGGTTAGTTATACCTATCATACCTACCTGATTGTGAGAAGCCAAAGAGAACGTGATCTCCGCGGAGTGACTACTTATTCCCTCGGTAGGCGGGACCGAGGACGTCACTCCCTGGAGGGGCCTATCGGCAGCTCTGACATAAAATGCTCAGTGAATACCTGACCTGTGGCAGGCATATCCCAAAAGTATTGGTTGTTGGTCGTCTTCGAATTCAAAAGGGAACAACAAAGCGGTATGCAATTCAATATGTTAATGTAACATTATTCAGCAGGTTTTATTCGATTTTATGAAGCAAATTTAGTGAATTCTATAGGGTGATGCAAAACCTTTGACCATAGCTGTAATTCACATAAACCTTTCAAAATACATAGATACATGCATACATACACACACACACACACACACACACACACACACACAGTTTTAGGGCGCCTACAGGAAAGTTGAATCTGTAGCCAGGTTGTAGTCAGATATATTCAATATGAGAATGTGAAAATATTCAGAGGTCAGTTTCCTGGTTTAAGGGTGTTTCAGAAATTACTTTAATATATCTTTAAGGTGTTGTACCAGAACATCATGTAACATAAATGAAATGGTGACTTTCAAAAGGGCAGAGAAAGACACCAATTTGAATTCTATTTAACAGACAAATACTGGATTTCAATTCTATTTGCTACATGCATGAATTTACAACAAGCTTAAATTGTAGGATCAAAAAAGTGACTTTAATATACTGTTGTATACATGTTGTCAGTTTATTGAGTTCCATCCTTACAGAATGGTATGCAAAGTTCATATAGTAAATGTGGGATGTGGTCTCTGGAGGATAAATTACCTGGCTGTAGCAATGAAGGAACTAGCAGCTGCTTCCATCCCACCTCTCCTAGCAGGTGCCATCTCAGAGTTCTGTTATTTTAGAAGTGTGCTTTATAGGGACAGGGCCATAAAACAGGGGCCAGGGAGGCCATAAACACCAAAACATTAAAGGACTAGTAACACGATCGGGCCAGATTCTCTATGCCATGAGACAAGTCAACTGGAACAAATGTAAAAGATGCTAAACCAGATAAACAGCAGCTTCGTGCACAAAGGCTTTACTTTCGTTCTGTGTCTCTGAAAGTGCCAGCAGGAAATGACACTCACATGGTGGGTCCATTCTGTGGCATGATTGCGCTGTTCAAAGTGCACATTGCGCAGCACTTTAACAGAAGAAAACTAAACGCTAGAAAAGCTGCCTGGCCTCGCAAAGATTTTACAGATTGAACACCTGACAGGTGGTTCCCAAAACAGAACCCATCTGAACAAACATATACACCCTGCATTTACACAACCCTAAAGAGATGAGTGACTCTCCGATCTAAAAATATCTCTGTGCTGACATAAAGCTCATGACAGTCAAATATGGATTCTGAATCTGATTGCTTAAACAGGGAGGGACTACTCAAAGGCTCCTGGGATTCAACTGCATTTAAGAGATCCAGGTGCTTTCGACAGTTTAATTCCACTGTGCTAAAAGGTCACGTAGTTGACCATGCTTAAAGAAATCATAAACAGCAGCATCAGTCATCCAGCGTGGCTTTCTTCAACGACCTGCAAATCAGGGTTAGCTGTTTAAACAAATATCATTAAAGTGCAGAATATTCCACGGTGATCCTCAGACTACTGTCTGAGAATGCATTAGCTTGGCCCTTGAGCTACTGCTCTGAATGTAACAGCTTAACCATTTTAAAACAAAGCTGGTGTTTCTGATTAATACTAGAAACATCAAAACCTCTGCTTAAACATGCAGTTTCCTGTTGACAAATGTGAGCCATTCAATAAAAAATGTCTATACATACCAACAGCAACCTTTAGTCAAACCCATATGGGTTTCCTATTTCTGTGCAAACAGCTGGCAATTCAAAAATTCCAAAAAGTAATAAGGATAAAATAAGAATGCTCTCAGAGTTTCCAGAGTATTTATTTCAGACTTCTACCATGTTAGCTGCTTATGTCCTTTCATCTGGTAAAGGGTTTGTGTAAAACATTCTTGCCCTAAAAATAAAATAAACTACCAGTATTACCACGCCATTCTGTAATATCTTTTGTTGTGTGTACTGCTCTTTCCTTTTATAAATGTTCATATTCAACAACGAAAACATCTCATATGTTAAACTATGAAAAAAAGTATTGACTCAAATTACCAGACATCAGAAGCTCCTCTGCATTTCTATCAGCAATCAGCTACTTTGTTCTAATTGCAGACTGTTAAAATGTTTACCATCGCGGAGAGTCACTGCTGAAGAAAGTTTTATTTTTTAATCAGTCACGCTTTTTGAAAATGACAAAAGATTTAAAATTGTGAAGATTGAGACTCCTTTTTTAAATGCAAGGCAACTCATTTCAAAGGCTGTGCTTAAAAAAAAACAGAAAAAGGTTTAGTGGATAAAATCTACAATGGATCTTACTGCATTTCAGACATGCTTATTTTTTGGCATCGTCCAGTGTATCTAACTACAAAACCAATTCTATTGAATCCCCTCAAAAGCATATCTAAAAGACACTGCTGGATACCTCCTTCAAACAAGTCTACCATTCCCTAGTTGATTTCCTGCGTTAATCCAAATCCAATCTATATCTCAACAGAAGCAACTTCCATTAAAGTGTAGCTCTCATCCAATTACTGGCTACTTGTAATGACTGATTAGTAGAAGTGATGTTCTATGTAATGAACACAAAATAAAACAATACTTAGTAAAGCTAATGTAGACAGAGTTGCATAAAAAAAGATGATGACCAAGAGAGTACTGTAGGTACCTACCAGTGTATTTGTTTCTCCAATGTCTTAGCAGTTTTTTGTTTTGGCTAAAAATCGACAAGTTTTAGGAGTGATGAATTCTTGTGATCTTTACAAGTGGAGGCATTCAGAACGGTTGGTTCAGGTACTGGATCAGTGCTGTGCTACAGCACTGAATAAACTGGGGTTCCACCACCTGGCTCTGCAGAGGGTGAATATGCATAATGTATACGTTGTCTCATTTTAAACTGTGGGGCAAAAAATATTGACCAAAGAGACTACTGAATATGTTTAGCAGCGTATAAATGGCAAGCCACGGTCTTTGCCCTGGTAAGTTGGGTAATTACTTATAAAATTTGAATATTCTAATTCCATAACTTCATTAACTAAGATTTACTCAACGTAAGTTAACGTGCTTTAAAAATCGTAATACAAAAGTAACCCTAGACTGTGCTACTGTACTGCAATTAAAGCAGTTAAAGCAGTAGCAGGTACTGGCAATGTTCTTCAAGCAGCAGATGATGAGTGGTGAGTGGGGCTGGAAAGTGTACAGATCTGTATCAGGGGACATTAAAACCTTCTATAGTGCCATTCATGGCCAGGTCAACAATCTGAACACAAAGCCACTGTTTTCAGGAGTAGCTTGAAACCTGGTTCCAGGAGACTGGGAGACCTAGTTTGAGGAAACTTTGCTGTATCAAACCCCAAGTCTCCCCTGGTGTGCCGTGCAGTGGTCTGAAACCTTGTCTCCTGAAACCAAGTTCCAAGCCGCACAGTGGCTTTGTGTTCTCTCAGCTTTAAATTGAGTAGCCCTGCTTTCTCAGCAGACTTCTGTCTGTGTTTCTGAATTCATTTACAAACAGATGAGATGAGAGTGATGAGATGTCACAAGTGATTTAACAAGCCTGGGAACCTTACACCAGGAAAATGTTGATTTGACACTCAGCAAGAGCACTTAACCCGTTGATTAATTCAAATCCCTAATTCAATATGTCATATTGAATGTGTCCCCAAATGAAAATACATAACCTTAAGGTAAGTGAGCCAGCAGACATGGACCAATATTTGTTTCAGTGCTTAGTGACATGGTTGTTGGGTTGTTTAAACAAATGTCCTTACTAGGATACCAACACTGAAATAAACACCTATTTAAATTACCCATTCCTATAACAAATTACATAAATACGTCATTAAAAATGATTGATGTGTAGTGCACAAAGAAAATACAACAGTTTTAAAAGCTAGTCATAATTTAAGTGTTCTTACATTCCAATTTTTTAAATAGTGATTGGATTTTTTTTCCTTTCATAAAAAAAAGGGGGGGGGGGGGGGGGGCTAACTTTGTGCTCACTACTAATTTCCAGCTGTCTGTGTTGTGTGATGTTAATGAAATGGAATTTGTAAACTTGTTCACCTTGAATGTATATATAATGCACACTTCCAATATATGGTACAATCTATACCCAATGCATTTGAGTGCATACTGTGTTTGTCAATGCCTGTGGTGATTTGCATGGGACACATTTTTAAAAGACCAACAAACTGAAACTTTGAATATGGTGTGGAACCCTTCGGACAAATCATTAAGTACTGTGCTTTCTGTACCATAGGCAAACATTACCCCCCATCCCCCCCCCCCCCCCCCCCCCCCCCCCCCCCCCCCCCCCACCCCCCCCCCCACCCCCCCCACCCCCCCCCCGGAGCTAGATGTGTACTGCATTTTAAACAAAAACAAATAAACTGCACAAGCTGAACAAAGATTGATAAGTTATTATGTACACTTAGAACAGGTTGAAATTCTTGGGAATATGGGACAGTGTGCTTTTGGGCTTTTCTAGGTTAAATTCAACATAAACGATTGCAGAATAGTTAGCAATGTGTATTTTTATGTAATATTATACTCAGTCAGGATTCGATCAATCACCAAAACAAATAACCATTTCGCAATTTGAGCATTTACAAATGATCAAAGAATGAAATTAAAGCGATATACTCAAATTGCGAAATGTGCTTTGTGCAAATGCACAGTTCCCGTCCAAAACAGATTTTAAAAGATGCTGCTACAAGTGAAATACAAACTTTTTAATACAATATTTTGTTTTATTGAATTGACATAAAATCAGTAAATTATATTTATAAGATACAAGTCATTGATTAATTATTTATTCGCAATTTGTTAGTAATGTTCTCGACTTGTTATTTAGAAAATACATTTTTTGAGGAAATAACGAACACAATTAAAAATTGTATTGTTTAATTCATATTATAAGACTACTGCGTACACAGTATTTAAACTGCAAATGTCAATCCACGTTTGTCTAATCACTGTTCTTAAGCGAAAGAAAGAAAGAAAGAAAGAAAGAAAGAAAGAAAGAAAATGTAAGACATTTTCAAAAGAAACCATATTGAGAGCTCCATTGGTCTTCTGAAAGACCGAAGAAGCCTTCTCTTTCGCGCTTCCCTCTTTGCTTGTTTGATATTTTCCATTTTGCAACCTGATCAAAATAATTTGCTCAAAATACCAAAATAACTTCATTTCTTTCATTTCTTTCATTGATAATTTGTAAATGCTCAAATCGCGAAATAGTTGATTGACCAAATCCTGACTATGAGTATAACATTATATAAAAAGACACATTGTTAACTATATTTTAGCTCAGAGCCAGCTGCCCAACGTTTCGATATGTTGTACATATCTTATATATGTGTGTGTGTGTGTGTGTGTGTGTGTGTGTTATAAAATATTTATAATAATATCTGTATTTGACCAAATCATTCTATATAAAGGATAGATAAACAATTTTCATTTATTTATTTATTTATGTATTTATGTATTTATGTTGCATGTAGGCTGCACAAATTGTTTAAATGAGTTAAAACATTCATGTTAGTAGGTTTGGGATAAAAAAAAAACCTTCTTCATATGTGCATGTAGAAAAGCGAATACAGTGCAGTGCAAATTAGATCTATAATTGGTTCCAACTTGCATGTATTTTGAATTTGAATAAAATAATTTAACTGTGAACTATATAAATTTGGTTTCATTTATTTATGCATTATTTTTTCATATTGGTATTCTTTACTAAATAGATGCAACAAGTATAAACTGATTTTTTTCTAATTACCTTTACATTTCTAACACAGACTTACACCTGTTTCCAAACACTTAGTGACTTCAATTATTATGCAATTTATGAAACTGTAAATATTCTTTCATATCCAGATAAGAATTGTTTTCATTGCGGTATATTGCGAAGTATTTTTTCTTGTAACTTTTGAATGCATTACAATGCAACGCTACACAGCTACAGCAAATTTAGTGCGACAAAATATTTTTCACGGTATGAAATGTATAGACAAGATCGGTCTTGATTAACTCTTCTGTAAAATGTCGAGTTCAAAGATTAATTGGTAGTTAAGCAATGCGGCCCTTTTGAGCGCAACTACTGTAAGTATATTATACAAACGTAACAGAAAATCATAAATTCGTTTCGCGGTTAAACATGAATTGCATTTTCAAGCAAACCTTGTTAACAACCTGATACACGTTACGGTAATAAATGAAACCGCGGTATACAATGTGTTTAAATTATACGCGCTGTCCCAGCTCCCCTTGTACTCGGCTCCTGTATTTGTCACCATGAAGTTTTTGAATAACACCTCGAAAACTTCATCACATCCACGAATCAAGCACCAGCGTTTACAGCAATGTTTATAAAACTGCTTACCTTTACATTCAGCTGAAGATTGATCTTTAGCAAGCCGGGTGCTACATTATTGAACTATTGCCATTATATTTTTCAAGACCCCCCGACCAAGCCGCAACTCACACAAGTTAAAAAATGAGTCCCCAGACTGCGCAAACAAGTCACATGGCTTACTGCAATTCTTGAAGCATTACACACTGGACGAGTGTATCGTGAAGCCAGGAGGTGTTTGTACCATATGTTCGCAGTTGACCGACATCATAAAAGACACTATAGATGATGAGATGTAATGCAGATGCAGTGACAGAGGGCCAGTGCCTTTACTGTATAATATAGCGACAATCCTAGCTTCTTCCATCGTAATTAGGTAAGGGTTATGTTACCGTACTTATTTTTCAAATGCCCCTTATTGCACCAACCCTATTTTAGTTGTTATATCAACACAATTCATTTTGACTTAAGTGACTGTTAATGTGACGCATATATCTGATTATTTCATTTTGGCCCCTTGTCCATTTTTTCAGGGAACACAAAAAAGATAAAATGTCGAAAATACATAGCTGAAAGGACTGTGTTTTAAAACAAGTAGGCTTCCATTTAGATGTACTGTAGTTGGTTTTGTTGGTACAGTACTATATTTTCAACATAAGTATTTTAATTCAGAACGATGTGATTCTGAAAATATCACTTGCCAAAAGAGACGACTGTGGACACGTGGATTGTAATACATACTTTTAAATCCGCTATGATTTGTAGCAGTATGTAAAATTCCCCATTAACGACCCAACAGCAAAATGAAATCAAAATATTACCCATGCACAGAACTGCGTCTAAACGTAAAAGCAATGCAATATTTAGAAGTGAGGGGTCGGTATTATCTACTCCCACCCTACCACACCGCCTGTAGTCCCGGTTTCCCCACACTCAACAGAACCGCAGTTTATCACTATTATTATTATTATTATTATTATTATTATTATTATTATTATTATTATTATTATTATTTGTTTATTTAGCAGACACCTTTATCCAAGGCGACCTACAGAGACTAGGGTGTGTGAATTATACATCAGCTGCAGAGTCACTTACAACTACGCCTCACCCGAAAGACGGACGAAGACTGCATTATTCACACCTGTTTTTCCAGACCAGGCACGCTATATTCAAACTTTTTTTTTCATTTTTCCAAAACAACGAAGATAGTGAGAAAGCGCCATCCAAAGGCCATCCACACACAACTATTACGTTACAGCCTCCTGGTGCCGGTTGTACTAAATCGCGGTTGTGCAAAGAGCAACCAGAATTATCCCGGGTTTAAAAGGCATGTCGTATGCAGACAGGCTAAAAGAATTGAATCTATTCAGTCTTGAACAAAGAAGACTACGCGGCGATCTGATTCAAACATTCAAAATCCTAAAAGGTAAAGACAATGTCAACCCGAGGGACTACTTTGACCTGAAAAAAGAAACAAGGACCAGGGGTCATAAATGGAGATTAGATAAAGGGGCATTCAGAACAGAAAATAGGAGTCACTTTTTTACACAGAGAATTGTGAGGGTCTGGAACCAACTCCCCAGTAATGTTGTTGAAGCTGACACCCTGGGATCCTTCAAGAAGCTGCTTGATGAGATTCTGGGATCAATAAACTACTAACAAACAAACGAGCAAGATGGGCTGAATGGCCTCCTCTCGTTTGTAAACTTTCTTATGTTCTTATGTAACCAATAAAAAAAAAAAAAAAAAAAAAAAAAAAAAAACAGGATCGGATCCCTTTAGAACAATTTCATTTTGGGGCATAACTGCATTTTTAACAACTCAAAAGTCAGCGTGAAATTTTATGAATCTGATGTTAGCCAAAAGAAAATGCCAAGATACTAACTGACAGCGGCTAATTATTGTAGCGTTCTGCCCAGGCAGGCAGGGAAGAAGGGAGGCAACACGCCGAAATCAGTTCCAAATCTTTTATTTCGGGACGCTAACCTCTAACAGCCACTCAGACAGCACTGCTCGGACTGCTTCACTGCTCGGACTGCTTCACTGCTCGGACTGCTTCACTGCTCTGACTGCTTTCTGCAACACGACCAAATCGCGACAGCAACAACACCACATAATTGGCGGAGCAGCGCCCTTTTATAACATAACTTTATGTTAATAGGGTGCCGGAACTTTAAACACATCCCATTGGCCCTCAGCCACACACCAGGACCAATGGGCACAGACAAACAACAGCCAAGCGACAGGGTTATACAAGCAACGGCGGGAAATACAGAACGGAAAGGGAACACACTACAGCGGGAATTACATTACGCAGGTAGGAACACAGCACAAAACAATTGCACGGATCGCTACATTATTATAATTTTTTTTTAGTCGCTGTCAGAGTCAAAGGTTTGTGTCGCTCACTTGGTTGGTGCTCCTGTTGTTGAAGGATGATTGTAAATCTTCACAGGCAGAAAAGTGCCTAAAACACGCATTGTGGTTGTTGTCGAGTGATTGAAATTTTGAGTCTTTGACAGGAATGTCTTTAATTTCTCGTTCCTCTTCAGTTTCTCTGAGATACGAATGTACCAGCTTTACGTCATTTTTTTGAAAAAATTTTGTTGCTCATTAATGAACATTTCTCTACTGTTGGTGTTGTCCAGTAGTTTAAAATAACTTCCTCCATGTATTATACACACACACACACACACACACACACACACACACACACACACACACACACACACACACACACATATTCTGCATACGTGCATATATAATATCATTCCAGAAGATCATGGGTGGACCGTTGCTATACTGTAGGTTTAAGTCTATAATGGAAAGTGCATGTGATGTGAATTGGATGCTAGTCCTTCCGTGCAGGGTGTCAATGTAACAGATTTATAGTTGCCCATCTGCTGGCATTCAGAGCACAAGAGAGTAGAACCTGTGACCACATTCTCTCCCTATTTAGATACACGACTGCTGGGCAATAAACCTTTTGACATTGAATTCAACATTCAACCACAGTCAGCACCCACATTCCCTGACATGTGCAGAGATGAGACCAAGACAGCAGAAATCAGACTAGGGATGCTTTCGGTAGACGGAGGAGAATTCCTGGGAGCATAATGGAATATTACAATACTGCAGAGAGCATGTTGTTTAGCAAACACATCTGTTTTTGTAACGGTACACAGAAATACATCTGATGCATGAAGCAAGTTTTAAGCTGCAGCCTGTACCTCTGCAAGAAAATGATGGCTGTCACGTTCATGTCATCTACAGCCATGCATATTGTAAATGATGGCTGTCACGTTCATGTCATACACAGCCATGCATATTGTGAATGATGGCTGTCACGTTCATGTCATCTACAGCCATGCATATTGTAAATGATGGCTGTCACGTTCATGTCATACACAGCCATGCATATTGTAAATTATGGCTGTCACGTTCATGTCATACACAGCCATGCATATTGTAAATGATGGCTGTCACGTTCATGTCATCTACAGCCATGCATATTGTAAATGATGGCTGTCACGTTCATGTCATCTACAGCCATGCATATTGTAAATGATGGCTGTCACGTTCATGTCATACACAGCCATGCATATTGTAAATTATGGCTGTCGCGTTCATGTCATACACAGCCATGCATATTGTAAATGATGGCTGACATGCTCATGTCATACACAGCCATGCATATTGTAAATGACGGCTGTCACGTTCATGTCATACACAGCCATGCATATTGTAAATGATGGCTGTTAAGCTGATGTCATACACAGCCATGCATATTGTAAATGATGGCTGTTAAGCTGATGTCATACATTGCCATGCATATTGTAGTTGTGCTGCTTGCTAAGTGGAGGGCACTCCTCCCAGGATGCTAGAAGTGCTGTTGAAAGGTGCTTTTTTAAGATAAAACATTAAACAGAGTAGATCATAAAGTGGTCTCCCCTCTTGACTAATGTATATCCAAATTTGGTTGCAGGTCGTCTTAGAGACAATATTTATGATCAGTAGGTCTGATTATAAACATACTACTGAACAGACCTTCCTGTTGCTAATGTGCTGTGTCGCCATCTCGTGGTCAATTTTAAAATCACAATTCCTAGAGGATCCTTCTGATTGTATTTAGTGGCACGTCAGTAAGTTTGAATGAATTGGCACAGGGTTTCACCAGACCATTCTGCTGCTGTGTGGTAATCCGTGGTTTACTCGGTTAGACTGGCTTGTGAACCTTGGTCTCTTTTAGCAGTGTCTTTCCAACACGTACATGCATGCGCATTCATATTATAAGTATAGAATTTACTTTATAGAATTGTGACCACAGCATTTCACATTTACCAATGGAAGCAGCATATCCTATCTGCAATATCAAAAAACAACAGGATTGGCGCTATCGCTGACTGCTCTTTCCTCTTCTTAACATTCAGTAGAACAGGCAGGTTGTATCAGGTTTATACCTTTCAAGAGCAGACTGAGCACTCACTCTGGGGCCCAGACTAACAAGCCCCAGTTTAAACCAAGCTTACTAGACAGATGCCAACAAAAATGTAGAGATTTCCTGCTGCCTATTGTGGCTGTTGGTGTGGTTCAGTGGCTACAACAGAAAAGCATGTTTTATCAATACTTATCCTCATGCATACTGTAGCATACAAATAAGCAGTGCGGTACTGGGGACACCACGACGGATTTTAAGCCTGTAATTCTGCTCACCTGAACCAAGCAGTCGCCAGCCTTTGAACCCCTCAATGTATTTTTATTTTTCAATGGAAGACAATGAGAGAGGTACTTAGGATTAACATCAACCTGTCTCAGGCAGCAAATGTTCAGGCGACAGGCTAATTCAGGTATCACAGTATTATGTTAAAGCCTAACCTTCTGCCTCCCACGCTACCACGTACTACAGACCACAATGATAATACTACCTACCAGTCTGTTAAATGGCTACAACAAGGCAACTACACGTGTAATTGCAGCGAAATGACACTTAGGTTATTATAAATGTAATTGTTATTACAAATATTTTTGCTGGTCAACTTTTAATGGAAAGAATGAAGTGAGGCCAGTTAGCTTAAAAAATAAAAGAGGAAATACTAACAGGAGTTCAAGATTCTGAAACCCTGACAACAACAACTTAGTATTTTAGCAAAGCACACCCCAGGGGCTATTCGCTTGCACTATGGATCAAGGCAGATTGATGAGAAATACCCGTGCATGCTCTACTAGGTCTCAGAAGCAGGGAACTTTCAATTGGGTTGTGTATATCTGCACAAACAGGATCGTGCGTATGTGTATGTGGGGTCCAGTCTGTGAGAAAAGCACATGTGCTTAGCTTGCATGCTGTTTTTACAGTGAAGAGTGGAAACATCTAAATCTATTAGACTGTAGCCCATCATTAACGTACATTTCTATCACAGTCAAAGCTTTGTACACTAAAGCCATTCACTGTGCAGTATATTGAAATGTATTGAGCCCACTGTCAAACATGGTAACACTTAAAACATGATTTATAATAGGACCAGCCTGCCAGAGTTCCAAGCACATTTCTCATGGTATCATTCATTTATCGGGGTCTGAAGGGGCTTGCAGTGCATGCACCTGCAGCTGGGAGTCAGGATTTAGGGAACTCAAGTCAGCCATGAAACGCTCTTATCGCTCGACAGATGGTGGGAAGCAACTGTTGGATCCAGAAGGACAATGGCAGCAAAGGAATGGACATTTGAAACTTTGTATATTTAAAAAAAAAAAAAAAAAAAAAAAAAAAAAATTGTTACTAACCTTATCTCCCCTTAATAAGAAATACATTTAGTTAGATTTAAACATATTAAAAAAAATATATAGAATCCCTATAGTCATGGCCAAATCACTGCAGTTTGCCACAGTATACTATTGCATTCCAAAGAGTAGCGTTTCAGACACTATAGAATCGAATAGGATTTTTTTGGTCCAATTTTCTTTGATTTGAATTTTTTGTAGACAAATGTTAAAACTGTATAATTTATTTTTTTATTAATACATAACCCTCCAGAAACAAATGGAACCAGTAATTACATATACACACACACACACACGGTTTGTGAAGTATATTACAACATCAGCTAAATCCTAACAATTTTATTTAGCGCCCATAACACAACAAATACTATAGTATTCAAAATAAATCAGTACAATATGTATGCATCTTTGTTGCTTGGGTTACCTGTCAGTGATGCATGCTAGAATACTACAGGCTTTAGTCATACCTCAGTACAATAAAAAAAATGCATAGACAATTTTACATCTAATGAAGCAAACTATGTTGACATGAGTCATGAAAAATAGCAAAACCGACTTGCGCTCGCTGACAGTAAATGTGATACAGGGCTATTAAATGCAAAGGCAGAGTACACTTGTGTGTGTGTGACTTGGCTTGAATTCAGAGGAGAAATGATCACCGACATAACTCTGCTTCATACAGTTGGGTGGGGTTGTCAACAGGAGGGAATATTAATGAAAACAAATGCAGGACATTGCTTCATAGAAAAGCCGATCATTTATCATACAAAGTGACGATTAATTCAATATTGCAGTGCCAGTGCAGATTGGGAACTACCTGCGGCAACCTTATTTTACAAGGATTTGAACCCAAACCCTGAAGACATGACAGGCCTTATTTCTTTCATCCTGTCTTTAATCTGTTGTTAATAAATGCCACAAAATGAGATACCAAACACATTGAGAATCCTTAAAATAATTTGAAATATATAACTTTCGTTTTGTGGTTTTAGTTTTGTAAAATTATAAAAGTATTTTACCTATTTCAAAAAATAGGAGTGAATTCAAGACTGGAGAAACGCTTTGTAAATATGTCCCCCTCTGCCTGCGTGACTGGCTGGTTTAAATAATGACCTTTCTTAAGAAGCACTTGCCCATTTTGTATTAAACATGCAATCATATTTGTTACAAAAAGTAATTTCACCTGCTCTAAAATGTTCCCCCAATCTGCAGGATTATATAAACAGCCTGTCTGATTGGTTTGCAACAGGTCAAGGGCGTGTTATGAGTTTCTGTTGCTGTGGATGTATGACGACCTACTCTCTCACAGCACGGTCACCCAACATGTGAATTCTATTCTTGGTGGGGAATATGTATGTTACTCACACCCTTTGTTAACATCGTTGATATGTTTTAAAGTTTTTAAGAGGGATAAAGAGACTGAGATCAGATCAGGTGCTGGAGTCTGGTGAGCATTGTGTTTTAATGAATGAAACACTATCACATCTCAATATTGCTGCCCTTTAACAATATACACTGTCCATTTTCTATATTTCCGGGGTATTGAAAATATATTTTTTAAATATATTGAACCCTGCCCCTTCCTCCCACCAGGCCGAACGACCAGCAAGCAGCAGATTTTCAACTGTCAGCAAGTCCCGCCTGTGCCTGTCAATCACCCGCTCAACATGGGCTCCTGCAGGGCTGCCAATAAACTTGGCATTTCCGACCACCTGCCAAGTTCTGTTATTTCATTTGTAGAAATAATTCATTAGCACACATTTACACATTGCAGAAACAGATATTCAGATAAAGCTCCTGTCTTTACACAAAGGTTTTTATTTATTTTATGTGTAGTTTACCTCCCAGTCTTTTCATCTGTGTATGTACACTATATTGCCATTGGTCTCTAATAATCTTTTTTGTATTTTTATCTTAATTTGGGATAAGGCAGATTATTAATGCTTTTTTTTTTTTAAAGAACTCTACTAGCTGGTTTCACAGACCCAGGTAAGCAGTATCCTGCACGACTTTGTGTTTGTTAAGGCTAGTGCTAATCTGGGATTGTGAAACTAGCCATATGCGTTGTAAAGCTTAGGCAGTTCTTCCTGGTAGACCATGGACATGTCCTTTGCCACACTGTGATGCTTGAAAAATCGGATTTAAAGGCTTGGAATATAGGAGTAGGGCATGGCATAGGGTATCGGTGCCAGTTGGGCTTCCAAATGTTCTATGAGCTCAGGAACCAAGCTCTATCAGTCATGTACACTGGATCACAAGGGAGAGGGGAGGGGAGGGGGGGAAGACTCACTGCCTCTACGATAAGGTTTACTGTGTAGAGTTAAATATCTCACATTCCCAGGCCTTGTTCAATTAAACCCTACTGCTGTCAGATGGACATATATCCTCCATTTGTTCATCTGTCTGCTCCAGTCTTAGCTTGTGCCGTGTATTCCTGATGAAACCTGAGCTCCCTCTAAACTCAGATGCTCATTCCAGGCTGCCTGTTTCAACCATTTGCTCAGGATCTTATTAATGTTTATTATTAATAAGCTGTTTATTGTTTGTATTCTCATTATTAATGTTGGTAGAATACTGCAGCACATAAAATATGTCATTCAAGAGCCAAAGAGCTTGACAATAACCATGCCAAAGAAACTGAGCTCTCTGGCTCCATTTGGAAAGCAGCAGAGCTAAATTCCTCTGTTAGATCAACATCCAAACCACATACGAGAAACTGCTCTACACAGCCTCCCTGTGGCGTTCCCATGCTGTCAGTGCCATACAGGAAATATCAAGTACTGAAATATGGACATCTGCAGCAGAACAGATTAACCCCAATTATGGGGACGAGTGAGCGAGTGTCCACAAAGCACACCATGAGGACTCGGGACAGAGAAGCAGCATTCCTTCAGAACACCTGGGGCTCCGTGAGGACCAGGCCCCAGAGCAGCATTCGACACTGTTCTAAAGTAAAATGGGGTTAAAACCTTTTTGAGGTGTATCTTTCAGCAAAAGTCAAGCACCCCAATTCCTTCAATGGTGCCTATTGCAATACAGATTGCACCTGCTGGATGTAATATAGCTCCTTCCACTGGCTCCCTATCGCTGCTCGCTTCCAATTCAAAACGCTTGTACTCGCCTATCGCAGTCTTGACCTTTCTGCTCCCTCCTATCTCCCTCTGGTCCTCCACTATCGGCAGATTAGCTGAACCTCCCCTCCATTCCCGTGCTTCCATAGCCCACTCCTTCTCCACCCTTGCCCCTCAGTGGTGGAACGACCTACCCACGGATAGCAAGACTGCTCAGTCCCTGACCACCATCCGGCACCTCTTCAAGACACACCTGTTCAGACAGCATCTGCAAACCTCACAACTCAACTATGTGACACCCAATTGTACCAGCACTTGCATCAGCTTGTACTTGCACTGAACTGCTCCATACCTTGCCGTACTCTACGACTGCTCTTAATTATAACTACTTCCAGCATCTTGTATTTGTCTTTACTCTTATAGGTATCCGTAGTCAAGTTTTTTGTAATTGCTCTTATTTGAAATTGTTCTTAAACATTTACCTTACTACATCCTCTTAATGGACTTTACTCATATAAGCAAATATTTTTACTTAAATATTTTTACTACAAATATTTTTAATAAAAGTTTGCTGCTCTTAGTCGAATTCGCTCTTAAATGTCATTATTTAGTGTATTCTTTATTTTGCTCTTATTTGAATTTGATCTTACTTTCTACTGATTTTACTGTACTTTATAACAGTTCTTATCTGTAATGTGATATTTTGTAATGTGATACTTTGTATTGTGATATTTTATAACAAGTGTAAGTCGCCCTGGCTAGGGCATCTAAAAAATAAATATTATTAATACACACTGTACACCCTAATAAGGCACTTACAAGACACAGGTGCAAGGTGCTTTAAATGTATGAATTGCAGTACTACTGTGGATATTATCTGGGATGAACTAGGCAAATTAGGGCAGGATAGCCCAGCAGAGCTCTGATCTGGTGTTGTACTTGGAAGAAACCTGGGATGAAGCGTCTCCATTGCATTTGGGAGTATTGGATCTGCCAAGAATATATATATATATATATATATATATATATATATATATATATATATATATATATATATATATTTTCTCTCTAGACTTTTGGCTTGTGAGAATGCAAAATATAGGGTTAGAATTAAAAGTTTATAGACAGTTCATATAACACAACCTTTATCTTTGTGTCCCGAGCAAAAAGCTCATGTCCTTCCTTGCCTCTCCTGCTGATCAATATCCTTTTGCAACACAATCAGCAAATCTGATTTGCCCGTGGGTTAAACCCAGCCCTGGAATCAGCACGGGTCAGGTTCAGCACTGGCTGCAAGATTCCTCTGGGGGGGAGTGGCTGCCCCAGCTGGAGAATGAAGCACACAATCTACTGGGCGTGCCCCAGGCCCGAGGCCTGAGGCCCAGGCCCCAGTGAGCAGGCCCAGCCAGAGCTTTTCAAATTATCAGGAATGACAGCAAGAGCTTACAGGGCATTCTGAGCATAGGCAGCTGTCAAGAATTTATTTTCTTTCCTCCCTCCCCCCCTAACCTTTCACAATGATGTTTGTAATCGTTTTCTAGTGCTCAATTTAAAGTAGTACCCCTTTGGCTTGCAAGCCCATGCTTTCCTTCCTCGTCCTGAGTGATTATGTGATATCAGTTGTGTAGTCCTAACTCTGAAGCTAACAGAACGCCACAGGAATATTGATTTTCTTAAAAATTCACATGTATTTATACACCCAACCTCTACAGCTATGGACAAAAGTTTTGCATCACCTACAACTTTAGGAGTGGTACAATTTAAAAAAAAAATTAACTGTGTTTTACCATTTCTAGTTTTTTTTTTTTTTTTTTTCCACAGATGATAGCCACCCTAAAAAAGCCACAGCTATTGCTTAGGAATTGTGTCAGATATACAGCTATGACCAAAGGTTTAGCATCACCAATTTCTGGATTGAGACGTAATTAAAAAACATTTTACTATATAATCTTTTATTTAACATCATGTAATCAAAGAAACACTTTTCAATGTGTCAGTTAAATATATGAAAAACTACAAAGCGGCGTGTAATTCAATATGTTAACGTAACATTATTCAGCAGGTTTCATTCGACTTTATGAAGCAAAATTAATTCATTCTATAGGGCGACGCTCAACTTTTGGCCATAGCTATAGTAACACACATTATAGGTACTGCATTTATCCAATTTCTACAAATATTTTCTTTCTCCAGCTTCGTTTGTCTGTCCACAGTCAGTCTTCAGAAGCCGTTTCAAATTTTCTGCAACAAATCGTGTAGCCATCTCTCCAAGTTCCCAGGCAATATTAATATTCCGTAGTGTTCTCATGTTTCTAAAGGGCCTCTGTAGACCAACAGACACTTCCCGATCAAATCAGGGGCGCTAGGAAGTGGAATTAAACACGACAGTGGGGCATGAGTTAACACTCATAGGATGCAGTTCCTAAAGCTCTATCAACATATAACATTGAAAAGCAGTTGCAGACTCCAGCTTGTGAAATGGAATACCATCTGTCCACATGATGACAAATACGTTATGGCCGGTTCTCATTTGAAAGCATCAACTCGTGCCAGTCCTATGGTTGAACATCACTGCAATTCTCATAGCTACAAGTTGAAAAATGCATTTAGGGTTTCACCAGGGAGTGGTTGTAACAAAGGAGAAAAAATAAAATACAATCATTCTCATTCTCTTCCTGTATTGTATTTTTGGATTTCTTGCTGGCAGTACTGAAATGTTTGGCCTTGTCCAGGCTCACGTTGGAGGAATAGAAAGTGCTATTTAGTAGATACTCTGCCAGCTGTCCTTGGGGGCTTGAAAGACTTAATTTGGCCGATATTCTTCCCTTCTCATTACACTGAATTTTCCCTTTGGTTTTACTGAATTGGTTCCTGCTGCTACTGGACCAGATGTTACTTGTCCATTTATATTGCAGGCACAAGCAGGAGTGCTTGGCTTTCGTCATGATGCATTTAGGCTAGGTCTAAATCAAAGTGTAGATTTAAATAGATATACAAATAGTTCATGGCAGACTATTAACAGGAGGCAATACGATTGACTTCTCATATATATCCAATGCCTCTGGTTTGATTGACAGGAGCCCAGTCTCAACTGTCAACAGTCTGGAGGTTGCAGCCAAAGGCATTTATCATTGGCTGAAGAGGGTCAGGTGGTTGAGATGGGAGACTCCGACACCACATATGGTCCATTAACATCAGCAGAGTTATTTCATACATATATAATTACAAATGGACCAGTGATAGAGTACTACTGACCCATGACCTGTTGATAGATCCTTGTCATGCCAGGATCACATGCATGGTAAATGATATAGAGTGCATCTGTTAGACAGGACAAGGAGACAACCACAGAAAGACAGCACTGTACGCAGGACTGATCCCCCAGCACCGGTACAGGGAATACCCGAAGGAACGCAACACCATGGCTTTTCTTTTGCAACAAGTTGTAAGGGTGGTATATTAAATATATCAATAGCACTTTCTTATTTTAAAGTAGTATGCTGAAACATTTCAAGACATCAATTACAGGTGTCTTAATCTGAAGGGAGAACACTGTGGTTTTAAGTAAAGGAGGAGCATACTACAGAACTGTATACCATATATCCCAGTGTTAAGTATATATCAACACTGAAAATTACCTTGATTAGGTTCTGAACAATTTGAAAAGGCTAAAATACATATAGTCAACTAAATTCAGTATGACTGGAGTCGAGTGTTGCGAAATCCTAACAAAGGAATAGTTCAATAAACAGACTTGCTTATCGGCTCCTTAAAGAAACTGCACACCATTCTCAGCTGCCATCTGAAGCTGAATGTTTTATAGCAGCTGTAAAGATGTTAACAGCTAGTATGACTCTTCATAACCACAGTGGAATAACTTGTCTACATTAAACTTACAAATACATTACAATTCATTTTCAATTTAAATTTCAAAAAAGTCAAATAAAAGCATGCATTTAATTTTTAAAAAAATCACCACATTTCTAAAAGTAATTGCATAAGACCCTGAATACAAATAAATACCCCCCCCCCCCCCCCCCCCCCACCTCTTTCCTTCCATTAATATTGCCCACATGACAGTTAATGACAGGCAGATTGGTTTGCTGACAGGGAGAGTTTTGGCAGACATGGTTCTTCAATGGTTGCCTGAAGGAAAGTGTCATGCGCCTCCTTGCGATAGTTTCTAATAATACATTGCAACATCGCTCTTGGCCTTTGAAGCAGTAATTGATGTTAATAGAAGTCTGGTCATTATGCACTCCTTCCCTCTGCTGTCAGGTGGGAGGATGGATGCTGAACCCGTCTTTATTAGTGGTGGAAACATGACAGGTTAGCCACAAAGCATTTAGTGAACTTCAGTAAACTTCAGTAAAATGTGCCTCGCTAATCCCAAAAGTGTAATTAGATAAGCAAGAGATCTGTTCCATCAAATGGCGCTTGGGTGGAAGGTTAATCATGTGTAGCAGGACTATTCGTGTTTCACATAGGAAAACAAGCCACTCTGTCTGCCATCACTGTGCAACACTAGTGGATGAGAGGGGGGTGACCAGGCGTAGGTTTTCACAAGGTCACATCAACCCCACTAAAGTGAAAAAGGTCCCGTGCCTCAAACTGCACATAGCAAGACTGTACGCATACAGCATATTCTGACAATGATAACTGAAGTTTAATAAATCAACCAATCACCATTAAGGATTTGTCAAAATTCGAGAACATTCTGTGTATGTTAGTTAAATAAAAAAAAACTACCTTTTGTTTAAAACAGGAATAGACAACTGTGTGACAACTCACCAATAGCTACCTCAAAAGAATCTCTCCCATCAATTTCAACAGGTATTGGTGTTCAGCAGTTATCCGTGAATTGCAATGCACCGCGTTAGCTCTCTGAGCAGGCTCCTCAAACGCTTCTATCTTTCTGCCTCTACACTGCCAGAGCAACTAATCATTAAAAGGCAGAATGTAGTCAATTTGGGAATCTAAAAGCCTCTTCACACACACTAACTTTGAAAGGTGTATATACGTTCTCCTGAAACATGTTCCATGTCATGTTGTCAGAAACAGCTAGTATTTGGCTCCTGTAATCTGCCTTGACACAAGACAGGTCTTGAAACCCAGCCTGGTGGTTCAGATAAGCAAGGTCCCCTGAATGATTAACGAGCTAAAAATAGAAAACTGCTCTCTTCTTGCCTTGTTATCAACGCTCTTCATATAAAAGAATTCAATGGGCAAGATATTGCATACTTAACGCAGAAATGACATCAACTAAACAGGAATTTTCAGTTGCCCATTAAGAGCCAATTGTTTTACTTGTGACCCAAACCAACTTCCAACACAGCCCCCTTGAACTAATGACTGTTCTTGAGATGAGATCACACAGTTGTTCAAGCTTACAATCCATTGAACTCTCTACTGGGGGAAGCAGATGCAGGTGTTGGTTGTTTCTGACTCTAGAACAGCATGAGTGGAACCTGGCTGTGCGAAAGACTGCCATTACTTAACCGTTAGCCTCTCCCAACTTGAGCAGCCACAGCCGGGTGTGCAGTAGCAGCAGGATTGAATGAAGCCGGGTGTGCAGTAGCAGCAGGATTGAATGAAGCCGGGTGTGCAGTAGCAGCAGGATTGAATGAAGCCGGGTGTGCAGTAGCAGCAGGATTGAATGAAGCCGGGTGTGCAGTAGCAGCAGGATTGAACGAAGCCGGGTGTGCAGTAACAGCAGGATTGAATGAAGCTGGGTGTGGAGCAGTAGTCACAGCCGTCCACATGCTGTAAGAGAATAGGATTGATCTGCTACTGAATTGATTTTTATATCAAACAACGTGTTCTCACCCCAAACTATTTGAATGGATATGCTTGTTGTTGTGCCCTTGATGACAGGGCACCTGGGACTAAGGTAAAGCTTAAAGTAAAAATCCCAGTTGAAGCATTTTATAAACATGTGAATCCAAGCTTAGCCAAGTAAGAGTTACCAGCATTTGAAGATGTACACAAAAAATGCACACCTGAACCCCTACAGCAAAGTGGCATAATGAACATAATACAAGAACAAAGAGTCTTAAAATAGTGCTAGAACAATTGGCTATTTGAATTAAGTGGGGCATTTTGTGTAATGTTAGACTAACCTTAAAACACATTAATTTTACATTGCCTTGCTTGTATCACATTTACAACATTACACTGCTTAATTTACAAATTAAACCACTTCCTGTACACTATATTTATATTACAGGCATTCAATTAACAAAGCCAATAGGGCCTCCTAAGGACGGAAACCAGAAAACATGTGAAAAGCCTGCAGTCTTACAGGCAACACACTCTTTCTGACAGGGAGCAAGGACAGCAATACAGTTACAACAGGGCTTTGCAGATTCAGTATCTGCTTCCTTCATTATTTCTTTTTTCTTACTGGATGTCATTTAATTAAAACAGTTATCATGGCTTCAAAGAGTATACCACACAATCATTCAGCACACAACGTTTAGAGAAGAATTCAGTAGATCAGTGCAACTCACCCGCGTGAAAGAAGTTGCCAACTGCATACAGTAGCGGTGGCTAATATGTTAATGACCTCATTCGTCAACTCCATCAACACAGCTCAACACACTGGATTTGTGATGAATGGGTTTCAGAAAGGTCTGTTTACTGAACAGTACAGATATCCATTATCCTGACTGAAACAGCTTGCAATAGCAAACACCATAGAAGCTGTTCGCCAAAGAGTGTCGATTAACAGATTTGAAGCAAAATCCAAAGCCTTTTAAGCCAACTAGGTCACCATTGATCAAGAAATCAACACATCATATACCGGTCCTTTAGTTGCATCCTTACTCAAAAAACAAAAATCATAATTACTTTAAAATCAGTTTAACGAGAATCAGTGTAAAAAAGGCCACATCTTTCATATTAAAAAACCCCCCACTATTTAAATGATAGTTTACAAATTCCTACCACTTGAATTCCTCTGCTCTGCCAGGTTACTGCTTTATTAAATAATAAAAGGCAATATCCCAAAACATCTTATCCAGGGGATCTTTTTTTACATTTATTTAAACCAAGTTTACTCATGATTACTAATGTGTTGGTGTGTTTATTTTGTGCATTTATCATTTACTAGTTAGCTATGTAGGACCTGCAAACAAAAAAGTAATGTGTAAAAGAACCTGAACACCAGATACGTCTCCAGAAACGTGCAGTGCGAGAGTATTTACAGAACTCTGGATCCTGTGCAGTGCGAGAGTATTTACAGAACTCTGGATCCTGTGCAGTGCGAGAGTATTTACAGAACTCTGGATCCGGTGCAGTGCGAGAGTATTTACAGAACTCTGGATCCGGTGCAGTGCGAGAGTATTTACAGAACTCTGGATCCTGTGCAGTGCGAGAGTATTTACAGAACTCTGGATCCTGTGCAGTGCGAGAGTATTTACAGAACTCTGGATCCGGTGCAGTGCGAGAGTATTTACAGAACTCTGGATCCGGTGCAGTGTGAGAGTATTTACAGAACTCTGGATCCTGTGCAGTGCGAGAGTATTTACAGAACTCTAGATCCTGTGCAGTGCGAGAGTATTTACAGAACTCTGGATCCTGTGCAGTGCAAGAGTATTTACAGAACTCTGGATCCTGTGCAGTGCGAGAGTATTTACAGAACTCTGGATCCTGTGCAGTGCGAGAGTATTTACAGAACTCTGGATCCTGTGCAGTGCGAGAGTATTTATAGAACTCTGGATCCAGTGCAGTGCGAGAGTATTTACAGAACTCTGGATCCTGTGCAGTGCGAGAGTATTTACAGAACTCTGGATCCTGTGCAGTGCGAGAGTATTTTCAGAACTCTGGATCCTGTGCAGTGCGAGAGTATTTACAGAACTCTGGATCCTGTGCAGTGCGAGAGTATTTACAGAACTCTGGATCCTGTGCAGTGCGAGAGTATTTATAGAACTCTGGATCCAGTGCAGTGCGAGAGTATTTACAGAACTCTGGATCCTGTGCAGTGCGAGAGTATTTACAGAACTCTGGATCCTGTGCAGTGCGAGAGTATTTACAGAACTCTGGATCCGGTGCAGTGCGAGAGTATTTACAGAACTCTGGATCCTGTGCAGTGCGAGAGTATTTACAGAACTCTGGATCTTGTGCAGTGTGAGAGTATTTACAGAACTCTGGATCCTGTGCAGTGCAAGAGTATTTACAGAACTCTGGATCCTGTGCAGTGCAAGAGTATTTTTAAGAACTCTGGATCCTGTGCAGGACGAGAGTATTTACAGAACTCTGGATCCTGTGCAGTGCGAGAGTATTTACAGAACTTTGGATCCTGTGCAGTGCGAGAGTATTTTTCAGAACTCTGGATCCTGTGCAGTGCGAGAGTATTTACAGAACTCTGGATCCTGTGCAGTGCAAGAGTATTTTTCAGAACTCTGGATCCTGTGCAGTGCGAGAGTATTTATAGAACTCTGGATCCAGTGCAGTGCGAGAGTATTTACAGAACTCTGGATCCTGTGCAGTGCAAGAGTATTTACAGAACTCTGGATCCTGTGCAGTGCAAGAGTATTTACAGAACTCTGGATCCTGTGCAGTGCAAGAGTATTTTTAAGAACTCTGGATCCTGTGCAGTATGAGAGTATTTACAGAACTCTGGATCCTGTGCAGTGCGAGAGTATTTACAGAACATTGGATCCTGTGCAGTGCGAGAGTATTTACAGAACTCTGGATCCTGTGCAGTGCAAGAGTATTTTTCAGAACTCTGGATCCTGTGCAGTACGAGAGTATTTACAGAACTCTGGATCTTGTGCAGTGCGAGAGTATTTACAGAACATTGGATCCTGTGCAGTGCGAGAGTATTTACAGAACTCTGGATCCTGTGCAGTGCGAGAGTATTTACAGAACTCTGGATCCTGTGCAGTGCGAGAGTATTTACAGAACTGAGCAGGGCTATGATCCCATGTGCAGCTGGTAAACTGTTTCCCTGAGTGCTAAACAAGGACCGCACAGCCCACAGAGGTAACCTTGCAGTCTTTATTTATATTACACACACTTCTAACCTTGCGTTGATACAGTGCGCATTAACTCACTATGTCCAATTCTTGCTGCATTTTAGCCTTTTCAATTGTCTGCATATTATGTGTAAAATGTAAACGATACATCGTCCTGTAACTTGCTTGTGAATTTAAGGGCCAGTTTAATAGTGCAGCCTTCTGACCCATTGAACTGAGCAATACAAGCCTTAACAAAAAATAAATAAAAAAATAAAAAACACACACTTCTATTGCACCGGCAAGATAGATAGCGTGTCTCCTCACATCTCTACAGAAGCACAGGATGGTGTACTCTGAGCACAGTCACTCGTTTTCAATAGCCTTACTCTGTGTTCTATAGATTTCGATGTCCTGTGACATTATTCAAACAGCTGCTGCAGTATTACTGTGGTAGTGAAGTTCAGAGTAGTAGTCCAGTAACTATCAGGTCTACAGGACAATGTCAGAGAAGTTGTTTGTGTTACCCTAAATGGTATTTTTGTGCTTTCAATCAAAGCTCGGAGCAACGGGTCAAAAACAACCTCACCAATGTGACAAGCGGACAGGGCGATATAGGGGGAACAGCTGGAAGGAGACAAAACCACAGCATCACCATATAAAAAAAAAAAAATATATATATATATATATATATATATATATATATATATATATACATACAGAATATAGAATATAGAAAATGCAAGAAATACTTGACCAATACTGATCAATGCCTGATCATAACTAAAAATGCAAAATGTAGTTGCATTACATGTAAAACTTTTTGTATACTTTTTTTTTTTTTGGGGGGGGGGGGGGGGAGTGGTGGTAATTATTCTGATGCAATAAATAAACAAAAACAAAACACAAAAAAAACCACAAACAAACATACAATACCAACAAGTGTTGTGTAACTTTGGTACTTTTATATACACTGCGAATTCATGACGAAACTAAAAACCAAGAGCATTTAAAATACAACTACCACCAATTGAACTTAATGCTGGAGAGCTAGACTGGACTACTAAAAAAACATGTGTACACACACACACACACACACATATATATATACAGTATATATATACCTGTATATATATGTTAAATTACTTCTAAATTCACACACGGCAGGTTGACAAGCTTTAGGAGGTTTATTTGATCAATATTACTGTTACAAATGTAGTACTCAAGTAATTCTAGTGAGCTACAAGAATAAAATAGTGCACTTGTATTTATTAATTTACTGCAATAAATATTTCTGGTTTCTGCCAGGTTACATTTCTAACAGTGCCTTTCTTTCAGAATTATTCTATTTGTATATTTACTAATATATATTTTAGATTGTTAATCATTACCCTTGTACAGTACATTTAGTTACATTTTATAATCCTGAGATAAGAAACTCAATGCAGGTAAAAAATACTTAACTATTGCAAGGATAAGTATAGCGCAAGGACTATTAATGCTTTTTATTTTTATTAATCGCTTCATCAAAATATCTGCCAAATCATTTTAAATGTTTTATTTTTTATTGTCATACTATAAAACCAAATTCAAAACCTTTAGTCTGCTCAAATCAGCGGTGAGTAAATACAGCAAAGTTTAACAATCCAATTAAAACATGTTTTCTATTGGGCATGCATTTAAAGCACATGTATATTAAAGTTGTGCAATTTCACAGCATGTTTCTTTCATCACACCAGTCCCCTTCACCCGAAGAGGAAAGTGGCTTTTTAAAGGGGGACTGCACTTCATTATATGTATTCTGAAAAAGCACAATTTACCAATACAAATATATCCTCATACATTGTATGCGACACATCCAATTTAAAAACTACTATTAAAAATAAATGTTATGAGAAATACAAATTAGATTTGAACAAGGAGGGACTATACTGTGTGAAAAAAGCAAACACAACTGTTTCCTCAAATTCACACCCAGCAGTTTGGAAATAGTTTCCACAGAATAGCCATTTAACCATTAAATCTGATAAGTGGCAATTAATTACAAAAACGATTAATAAAATGCCAAACCATATTCAACAGTACGTTTTCATTGCCACCATCATTCTGTATATTACGTACTTAGTGATATTTGTTTCACACAAACAAATTACAACATTAAATACTGACTTTACAGATTTCTAATTATACCAATTATTGAAATTAGTCAGGTTTTAAAAGTTCAGACACTAGTTTTTCCCACTTGCAGATTTAAAAAATCACAATTGCACTATTTGATTATAGCAGAACACACTAAATATGAATTTATCTATTGCTAGAGACCACATTTAAATAATAAAACTCATTTTCAGATTCTGTGCAATAGTAAGTTCCACAGCTTCATTTAAAAAAAAAAGGAATGGATTACAAACCTACAATATTGCTTACAGTCTGTTGAAGCTATCAGCGTGCGAGTATTATTAGAAAACCCACCCAAGAAACTGTTCTCCACACTTAAATCTGCCCGACAGTTTTATTTGACACTAATAAAAGAGCACACATTCAGTATTTTATACCATATTTCTAAATAATTTCCGATTGCCTGGTTCCAAGGTTTTTCTTTACAACTGTACAAGACATATTGTATTACTAAAATAATTTTATTTTTTGGATAAATAGTTATTGACTCAAATTCCCCATGTAGAAAATGTGATTCCCTCCATGTGTGAAGCCAGCTGGGAAGGAGGCTGGGCAAATGTAGTGGTGAAGCCCCAGAGTGGTGACCAGCAGCAACAAATCTGATGATCAGAGACCTGCCGTTCTGACATTTAAATACATTGGATTATGCACAGTTAAAGAGTCAGGAACTAGCTTTAAATAAAAATTATACACTGCAGTATTACTGCAATACAGCATGGTAACATTTTAATGCACTATTAATGCATGATTATTATGGATATTTTACAGTACTACTGAAACCATAGTGAAACACTATATACATTAGCAGCAGTGTGCTTGCCATACAGTACATTTGATTTGAAATGACTTTCCTGTTGAAGTTTGCCTACCTCTGTTCAAGCTCAGGGCGAGTCTTTGTCCTTCCAGGTCCAGTCGGGCCGCTGGCGGGAGCTTTAGTAGCCACTTTCCTGACCCCTTGGTCGTGCATTTCAAAGCCACCAACCTCCCGCGTCTGCTTCATGGTGTAAACTGTGGATTGGCCACCTTCCTAAAAATCAACCTCTCCTCTCAACAGGACAATCTCAGATGGTGAGAAATGCTTTCACGTTATTAAACAGACACAGCAGCAGAGGTGTTAAGCTCTTGAGAAGTTTGTCAAACCTCTTCCTCCTGTTGAGTGTGATCAAGGTTAGCAATGCAGCCTACCCTCCAGAAAATAAATAAATCTTCAAAAGGAGGAGACACCGGGCTGGATAAGAGTGCATGGAAACGACAGGAAGCAAGCTGAAAGACATCTAGCCAATAGGAGGCCCAGGCCCATGAAGTCGGGACCAGCCTATTATTCAGCTCCCTATCAGTCTCCCTCAGCCAGTCACACTGAGGCTTCATGCAGTCCAGGCATGAGGAATGCCACTCGTTGCTCACTAGGTGCTGGTTCAGTTTAGCAGCTGCAGCAGACAGTACGTGTGCCGGTGTTGGAATATTAAAAAGCAGTGAATCCTTTAGGGAATACCTTCTATAGGTTATGTACATTAATAAATGTATGCAAAAAAAAACATTTAAAAAAAATCATACAAATACAAAGCAAAATAAATCTCTACAAAAACAGGTGACTGAGCAAGTCTTTCCTGCACATTCAGCAGACATGTGCAGTATATACATACAATTTAATAACTAGATTGCCTTGCGTAGGTTTAGTGCATTATTCAATCCTCTGCCTTCTGTTTCCTCGGCTTGAAGCTCAGTCCCGTTGGTTTACATTGCCTACAGTTTAGCAGCAGACAAGAACACACAGCATGTTCTCACTGGCTGCTTATGCTTTTGCAAGGTGTTGGATTGCAAAACTGAACATAAGCAATGACTAAGATTCCCAGCTTTGCACAGAAGGGAACTCGACATCCCTCTTGAGGGTGAGAGATGAGTTTCAAATCGACATGCCCAACACAACCCATAGCCTGTTTGTGAGGCAGCTTCTAAGGATGCCCAGGGATAACCATGTGAAAGTTGTGTCATGTGGAATTGTGTCTGCGACTTTGTGGAGGGTGAAGACTGACAAACTTGAATACAGATTTGCAAACAGGTTCCTAGAAGTGAAAGACTAGTGTCATTTAACCCACTGCACAAGCTAGTTTCCCCCACCCCCACCGACCGTCTATACACCACACAGACACAACAGCAGCAAAAGTCAGAAGGTGTGAAACAGGAAGGCAGGAAAGCAAAACTCTAGTACAGTCTTTCCATAATATTGCCAGGGGCAATCGAACACCATAAAAGCAATATTACAGCATTTTATTAGGTGAGAAAACACCAGTGTGATAAGTTAAGAAAGCACCCTCCCCATTTCAAATGGACTTTGATGTAAAACAGCTTGTCACAGCTATGTATTGGCACTCCCAATGCCAAGAAAGGGATAGCCAAGTAACTTTTGCACTAAAAGGGGTTAAAATTTTTATTGTTTCCAAAAAGAAAGGGAAGGGAACTGGGCCCGTCAGCAGAGATGTAGTTGAGCCGGAACTCGCGAAATAGGCAAGCTAAGTCACGTGACTGATCGTCCGACCTCGATGCAATGAAAAGAGCATTAACTTATTCTATTACAAACTACTTCTTTAAGACTAATAACACAGGATGAAGACCACAGCAACATGGCATCTACATGACTTCATGTACAAATAAGATAAATGCACAAGCTGTGTGTTCCTAGAAGTTCAGTATATAAATACAATGTCATATAGTTTAGGGAAATCTAGATGTTAGTGGCGTTCCGGTACCATCAGATTTATGACTACACCTCTGCTTGTCAGGCCAGATTTCTCATGTCTCATATGCAACCAAACAAGGCACAGCTTAATGCCTGATTGACACTTTCCTTGCAAGCCAAACATTCAGCCAATCACTGCCATAGATGCATGTCAATCGTAACCTGAATAAACCATGCATGTCAAATAGTGCAATATCAATATAACAACACTGCTCACTTCTTCCATTTAACATCCCCCTCACACTTGTACTAAACATACTACTTAACGCAGCCCGTCTCGTAAACTCTGTCCTTGGCTAACAGCTGAACACATGACCCAAGTGATCGTAAAGCAGGATTTAAAAAAGAAGCCTCATAACAATGGCTGTAAATTCCATTGACTGTGGAGAGCTGCCAATTAGAAAACAGGCTTTGAGAAAGAAGAAAAATAGAAATGAGCAGCGAGAAGGGACAAGGTCGAGCTACAGCAGGAGGGGAACTTTAACGTGAAGCGGCAACACAGTGAACATGCCAGAGTTAATCAAAAGCAAACCGAATCCAAGTACAAGACTAACTACTGCCAAACTTTATTCCTTCACAAAGTTTACTTTACGGGTTCTAAAAATACATTTCTCATTTAAAAAATAAAAATAACTTGGAATGAACAGAGACTCCATTTTAAAATAATAATAATTATAAAAAAAAGGACAGACACTTGGTGGCTTCAAAATATGGAGACGCACACACATGCCGGTCGCAGATATTGAATGAAAACATTAAACAAAAAACAAAACCAGCAACTCCATGACTAGACTAACTAGTAAATGTGTTGGGAGATTCAGCAGCAACTGTTTCTATTAATGGTTGGTAATAACACAGAATAGTTTATTGGTACTCTGACATGTTAGCGAGAGGTATTGCTCTAGACTGTAAATCACAGCAGTAAACTTGGATTTTTACTTGATCGCCCCACCATCTCCAAGACAGACAGAGGAGACCACCACTTGGGGACAGAGGATCCAGTGTTAACCACTATGAAGCACCTGCTAATCCACAAATAAAATTGTACAGAGTGGACCGAGAATCTTGACAGTTTGAGTGTTGCATGAGCATGACTGCCTGCTGTTACTGAGTAAACGTTATCGATCACTTGCACATTAGTGGAGATGAGATAATGAGTCTTAAAGCTTGATAAAAGTAAAAGCATCCATTTGCCCTTTCTACAGTCTATAACGTGCTTTAATTGATAGAATGCCTTTAAAAGGGCTAGGATGCATAATCATGTAGGGAGGAAGAAGGCAAAATAAACTCTGCTTAAGAGCTTCAACAGCCAGCATCAACACGAAGTTAATAATATGCAATTAGAAACCCCTCCGGAAAAAAATAAATAAAGGAATCAGGTATATAAAAACACATGCTTTCCCCAGCGAGCCAGAGGTGAACTTTTAAACCCCCACAGAATTATAACGGAATGGAGCTTGTAAGCAATAGCCACATTTATCATCCATTCATTTATATGACTGATCTTTCAAACACTGCAAATTAAACCCATTAATCCCAGCCACCCCCTCCATCTCTTTAGTGCAAGCTTCATATACTAGCTTATTAGCTATAACACCAATAAAACAAATTATATATATATATATACACGCATTGTAGCAACACCAGGGAACTTTATTGTACAATTGTACTTTCTTGGGGAAATTATAGCAAGTGTTTCAGTTAAGTACAGGTAGAAACGGTGGTTTTCCCCCGAGTTACCGCAAGCAGGCATGTTCAACTGCAGGCTGCTCATCAAGATGGCGTCCCAGCTGCACAGATCATCTTCTCGTCATAGGTGTAACATTCCTTCTGGATATGGATATCGTCGAGGGCTGCATCTCTCGAGTATCCACTTCCAGTCGTCCCTTTAAAAGAGACACTGAAAAAGGCAGTACTGAGACACAGGAAAACATAGCACCTATCTATGAGATTCTCACTGCAATACATGCCCAGGCTCGGGAGTTGAAATTCAAGTGGATATACAGCATGGGAAGTGGAACATTTCAGAAACCTAGTACCAGGCAGTTTTCCCCTTCTCCACTTGGACACACACACACATCTTTAGCACTATGCTATGAAGTGCCACCTGGTGGAAAAGTTAAGAAACTGCATGATTTAGTGTGATCATGTGCATCACCTGCCAGGATCAGCAGCGAGTTTCGCAGCTTGTTAACTCAGGACATGTGATAATGCCAGTCCAGTTTCCACCATCCACACGGGCTATTGAAAAAGACTCAGTACTTGATATTGGTAACTAGAATGTGTACGGTTTGTTTAAGGCACTGCAGCTTACACACCACCTTTAAAAAGATGCTATTGAGGCAGATTCAAGGGCAGTTTCTGACCCATCTTCAATACTGCACTGAAAGAACACGGAATATAGGAAGTGACTGTTGACAAATGTTATACCTGCTTTCAAATGATTATATATATATATATATATATATATATATATATATATATATATATATATATATATATATATATATATATAAATAAAACACATATATACATACACACACACACACACACACAATTCTCACCAAAACCATCTAAAATGTCTTGAGCTCTGCAGTGGTCAAAATAAAACTTGTCCACAAATATATGGTCACTATCTGTACATTAGCGGATATGTTTATACTGAAAATGACAATACAATTGTTGCAGATGTCAGCTAGTGGATACACATTTTAGGTGTAAATGGTATGGTTTTTTACTTGTGTTTTTTTTTTAATTTAGAATCTCCAATAATGTTTAATTCTCCCAATTTGGAATGCCCAATTATTTTTCTCCTTCACCGTGGTGATTCCCCACACAGCTCAGGGACCCGAGGCTCACTGGGCGTCCTCTGATCCCACAAGCAAATCTGGACTCAGCTTGAGCTTAACTGTAATTTGGTGCCTTGCACACTGCTTTTCACAATGCAAGATTTCATAATTGCACGTTCGAGATATAATGTAAATTCCTGGTCCCTTTTGTGAAGGGCCTTCCGAACTTTGTTTTGTTAAGCCAATGGCTGCAAACTGAAGCTATAACCTAAAATCGTTAAATTTAGGACAAATTATCAGTGTAAAGTATAACCTATTACAGTAAATAGAAGCAAAGATGTTGCCAAATACACATTTTGAAAGCTCAACAACTTTACTAGAATATATATATCCAGTAGTCGTATCAGTAAATAATCAGAATGGTTCTTTTTTTGCAGTTTGGAGTAAGTTGAATGGTTTTCTTTTGCAGAAGGATGATCTATTGACTAACACATTACTAATAAGCAGAACGCTATCCTAATCCTGTTGGCAGGCGATACCCTGTGTTTCTTTAATGCACGAGGAATGCGTTATCACAGCATTCTGTAGAGATGCCTTACTATTTGTGTTAAATTTCCAAATAATTCGTTTTTACCATGTGGTAATGCCTGTCTTATCCGTTGAACTTGCCAGTTTTTATTTTCCAAATCTCTACATTCCTTTAAATGTTAATTAGTCATTAAGTCTGCATCCTAATAAAGATAAAACTACTAATTAAAGACTGGGTTTAAGAGCTTAACAGCTTTAACAGCTTTTTAATTAGAGAAGAGAATCAGCTCAAAATAAGTTTAAAAGGTTGTGTGATCAAAAATAAAACCTGAAAACTTCAAGCCCTACTTATCCTAAACTAAAGTCAATATGTATTTGATTTGTGCTAGCACACAGTAAAGTTCTTGGATACTTTAATGGTCTTGACTTGGGCAGCAGTGTGGAGTAGTGGTTAGTGCTCTGGACTCTTGACCGGAGGGTTGTGGGTTCAATCCCCAATGGGGGACACTGCTGTTGTACCCTTGAGCAAGGTACTTTACCTAGATTGCTCCAATAAAAACCCAACTGTAGAAATGGGGAATTGTATGTAAAAATAATGTGAAATAATGTATAATGTGATATCTTGTAACAATTGTAAGTCGCCCTGGATAAGGGCATCTGCTAAGAAATAAATAATAATAAATAATAATAATAAACAAAAATGGACTAGCAGTCTCATGAACCTCACAGCTATTACAATTCTTGAAATTCCTACTTGTTACTGATCATTTTCCAAAGAAATACCTGTGGTTAAGTAGAAAACATAATCAAGTACAGTGTCTTTTATTAGACAGTTTATTTACATTTTCTCCTGACAGAACAGCAAAGATATTTGTAAATATTTGAAAACAATTGCATGAGCACACATTTTTAACCACTAAAATTGATTATATTTTATTGAAACTATGTAAAACAAAGGCAAAGCACTACAAATAACAAAATGACAAATAAGAAAGAAGCCACCTTAAAAACAGTAGCTTGTAACTTTACAAAAACATGAATTCATGAATGTGAGTTTTAGAAGTATGAAGTAACCAGGAACAAGTAAAATATAAAAAAAAAAAAAAACATACAGCAACAGCACATTAAAAAGGGAGGCAAAGGCCCTATGAACAAACAAATCAAGTAGGTTTTTTATTATAATATTTAAAATCAATTTTGAAAATATTACACTCCAATTTTGTTGAGCTTTTTATTTTTGTAGTTCCATGCAAGATTGTTCTTGCTACTGTTGAAAATCTCCAACCTTGATGACAAAGGCTATTCTTCCTAATGGTCATGGTCATCTATTTAACGTAACAAATGCAATCGAAAAATATACATCAAACAGGTAGAGCAAAGCTGGTCTGCTTGGTGTTTTCTATTATGCAAATGTACAGAAGATATTATAACGCCAGGAACTTGGTGTGCAGACATATGAACCACTTTTTTCTTATCCGTGGGTGGTGTCATCTTCCACAAAGTCCTTGGCTTGCTCTGCTGAGATCACATCAATATGACTAACCTAAAAACCAAAGAAAGAGGTTCAGTTACAGATTATCTTAGTCTAGAAACTGTTACTCTCTAGCATATGACCATATATATATATATATATATATATATGCAGGTGATATTATAAATGATAATTCTAAAGAATGTGATTCATCTTAGTTTCTGTAGCTCTGAAACTGACAAATCCAATAAAATGTACTACTTATCATTTGTTGACATATTTCATTATTATAATTCACAGAAAATGCCCCTAATGCAGTTTGTGTCATCATAAATTTCAGATATTTTCCCTGAATGGGGGGAAATAAATTAATTCACCTTGTTTCTGAACTTCACTCCATAGAATTTATCCGCAGACTCCAGAAGTTCAGGTCTGAATGTTGTAGTGATAAACTGAGCATGCTCTGCCAATTCCACAATCATATCTATTTAAAAATAAAGGACTTGATTATCAGCATTAAAAAACATGCAACCCATTTTAATTTTGAAAAAATATTGTTTTCGATTGTCAGTATCATCAAAATATTACAATAGCAACATTTTAAAGGTTTGGACTTAATCATTTTATTTTATTTTATCCAGTTGTCCATTTCTTTTGACAACTAAAATGTAATATAATTACTTCTCATCTATATATATATATATATATATATATATATATATATATATATATATATATATATATATATATATATATATATATATAATTTTTTTTTTTTTTTTTTTTTACCAGATACAGCCTTTCTGTGTTGAGCATCCAGGGCCTGGTCAATTTCATCAAACAGGTAAAAGGGCGCTGGGTCACATTTCTGAATGGCAAAGATAAGAGCAAGAGCCACCAAGGATTTCTGTCCTCCAGAGAGCTGCTGCATTTCCCGCATTTCTCCCTGCTTTCCTGTAAATGACACCTAAACAGAAACAAAGTATTCTTCACTCATTAGCACAGTTATAATTTTGTCTTATGTTAACTGTATGCATAAGTACTTTTCTAGTTTTAAAATTCATCAATATTTATGTTGTTGTATAGTGCAATGACAGATAAAGTTGTACAGTAATGCGTCGCATATCCAACTGCGGGGGACCAGAGTAAGGGCGGATTTGTAAAAAGTCGGAAGAATGAATCCTGTTTTAAATCCTGTTTGGTTTCTTATGAGCCCAGGGACTCCCAATGTAAATTAGCTTATAGCTAAGTCTGGGTACAATACATGAATGTTAAAAATTGTACACTGTCCCGGTTTTAAAAAAACAAAAATAAAACAAAAAAAAACACAACACTATACACAGCTGTAACAATTACTATATTCACACAATTATTGTTTTGAGATACAGCTTTTATTGGGGAGCTCCCCTAAATCCCTTATTTAGAAAGATACAGGGTATTAATGTTTGTGACAGGGTAGCCGTCTGCCGTGTGGGTGCGTGCATTCTCTGCTGAGTGACAGGCAGGAGATCGAGACAGAGGTTGAAGTTGATACGCACCGCAGACGAACAGGAATCTGATTACTCTGTAAATCGGACTTGAACAGGATTTGAACTGCCATATAAACACACTGATTAACAAAATCTGTGAATATTTTTTTTTTTTTCTTCACAGCATTCCTCTTACCCGGATTCCTACTCCTGTAAACTGGTCTACAGATGGAACAGTGCTCTGCGAGCCTGAGCCTCTCTCACTGTCACCGCCGCCTTCCCCTTCATCCTGGGACTGGCCACCCTCTATGTCTCCTTTCTTCATCACAAGAGTAGCCTTCCCACCTGGAACCAGCTTCTGAAATACCTCACTGAAATTCTTTGACACCTGAATACAAAAAATACAAATAATAAAAGTGATTAATATACACCGAAATACTGTCTAAAAAAAAAAAAACAGTAAGTACTAATACACTAATTATTCTTGCAGGCCCGTTATTAGCTAGATATTGTCAAACCAAGCCAAATCAAACTTGGATTAATGCTATTTATTTTGTAGCTTCACTGCACTTTAACAGGATTAATGTATACTATTAAATTTAATTTTGCTTCAGCTTACTTACCTGTTTGAAAGTGAGCTGTATGGCCTCATATTTTCTAAGCTCAAGAACATTCATCAGCTCCATAATGGATTTATGGCCTCGATCCAGCTCCTCCTGTCTCTTTATCAGCTTCTCCTTCTGCTCTGAGAAGTTAACAAACTGGTCCAAGGCTTTCTTATTGACATGGCTGTACTTCTTAAGTTCAGTGTTGCACTGCTCCAGTTTACGAAACAACTGAAAGGGAAAAAAATAATTAAAACAGTGATGCAAAGAAAAATCACAAACATTGCGCTAAGTAAATACCACATAAGAAACAAATGCAAGTCTTCTTTATGTATAGGTGATTTACATGGGAATACTGTGTATACACAAGAAGGGATTTACCAGACAGGTCATCCTTTAATGCACGAGATGGGAATCAGTGTGTTTGTTCTTAGTCTTCTTAAATAAACTCAGCTGATTGGGGATATTAACTGTCTTTGTAACAGAACCTGACTTGTGGCTGTGTAGAATGTAAGGTTGCCAGCCACGCCTACCTGTTTTAAAGTGAGGGTCTGGTATTTCTCAAAGGCCTCCTGGGGGAGGGAGCCTAGTTCTCTAATCTTCTTCATGCACTCCTCCTTCTTCTTCAACAACATCCCCTGCCGGTTGGTCATCTTCTCCAGCTCCTTGGTATCGTGATTAATGGCGTCATTCTGATCTTTCTCTATGTTCTTCCAGCGCTCCATGCTCTTCTGAAGATCTTTGATCTCAATTTCTGTCTTGTCAATAAGTACGTCCAGGTCTGGAAAGAGATACGCCATGAATGTTGGCTTTTCATAATGGCAAGTAAAAGCATAAGGTTGAATGGTAAAAAACAAAACTGACCTTCTGAACGTGCCAAGGTGTCCTTCACTCGTTTGTTAATACCTTCCAATTCCGATGTGGTGGCAGTAAGAACCGTGCCACCCTCTGTCTCTCTTAACTCATTTAGTTCCTGGAAAACAGAAATATTGATAGAAGCACATAACAACAATGTAGTTAAAATACTGTATATTGTGCTGCAGGAGTCCCCAGCACTCACAGTGAAGAAGGTGCACCAAATTAACACATTACCTGTTCAACTTGGTCCAAACGTTTCCTCAGATTTTCATTGAGATAAGTCTCCACTCTGGTTATTATACCTTCCAGTTTTATTCTTTCATTTAGCAACTGCCTGTTGTCCTAAAGCAGAAGAAGAAGGAACAGTTTAACCCTTTGCGGTCCATTTATTAATCGCGCGTCAGGCACGCCAGGAATAATTAATTTTCACACGCGCAGTTAATTTTATACGCGCTGTTTAAAAGTATTTTTTTTCACAGTCAAACGGGTTTAAATGGCCCTGCATATCAACAAAGCACACACTAGGCATCTCCAGCCCCTCCCCAGCCTTTTGTTTGCTATAGCGTTCAGCTGTGTAAGAAATAAATAATAATAATAATAATAGTCGTACATACCGATCGATCATCTCCAGATCACTCGTTTTATCACCAAACTCCTCAATAATGCGATCAAAGTCATTATTTTATTACTATAACATCTGAAAAAAGCTCTGCAAATGTCCATGATAGTCTCAGTGCGCTGACGCACTTAGCCAGCTTGTTTATTATGGACGCCCATTATCTGATACCTGATACCATGTATGACTATTCATGAAATACGCCTTTTTTTTTTTTTTTTTTTTTTTTTCCGACTTGTCTCGGCTCCTGTCGCTACCACTCGGCAATTGAATGGTTTTCTCGGCTTTTTCCGGAGAAAAAACGACTAAACACCCGTTTATTGCGTTGCTATAATGATGTCGGACCCAGTCCGACAAAGGACCTGTGAGGAATAATTGCAATGTCGGACCCAGTCCGACAATGGACCGCAAAGGGTTAACAATTCACAATAATATGAAAAAATGGCAAAGCATTGTTCCATCTTTATCGAAACCAATATGCAGGTTATTTTCAGACTGAAGATTAAGGGGTTTATATTTGGGATTCATAGATTTTCTTAGAACTGTATCTCACAAAATAAACTTAGACCAAACACTTGTGATTCTGATTCAACCTCAATCCCTTATGTATGCTACAACATTATAAGTTTTTAATTTTACAAGTACTTTATTTTCAGTAATAGTATGGATATTCTGGTCGAGTTATCCTTCATTTTAATTCTCGTTAGGGCTATTGGCCAACACAGCATTCAAACTTCAAGCACATTAGGAAACACACTTTTTTCCTTCTTTATTTTGTTTGTGTTTTTTACCTGCTGCAGCTGTCGAATTTCATCGTTGAGCGCATCGACTCGTCTCTGATCCTCCAGACTCAGTTGAGACAGCAAATCTGTTCCCAGCTCTGCTTTCAGTGATTCTCGAGTTGACTCCATGGCGTGAAGACTCGCCTCCAGGCTCTGCAAGCTACGTTGCTAAAAGATATTTAAAACAAATACTTAAATATTTAAGCTTTAAAAGCAATAAATAACAACACATTTCCTTTAAATAAAAACAAAATAGATACGTTTCTAATGTTTGTAATAAGGCCCAGTAAGTGGAATAAAATAGCCTACCTTGGGCATAAAAGTCTTTTCCGACTGCTGCCTCTTCTCCTTCAGCATTTTCATCTCAGAGAGGATACTGTCCCGAGAGGCCTTGAACTTCCTCTGCTGTGTCTCTATCTGCTGCATCTGGTTCATTAACTGGTCAATTTCATTATTGATCCGTACATAGTGTTAAGGAAACTGTACTGGAACACACTAGACACTACCTTGATTCAATACACTTGGTAGGAGTTGACTAGAAGGAGACAGGGGTATAAAAATAGGTCAGGGTTATTATTAGACAAATCGGTTATAATGTATAGCACAATACAGTACAAAAAAAACAAGCGTTAACAGTGGAGGAATCGCTTTGAAAATATGGTTCTGTGTTTCTCAGTGCACAACTTTAATTTCATTTAATAATTTAGTTTAAAGAAATGTTGTAAATATATGCATTAAAAGGATATTTTCAATGTTTCTTCGTAGGTTTTCATTTAGTTTGGCTTCCAGCTCTGTTAGTTCCTCCTCAGCCTTCCGCACATCCTTTTGAAGTTCCAGTCTGGACTTCCTAGCGTCATAATAGCCTCCCGTCAAAGCACCTCGATGACTGACCTGGTCACCTGCAAGTAAGACGGGAAGGGGGGTTAAGGTTAAGATTAGGATACAGTATGCCTGAAAAACCTACTTAGTTTCAGTTAATCGTTGACAGCAGACAGCCATTATATAAAATCATAGCAACACACTCCAAGGTGGGCAGTAAGGCATGTCTTACCACAATTCTCAGGGAGTTGAAGGCAACTGTCCAATGGTCTCTACTATTGGACTACTACTATTTATTTATTTTATAAGACTAATATTACTACACTTGTTTATTTGGTTTTCTGTGTCTTACACAGCCTACTCTATAAGCTCTAAGCGACTTCCCTCTATTCTTTGTCTTTGACAGAATGGTAACGAGTCTCAAAGAAGGCTTGCTTTTTAAATGACATATTGCATTTCAGAAATAAATCCATAAGTTATGTATATCTCTTCAGTCATAGAATAAGATAGAAACAGAAGAAAACGCTAGAAAGATAAAAATACATGTACGCTTCATATTAGCTAAAAAATATATTTATAATAGCAAAGTAAATACATACCTTCAAGTGTAATACAGTCCATGGTGAAAGCCCTGGCCAGCTGGGTAGACACTTCCATGCTGCGGCAAATAAGTGTCTTTCCAAAGACATGTTTGAAAGCCTTGTCAAATTTTGGGATGTACCGCAATTTGCTGATCATCGGAATAGCATCCTGTCAATTTGAATAATAAAATCAGGAAACGGGTTTAGACTGGACATTTCCTACCATTTAAGATTTTTCAATTTATTTTCATAAAAAAATTAACTAGATAACTCACATTGGTTTCCGGATATGCTGTATCTCTTACATCCAGTTTACTAAGAGGCAGGAAAGTCACCTCACCAGGCAGATTCATTTTATTAAACTCTGTCAAGATTTTGGTACTGACTTCATCTGTCTCCACAATGTGATAGAACAGCCTTTAAAGAAAAACAGAACACAATTGTTAAAAAAAACAAAACCGTATAGAAGCATTCCAACTTAGCAACAGATAGAAGTTGTTGAGACAAAACCAAATTCAACTACAATATACAACACACAAACCCTTTCATTTTTCTTACCTTGTCCCTGCAGTGACTTCAACGCAGGTGTAGAAGGCAGGTTCACACTCAAAATTATTCATGACAATTCCGTGATAGCCATTTATGACATGTTGGTTGATGCCCTTTCTGCGAAAGTGTTCCAGCACTTTGTTTATGCTGTCTATACCATTCAAAATAGCCTGCAAGAGAAACAATTTATATATATATATATATATATATATATATATTTTTTTTAAGATGAACATAACAGTTTAATACTGGAACACATTATGTAGTCCATGCAAGCACTTTCCATTAGTAGAATACACTGACTTATCTTCTACACCTTTGCCACAACAGGTAAGGTAAAATGGCCCACCTTTCCAGTTGCTGCTCTCAGCAGCTGTTGTTTCTTTTCTAAATCCTCTCGTTTGGCAGCAAGAGCTTGCTGCTCAGCATTTTCCTCTCTCCACAGATAGCTGTGGAAGAAAAAACAGAAATTAGGGTCTCACCAAATTATACAATTGCACTACTGCACAGACCTAAACTGTTACACCTCGTTGACTAGTATGTACCACCATTTTAATTTTTCCTGTTTTCGTTGATCTCAATGATCTCCTTCTCCTATTCAAGTACGGCATTTGGAATCTGTATTTTAATAAACACACAAAATGACTGCATTTCGTCGGTTAGCTAGTAACTACGCCATGAGCAAAAATTACAGTTGCGCACCCCTTGTGGTCATTGCTTAAACTTCAGAAGTTTTGCAGGAGAAGCTAGTAAGCATCATCAAATTACCTATGCAGAAAGAATAAAGAATAATAAGAGGAGAACAGGATATTAAACTGGTAAGAAATACAGAGGATATGAAGAAGTATCTCCTGAAACTATTTTTTGTAAATTATGTTGCATTGTTTTGTTTTTTGTTACATTACACAGTATATTGTCTCTGATGGTAAGTATAAAACCATCTGTCTTTATTGTATTGCGTACATTACATGTTACTCCTGTTACCTAATGTTGTTGAAGCTGACACCCTGGGATCCTTCAAGAAGCTGCTTGATGAGATTCTGGGATCAATAAGCTACTAACAACCAAACAAGCAAGATGGGCTGAATGGGGCCTCCTCTCGTTTGTAAACTTTCTTATGTTCTTATGTACTCAACAGGCTGTAGTGTTTAAAATACACTGTATTGACTCCCCTAAACTTTTTGCACATATTCCTGCAATATCTTTTTTCAACATAATCATGGTTGTTTTGAAATTCTTTTACCAACATATCCCTGGTCATAAATCAGTTTTGAGTAGTTATTTTCGTTTTAAATCTGTTATGCATCGGGTCTTCCCATCAAAATGTCTTCTGAATTCACATTGGCTGTTTGAATCCAAACAGTTCAATCAGAAACATTTCAAACAACAATGTTTAAAAGGTGGAGAGGCTGAAAACAAAATTCAAAGCAATCACATTTAAACAGCCGAATATGCAGCTCAGCTGCATTCCACATTTTTCAAGCTAAATAAAGTTTTACCAGGAATGTCTTACTTTCTCTCACTTTGTAGTTCATCTTTTTTGTTTTTCACTTCATAGTACTTCTTGTCCAGCTCCTCCACACGAGTCTTTACCTCATTAAGATCCTGATCCAGTTTCTAAAAAAACAAAACAAAAACAACAATGCTGTCACTTACATATTGAACATGGTCCAATACCTCTCTCCATCTTACCATGCAGTGGGGAAACATTCTGTAAACCAGAAATAATGCTACATCAAAGTTAAGGCGACGAGAATGTGATCAAAGAGGATTTGCTTTTTATCCAAAAGATAAATTGCATACACTGTACTGTTCCAGGTTTTTTTCTTTGTTGGCCTCTGTGTCTTCCAAGTCTTTGTGAATAGCTGCAATTTGGCGCTTCTTATCGGTAATGGCCTGATCAAGGGATTTTAATTCTTTTTTAATCCACTTGTCTCTTTCCTCCTTGGAAGTGAACTGGCTGCCACGGCCCTGTTTTGCATATAGATCTGTTCTCTCTTGTGTTGCCTGTGCCAATCTGAAGAGAAAGAGGATATACAAAGTTAAAAGAAAATAACAATGCCACAGTATTAGACATCTTTATTTTAGACTCTCTAGGTGCAGAGAACAATTGCTATATGGAACTTCACAGGATACCAACAGTAACTTTACAAAATGCCCCACCACCCCCACCGATTCTGTTTTATTTAATTCACCACAACAAAAAATATATATTTTAATTCAATTAATTGTGAGAAATGGTTAAGCATAGACCTTGCGATTCCTTTTTCTTCCTTCTCTTTAACAGCATTAAACTTAGGCTCTGTTTCCTGGAGCTCTTTCTGCTTCTCTTCGATCTTCTCAAGCAGCTTAAGCCTTTCCTTCAGTAATCGTTTCTAAAACAAAATAAAGTCAGTCATTCAGTTACATTAAAATCTGTTTTCAATGTTTTCATACATTGCCTGTCTCTTGAATGAAAATAATCTACTTTTAACGCTGCCTGTTTTCTTACCCTTTGCTCACTGTTTCCAGCAAGTTCATCCTGCAGATCCTTGGTCTTCAGCTCCAGTTTGGTCCTCTGTTTAATCTGCTCCTGTCTTTCGGCACTCAATTGCTCCTTCTCTTCTTTCATTGCAGAGATTTTGGCTTTCATTTCCCGAACGTGACGCTCAGTGTCCTTTGTGGGGAGAAAACCCATACAATTTAAGGACGTAAAAAAAAATTAAAAAAAAAAGGATCTGCTTAACACTGATCAAATTTGAACATTTAACACTTAAGATAAATTAATATTAGAATATACATCATGCACTTTGTACCGCTGATCAGCAGGCTTCATAGATTGTATATATTTTAATATGCAATAGTTTCAATTTGGTGCCATTTTTTTACCTCCGCTTTGTCTCGAGCATCCTGTTGAGCATCACGCAGTTGTCTTGATTTATCGCCACAGGTTTCTCGCTTAGATGATAGCTTAAATAAAAACACTCAATCAGTATATTGTATTTTTCAGTACAACACTAACCACCCTGCTACAGATTTAAAGTGTTAGTAAAATACAACCTCACTACAGCTGTAAATGTGAACAAATCAACATCTACATTCACTGTATGTACATGTACAAATGTAAGCATGACTAGATATACTAAATCTAAATCACTGATGCCAGCCATATAGCTAGTAGTACATACCACCACCATTATAGGAATCTGTATCATGAAAAAGTTTCACCAGAAATGGATGATTATTTAATAATAGAGTTGTAGTTTTCAAAAACACTGCTTTATAGACCAATACCTCATCAAGTTTGGCACGGGTTTCATTCAGCTCTTGGTTATAGATAGTGTACTCGAGAGCTCTTCTCATTTTATCCCATTTCTGGTACTGGGCCAATTCCTCCTTCTCATCTTCCAGTGTATGCAAACGCTCTTCAATGTACTTTAGCAGCTCGTTAATCTTCTCTCTTTTTCCCTCTAAAAAAATAAGTGACCACGCATCAAGAAACTGTGTGTCAAGCAAATTCATAAAGTTTTAAACCTAAATGCAACCAATTTAGTTGTAGATGTACCGTAATAGGTTATTTAGAATACAGACTGCATGTAGAGCATGGATTTGGAATATAAAATAATAATGTCCCTGTCCATGGAGATTAAGCAGCAAACAAAGCCAAGTAAAACTTATATATGTTATACTTATAGAAAGATAAACAGAAGAGGCAAACTTGTAAATGCAGTTTATTCAAACATCAATGGTCAAGTGTTTTTAATTTCTAATATTACCATGTAATAATCTTTGTTCAAATAACCAGTCTGATATATTACTTAACATGCATCCCTTGCAGATTAACTATGTTTTTGTATTCCTACACAACATGAAGTTTGAACTTTCAAATACAATCACCTGTTTCTTTCATGAGGGATATACTCTCTTCTTTGCGTTCATCATACACCCTGGTACCTGCTACTTCTCTCAACAGTTTCAGTCGCTGGGAGTCAGGGGCTGTGGCCATTTGATTGATCTATAAAAACAAAACAGAATTTCTTTATGGAGATTTTCCATTTGAAATCCAGATATGTTACTGTTATTTAAGAACACCCTGACATTGCAACATCTCACCACATTTAGAGGTTTGCAACAGGATTTCTTAAACATTTAAGAAGATGTATTTACATCTTTGTTATGTTTCTCTATTTTTAAACCCTGGGATTCAATTTTAACGAACAAATACATATAAAAAGTTTGTATGAAGCTCACCTTTCCTTGCTTTACAATATAGTAAGGATTACTGCGGGAAAACCCAGCACTCTCAAGGAGATTCATGACATCGTTTTTCCTGAAACCAAACAATTTAGATGTTAAAAAAGGGCATGGGGCTTCTGTTTGCTTTCTTAAAATAGAGTACTTCTTGTTTATAATAATACTTACGTCACCATTTTTTTGTCTAAAAAGTATTGATCTTTTTTAGCGCCAATCACACGGCGTAGAGAGACTTCTTCTTTGTCAATCTGTCATAAATACATTTATAAAATTACTTTTCCCTTTATAGAAGTAGAATATGATGATTAATTTACTTTCTGTGCTACATTTACCTGCTGATAACTATAGTGAATTTCATTTTAAAATACTTGTCTAGTTTCTATTGATTTGATACAACACGTTGAAATGGTGAATGAGGAGATTAAATGGCTCACATACTTACCGGTAACCTGTTGTCAGAATTGTCAAATATGATTTCCACAAAAGCAGAAATGACACGAGGACCAGTTCCTTCCTACAAAGTAAAATAATGTTTATATTTAACCTATTTTTTAAAACCTTAAACCAAAAAAAAACAACAAAAAATAAATAAATAAATAAATCCACAGCAAAAGTAATACGGACCTGTGAGAATGTTGCTGTGCATAAAATGATAAAAGACTTGATGTATCCCTTTAAACAATGCAACTCTAGTAGGACAGTTCTAGTTCTCCATTGTGATTATTTAACTTACATGCAGCAAAGCCAGCCTCTGCTCGGGACGAAGGTGACTGAACTCATCGCTGAGTACAAACTGGATGGCTGCAAGAAAAATAATAATAATAATAATTATATATAAGGGGAGAATCATTGCTATAATAGACTTGGTTATTCGGTTTGCTATGGAGAGCCTCTTCATTGTAGACATATCTGTATATTGGTTTAGCAACTAGAAATGTTTACTTAACACCAACACAAAGAGGAGTAACATTTCATCATTTAACATGCTAGATTCTTGATTATTATTTTTCTAATTAGTTACTGAACAAGGTATGAATATTTCTTTTACATGGTAGAATGTATAATACTTTAGTAATAGGGCATTTTGGGTACATAAGTGGTCTGTATCTACTTACCATAGAAAAAGTTACTTTTTCCAGATCCATTTCGACCAACTAAAAAACAAATACATTATCAGAAATCACAATGTTTAGCCTACATACAGATAAAATGCCTGACATTAATTATATTTAAATCGTTTTTAATGAACAGAACTGCGGGTGACCACATTGAGCTAAATCTATTATTCCCTGTTAATATTTTTTTTTAACATGTCAAAACATAAAATATGTAAAAGACACTGTGACATCAAAAACATAGCCTATTTGATGTGGTAATAGAATAGGATTAAACAGCTAAAATAAAAACTCACCAATAACGTTGTGTTTAGGGCTGAATGGATCAACAACAGTTTGGTCCCTGTAACTTCGGAATCCCTGTATGATTACCTACAGCAAAGCAACATTTAACTCATATAAAAATAGAATCTATGCAAGAACTGAGAAGGGCAAAGTACCATTGTTTTAATTTGCTTTCTGTACTTAACCTCAGGAGTTTAATACAATAAGCACATTGAATAATTGTATATATATATATATATATATATATATATATATATATATATATATATATATATATATATATATTAAACAGCTAGTTATTTCCTGTGTATGTCAAACACCGGATTCTGAATCCCGAGTCCTACACATTACCAGATAAGACAGAAACCAATTGTAACACAAAAGCAAAATAGAAAGTTGGTTGAAAGGGGAACGTTTGGCAATTCTAACATGAACATGCAATGTGTTCACATGTTTGGGGGATTGACATGTTTATTAGATCCGAACTGCTATGATATGTCTCAAAGCTGAACAGAGTAAAGACTTCTGTATTTTTGTTCCGGATCCTTAACCCGCACACAGCGACTGCTGATGTGCAACCAAAACGCACCCTGGTCAAAGTTAACTAATTTTCCACACTAACCTGACCAACAAATACAGTATTCATTTTGGTGTTTGATGCACAAATGCGTGCTCGTAGAATGTGGAGACAGAAAAATACGCGCTTTGCAATAAATCCACTCATACACTTACAGCATTTAATTGAGAGGGGAACTTTTCGGAAGGTCTAGTCTGAGGCCTACTTTTCATTTGCATAACACTGTCAACAAATGAGTACCCGTCTTTAAAATATGTAAATGCAAAATGCTGACAATACATAATATGTAGGTAAGTATCGTGCTGCTGAACACAGTACATTTCGCGAAACATCTGTTTATTTCTGAGACTATTAATATGATGTAAACAAAAAGCATGTACCGTCCTGGAAATGTGCTCTACATATAAACACAGTGAACTTTCTCTGTATGATTTGTTAAAAATGTTTTTAAAGTCTCTACGTATTCACTTATGATTCAACTATTTTTTGTTTTGTTTTTGCATAAATTGCTCATACCACTTACAAATAATTTCCCTCAGAAACTAGGCTTTCTAAAAACCGGTAAATAAATAAAATATACTGTACCTGTTTAATGTACATGGTCGGTTTCACCAATAATTTTCAAAACGATTATTGAAACGACAGTAACTGACCTCTCCCTCCACTTAAGGGAAGGAGCGACAATTTGTAATACCAGCAATATTTTACTGTAATTAGATTATTTCTTAATCTCCGTCCACACAAAAACAGAAACAACAGGCAACAAGATGGCGACGGGAGGCGGGACTGGAGAAATGTATAAAATAGGGGAGACGGGTAAAATTACAATGTTACGACAAACACACTGCACAGAGAAAAGGAGATGTAGAAAATGCGATGAAAATCAATGTAGTACTTTTTATTGCTTGTGAATCACACATCGTTCTTGTGCGTGTAAAAATAGCTATATTATTGATTTTTGTTGTACGTGAGACCCCTCACGTTTGAGGTTGGAACATTCTGACTGAGGTGAAAGGTTCGGCGCCAAACCATGCGAGATGGTATTGATAGTTTGGGAGATGCAGCTTGGAACAGAATGCAAAGGATCTAGTTAGTAAATTAGTTATAACCGTACATACTTGTTATTTTTACTTTTGCATGCCTTAATTAACGCTATACATCATCTAAACTTGAATCGCATGGGCATTTGAGAACTTTTTTTTAATAGTTAAAAAAAAATAACAAGCAGCTCTTAAAAAGTAACCATATATAATGGTCTGCTGCACATTTCCAATAGAATGTTTTGGTTTCAAGTGATGTCTAATGGTTTGGAAAGCTCTGGTGAAATTATCTTATAGTTCTGGTTTACAAACTCTTGCAATCGGAGAGGTTTCTACATTTGAGAATGGTTTGAACCGGTGGTAATCGATACACGTGTCAGCCACCAGGGGGAGTGAATCACACACTCATTTGTGACCGTGTAGAATAGTAACTCGTACTTGATTGCAGTCCTAAACCAACCGCCATGCCATTATTTCCTCTTTTGGGGGTGGGGAGGATTGTGTGTCCCCGGGTGCTATAATTGTGAGAACGCTTATGATTGGAATGTACAGAAAATTTGATGCAAAACCCAATTAACGACAGCATGATATTCACAGTTTAATTTCTAGGGCATCTGCAGCATCATGTTAGGCTAAGATGGGGTTTCAGTTAATCAAGGTTAGTTAACGTATTTTTTCTGTGGTGGAGTGGATTGACCGTTACCTGCAGTGGGAAGGAGTCTTAACTGGGGGAGAGCAGCTGTTAATAACCAGCTTATGCGTGAGGCATCCACAATCCTATCGCCTTACAGTAAAGAGATAATTCTAGTTTACATTAACTGCATACACTGGCTGCTTTTGGGAGGCTTACCGTTTTAAAACTAAATCAAATTACAATACAGATGAACTCGCTTTACATCACGATTGCCGTGCAGACATTATTCTGATATTAAGCGGGTCATGATATAAACATGATGTTTGCCTATGACAGCACACATTACGAGTGCGAGATAAAAAGAAAGAACACTGACAGTGAATTAAAGAGCCGTGTTTTAATACTGTACATTTACATGTCGTTCTTTACATTTAAACAAATGCATATAGTTTACTGTACAGGTACAAATACGTTTTGTATCATTAACTGGAACGAAACACTTTGTGTCATTATCTAAACTAGGCATGAATTGTCGACTGATGGGAGCTAGCAAATTATTTTTTTTGTGTGTGTATTTGTATAAGACTGACTTGGGCAGCAGTGTGGAGTAGTGGTTAGGGCTCTGGACTCTTGACCGGAGGGTCGTGGGTTCAATCCTTAGTGGGGACACTGCTGCTGTACCCTTGAGCAACGTACTTTACCTAGATTGCTCCAGTAAAAACCCAATTGTTAAATGGGTAATTGTATGTAAAAAATAATGTGATATCATGTTACAATTGTAAGTCGCCCTGGATAAGGGCTCAGCTAAGGAATAAATAATATTAATAAGACTGACTTAAAATTTGACGACTTTGGTGTTTTGTAACTGAATTGTATCCCTTTAAGACCGCCCACGCAGCATTTGACAGGCTGCACAAAATGTCATTTTATCAGCCGAGATGATTATTGGTTGTTAGTTGCGTTGGAAATTAATTCTATCCTGTGGTTACTTAGTCAAGCCCGGCCACGCACCATTTCACAGGCTGCACAAAACGTAACAATAAGCGGGGTTATGAGATGATATTAAGAGAGGCAATTTCTCAAAGGAACCTATGGTGCAAGGCGATTGGTTTTTCAAAAATCGTGATAATAAAAGTGTTATGATATTAAGCGAGGTGATATAAAACGGGTTAATCTATATATGAAAAATACTTGAGAGCTTATTTTAAAGCCTAATGAGTCTCAAAAAATGACTTTCAAATTCACGCTGTTATCATGTTTTGTCTCACAATAAAACAACAATTCATCACATGTTTTACAAACAAGTTTATTAGCATTTGAACTTCAGTCAATAGCAAAATAAATAAATAAAACATGTTCAAACCCAATAGGCATGGTGTACAACAGCATTATTATTATTATTATTATTATTATTATTATTATTATTATTATTATTATTATTATTATTTATTTTTTATATTTCAATAAATTAAACAGATGCCTACCATATGAAAGAAGTGACTAATCAGACCATGTCATGTGGATAAGGCAGATCCTATACAGTTGTGGCCGTTTTCATTAAAGTAAGGCACCTCTTTACAGGTGACATGACTTTTGATTTCATTTTATAACAAAATAGACATGTTTTTTTATTATAGTCAGTCTTAACGGTTTCTCCTTTGGGCAGCATTGCTGCCTTTATCCAGTGTCAGATGAAATAAATCCATATTGTGCTTTGTGGGATTCAAGTATTTTAAGGAAACACCCTCCCGCCAGTTCAGCACTAAGGCGCTGCAGCTATAGAGTTGAGCTTCAGCTGGCGCACGGGAGACTGGATTGGCAGGAACGAGGTAGGGAAAGCAAAAACAGAGCCCTCATAGCTCTTATTAAAGGTGAACTCCTCAGCAAAGAAGGAGACTGGCTCCCTTTTGCAGGTGGCCACCTGGGTGGTGGGTGTAGGGGAGAGGACCTCGGACTCAAACTGAAGAAGCTGACCCATGAAGCCGAAGTTTGGGGAGATGAGCCCCCGCCGCTGCTTGATAAAGTCAAAGGCCTCCTCCAGGCTCAGCCTCTTGGTTTTCATGATGTAGGCCATGCAGATGGTAGGTGATCTGGAGATGCCAGCTTCACAATGCACCAGGACCTTTCCTCCCACCTGCCTAACACAGTCTGGAAGACAAAGAAACAACCGTTGGTTATTAATGTGAGGCAGCTGTCCACTTATCAGTGATTCATTGATTATTCCAACTAGTGGTGCGTATGAGGTATGAATGAAGATTTCCTCCACCTAATTGTATCAGTCTTTTCTCTGAACTCAAAGAAATGAGATGGGTTGCAATATTTGGAATACATGGCATGACATTTCAATTAAAATCTTGCACATGAGCGAAAGCAGCCTGTCAATCGCTGTAATGTGTTTGCCGTGGTTTTGACAGACCCAGTTAAAGCAGACTCCTTTGACAGAGGACCCATTGTCAGTTGTAAGAACTTGTTATTCCAAAGGGTTGTGAACCCTTTGCCTTATTCTCATTAGAGACTGAAACTATGATGCTTTTTTGCCACAGAGAACACACTATGTACCCCTCCCCCACCTGGCCCTTCATCCTCTATCCCATTAATTAAGCAACGCTTTCCCCCTCCTACGCGACCCTTTGAAAGCTGTACTCTGCAGCCTTGTCACACTCCAATCACACCACTCACTCTTGCCCCACCTCACTGTGTTTTTTTTAATGATTTCATTCTAATACTCCTACATCAATCTTGACTCATCTGTGTTTCATAGCTACACATGAAACAGAACCCTCCCTCCCCCCTCTATAGTCTCAATATTTCAGCATCATTTTTAATGTCTCCCTTTTCTTTTGTCAAACAATTTGATGATTTTTTTTTTTTTTTTGCATTTTGTGGCCCGATATTAAGGCTGTGGGGAAAATGGTTAACATGATGGTACCCAGCTACCTGTCCACACCTGGTTGAAATGGGATTAGTTGTTAACCTGGTTTAGTAAACTACGCACATCAATGGATAGGCTTTGAGATACAGATTCTCTGTACACGCCATTCTCTGTACACATCACTCTCTGTACACACCACTCTCTGTACACGCCACTCTCTGTACTCATCATTGTATATCAAAGGTCTCTTTCCCTCTGAGGTGTGGTACAAATGCACCCCTGGCTAAACCTGCTGGCACAATTCCTCTGAAATGCAATTTCAAAGTCCTTTTCACACGCTTCCCTTTAACTGCATGCTCATAAATAACTTCATTTTGCCATTACTATTGTGTCTCCTATTCAATTTCCTTGGTAATTGCCTCCAGCACTGTACACCTGCAGCAGACAAACAACCTCCTCCCATCGTCAATAGAAATCTCATTACAGAGGTGCTGGCTACTCCCTGGCTAGGGATTAAGAGGATGGGAATGTGCATTGAGGATCCTTTTGGGGGATTTGAGTAATGTGAAATGCAAAAGAATGAAAACGACCTTTTCTCCCATTAGGTGTGAGCAAGAAGAGGACAGCGTAATGAAGTATCCTGAACACCCTGCAGTATCTGGGCTATTTTAGGAGGATTCTAACTATATAACCTTGCTAGGATTCAGCTACAGTAACTGTACTATACCTACTTATCTGTATATCATTTAACACTCTCTTAATACAATAATCCAACCATTCAATATTATTAGTAGGTTTAATATTATTTGTAATGTTTGGGCCATACAGGTGCATGCTGATTAGGTATTTGTGATGTCACATATTGCATCTGCACCTGACAGGTGTTCTATAAATTAACCACAAAGTAACTTCAGGTTAACACAACTCAATATCTCCGTAACTTTGAACAGTATACTTTTTTTTTTATTATTATGAAAAAGAAAATGTTGCTTTTTTTTTGCAAAAGCTTCTCTTGTGAATGCGGAAATGAAAAGCTGGTTCATAAATCCACCGTCCCACCAAATCCCTAGGCTTTGAGAAGCAATATCCTCTCCTCGGATTCATAATTCATAAGCTGTTAGCTGTCAGAAAGCAGCAGTTCCATTAATACAATGTGTATAGCTGATACTAAAGTAGCCTGTTATTTAAGTTGGTTTGTTTTTAATTCTCCTTAAATTGTGGGTCATCATTCTAGCATGTATTTTAGAAATAAAGGTTCACAGTGATTTTCAACAACAGCTCTTTGAAAACGGTATGTTGCACTAATCCAGATCGCTCGACACTGTATTTGACCCACTCATATACCAGTGTAATGTGGTATATTTGACTTCTTACTGGTTAATAACTTGGAAGCTCAGCTTAATAACCAAGACAGTTCACTCTGTGAATACGACTGCGTGTTCTATCTAATGCAAAGTGTTTCAGAGCAGACTACGTACCGATAAAATCTATTGCCTCCTGGAAATGGGAGCTAATGTCAGCCATGTGACTGTCCTCCACTGGTATCCATTTATAATGAAACTGTCCTTTGAACTGTTCGGTGGCTCTGCAGGAGACATTGAGCAGTGCTGTGATGTAAAGGTCATGGAGATAGTCCTGCCTGGAGGCATGGTAGGCACTCCCGAGGTAAAGAAAAGGAAGGATTTCAACCGGCTGGCCCTAAAAAATAAAGGAAAGTCAAATTAAAATAATGAGACAAAACAAACAAACAAAAAAATCTGGATGTTCTTGCAACGATCTGCTTCTTATTCCATATTTATTTGATCTGTAAACAGAGATCAAGGGGGCCTTGCTGAGATGGACCAGGTGTCTGTTATACCTCTTTGAAATTAGCTCTTTCTCTGATCTAAGTTTTGATGGTGGATCACAAAGCTGAGGCTAATGCCAGTGAATATCGTGTCTCCTGCAGCAAATAGCAGGTGCAACACAATGTGAGTCCCAGTGCCTGAAAGTCATGGATTATCAGGTACAGTGCTGTTACCTGTCAATCAGAATACCTGGTACACATGCTGCAACACCTGGAGGTGATACACCTGCACACCCTGCATTGAACAACTCAATGTCACTTAAGGGTTTAGACCCAATTACCACAAAGAGGCTTTTTAACTTCCCCCAAACAACAAAGCATCTTTATAAAAGAGGATACCAATTCAAAGAGAGATACTAAACCCATGAAATGAATAATCCCAGGTGGAGGACACTGCTGCTGTACCTTTGAGCAAGGTACTTTACCTAGATTGCTCCAGTAAAAACCCAACTGTATAAATGGGTAATTGTATGTAAAAATAATGTGATATCTTGTAACAATTGTAAGTCGCCGTGGATAAGGGTGTCTGCTAAGAAATAAATAATAATAATAGTTAGAGGTGGATTTACATAATAAAGGGGGGAAATAATTGTGTTTGGGGTATGTGCAGTATAATCGTGATAACTCTATAAGCATTTTACTGCAGTGTGCATTAAGTACTTTTGGACGCAGAGATAAAAAAGGGGGAGGGGGGTCCGTTTAAAAGCAAGGTCATTGCGTGCAGAGTGCAGTAAAGGAAAATAATGCTGTCTTCCAGTAAGGTTGTGAAAATAATGTGATGGTTTGTGAACACCACGGAACACTAATCACTTTCTGATACATCTGTCAAGTTACAAAAAAGGGAAGAAGGCTTTGTGACTCATTCTAAAGTGACATCACCTAGCAAACAGTTCCATTCCAGCCACCTGATCATGACAAAATTACGGATTGTGCAGTACAGCTTGACCCAGAGGCAGCTTTCAAAAGCCAGAAAGCTCTTAGTTTGTTTTCCAATCCATCTCATTCTCCCATGTTTTTAAGACCATTATTTCAGTGTGCTGCTTGTGAGCGTATCTCTAGGGTAAAGATATGAAGAGTCTCCATTTAAAATACTGCAGCTACTGTAAGCTTGACATATTTTCTCAAAATCCTGTTTTTAAAAGTTTCTCACCTCATCTTTCCTGATAGAGCTGATCTAGCTACGCCCTTTATTGTGTCCCTCTAGCAGATTGAAGGTAATGGCAAACATTTGAAATAAAGCTATATTTCACTGGCCTCTGCTTTTCTAATTCTACAACAACATCTAATGCTGTGTTTACGAAACATAAACTAATCTAAAAAAAAATAAAAAATACTGAAAGTGCTTTCTACTTTCTCAGCTGTACACTAAACCTCAAATTAAAACATGATTCAGAAAAAGGGCCGGGAAGTGACAGCAACTTGGACCACAGCCTAAATTAAACTCATAGTAGCTTCTGAGAAATGTGCATAGTGTGGTGGTGGGAGCTTAGCTGTTAAACAGTCACCCATACATGTATATTCATGCTGAGCTCTGATTCAACTGCACAGGCCCAAAATGTCATCCAAAAGCCACCAAACAGGACTCAAGCAAACACAAATGAGGAAGGCATTTAATTAGAGAGCTGAAAATGAGGAAGTGTGCAGTTCTTACTCCCACCCCCTTTCCATACCTGATCGTAAGCTGCTTTGTGGTTAGTGCTGAGTTTCTCATAAGGGCCGGTGCTGAGGCTTGTGGCAGTTTCAGTTCTGTCCTGTGTGGCTGGTCTCGGCTCTGTGCAAAGTTCAGGGTACTGGGAATGGAAGCTTTCATATCCTCCTGCCGGACAAAGAAAAAAGAAAACGCTGCCATTTCAACTTCTGTATTCACGGGCAGGCTCCCAGCACTGTAGAGTCCCATTATCACTGGACTGGGAGGAACAGCTTCCACAGTGCAGTCTGAAATGTCTTGCATAAATAATCTCATATGTGTTGTAATAAACAGACTCATTGCAAATTCAACAAGCGTTTGTCACAATAATCTTTGAGATTCAATTTCCTCACATAGAACTGGTCGAGTTGCATGGAATTTATCCTTCATTTATATGCATCTTACTTTTTACATAGATTTTTATTTGAGAGAAGTTCCGAAAATGAAAATCTCAAATATAATTTACTGTAATAATTTACCATAATGAAAATAAATAATCATTGAGAAGCCTAAACCTCAAAAGGAATATGGAAAATATAATATAAAGGGGGATCTGATAGAAAACTATATAATAATAATAATAATAATAATAATAATAATAATAATAATAATAATAATAATAATAATAATAATGCAAATCTGTTTAAATTGGCATGCAAGGTTACACCATCTCTCTGCACCTTAGTTTCTGGTTTGAAATTCAATTGTAACCATATTTCATGGAAGGATGTGTATGGCAACAGTACCTATATGCTCAATGTCACTATAAATCCCTCCTAAGTGTATGGCAATGCAGTATTTGTTGTCAGTCAGTAACACAGAGAAGAGTGTTAAGTCTCACTACAGAGCATACGGTCTTAATTAAATGGCTCAACATTAAGGCAGTTATAACACAATGGGTGTAACATACTAATTAAAAACTATTATTCATTTGTTTAATATAAAAGCATTTCCCTTTTCTATCTCATAGGCTACCTTTAATTTCTTAAACAAGAAATAATTGTACAATTATTTGTATAGGCATATATATATATATATATATATATATATATATATATATATATATATATATATATATATATATATATTACTTCTAAGCCTGTATTGCATCACTAATTGTGATATCATGAACAGAGCTTTAACGCATTTTAATATACGAAACAGTGATATGAATGTTTGACCGAGCTGCCAAATGGGTAACCAGCACACTTATACCAGTGTTTACTGCTTCTCTCGTGTGACTCATCTCCACCCATCTTGTGATTGCACTCAGATCTTTAGTCTATGTGTCTGTGCATGAGCCGATACACTCCTGCGTCAATTCCATGTGCATTGCTCACCAGGTAGCTACAATGGGAGAAGACGAGTGTCTACCATAGAAGTAAAAACAAAGTCACAGTGAAACATTCACATACGCCGATCAAACATGGAGATTTCCAGGGAATTCCGTATTGATGTATTTATAGGTTTATTTATGGGTGGGATGTGTTTATTAATGTTTAACATATTACCCTTTAATTAATTAAAATCGAATTATTAATGTGTTTTATTTATTTTTATATTTTTAAATATAAAAATAAATACCTATCATTTATACGCCTTTTCTTTTTATTGATATCCGTGCTCAGAGAAACTATATATATACAAAGTAGTTTACTATATTATTGGTAAATGAATTAAACAATACCCATAATGTATTTAAATATTTGTCACGTCATATGTAACCTGCATATTTAGTAAATAGTAAATACTGTAGATTACAGTTTAACTTCTGCGATACAACTTTTAACTGTGTTTGATCTTTGCTATTTATAAAGGCTGGTTGGTATACTAACCCACACAAAGAATAATAACAAGAAAACTAAACTAAACCAAAAAACACCCATTTTGACAGCGTTACCTCAGTCCCAGTGTTAGTCTTTAGTGTGCTCGCTCACCTTTAAGAAAACAGATTTTGGCTCCGTTGCTGAGACCCAGTAGTGTGTTTAACACAATCTGAGCAGTGCTGTCCTTCTTCAGTTTCTGCCAATGGGGGGACCTGTCGTCCAAAGCTACGACAGCGGAGATGCTTCCTTCTCGTAAGCGGCTCTGGGCTCTCTCGTCTGGGATCACAAACTGCAAAGGCACCTGGCCACCACGAGACCTCCTGACTATAACAGAATTCAAGTTGACATTGACCGAACCTTTAATACTAGAAGTCGAAAAGGAAAAGTACGGTCTGCAATCCACAATCAGACAGCTGCCGGACTCTTTCCTTATGATTTTCTTTAAACGGCAGCAATTCATACTGGAAACCTTCATGTTGATTTCGGAAATGGTTCACGTAATACTTAAAGAAAATGCCAAAAAAACTACTAGATTTCTTAGCTGTATTATTATTATTATTATTATCTTCAGAGCCAGAGTGGGGATCACTCTGTACCTGCTCTATGGTTACATTTCCACTAAGGGGATTCCGTTGTAACAATTTTATATGAATGGAACCTCCGGATTGTGACGTCATTCACCATATATGGACACCGGTGAAGTGGGGTTTGATAATCCGCCTACAGCCTCTTCCTTTTATTCACCGTGAATAAACTGCACGCTTACATCCTCACAATTAGTCACAACAAACATAAGAATGAGCTCATATAAATTACTCTACTCTTCTTGTAGAAAATCTTGTTAAAAAATAAGTGTGTGTGTGTGTGTGTGTGTGTGTGTGTGTGTGTGTGTGTGTGTGTGTGTGTGTATATATATATAGAAAATTGCAATTTGTGTGTATTTTCCCTTAATGTACACTTTGCTAGTGCCTAACACTAGCCTACAACTAGCTTCACTGTAGGCGATTCTATTTCTGATGTTCTCTGTAAAGCTTTTAATTAAATAACAGGCTTACATTATAGACTGAACCGCGAATACTATTGAAAGATAATATCTGATAAACACTCAATTCAAATATAGATCTGTCATTTCAAATATATTTATTAAAAAATCCGCAGACAATTTTAATGTCGGTATACAGAGACAATTGTTAATATATTCATACACCTCATAGTGCATACATGTCACCGTAAAGCGCTCAACTAGAGGCGAGTCACAGGCAAGCAACATTCCAACCGTTCTACATGCATTCCAGTCACATGACGAGGGCACAAATACCAAATAAATAGGACAAGATTCATTCAAAAAATATTGCAATGCATTAAACGTTCTGTCCTTATTGAAACTCGTACAGTTACAATTTGAACACACCAATGTGCTGATACAGACGCGGCCTCATGGCAAACTAGAATCTGAAATAATCTCATATATTAAAATAATTCTACATTTGGACTCTCAGTGCAGTTTGATGAACACGCAGTCTCTTGTCACAGGTCTGGAGAGCTGCCAGAGCCATCAGGTCATTGTAATCTGCTAACATCACGAGGATGTGGGCAGGAGACAAGCATATGTTCTCACTGAATTACCTTCCCATGCTTGGTAAACCCCTAGGAGGACATCTTTCTTTTATATTTTTCACAGTAGACAAACCCAGCATTATAACATTAATATTTTAAGGCCAAGCTGGATGTCCTTTGTTTTCAAGGGGCTCAACTTGTGTTCAAACTGTAGCGCACCCATCAACACATTTTCTAGATGACCAAAAAGCATCATTATATTCAGCTTGGATCTTATCTCCTTTTGAACTCAGTAAGAGGGTGATCTATGAAGTCATATTCATATTATTTCTTGATATCAACTGTATTCAGAGAGGCAGTGTCCTTTTTCTATAACTGATGAAAGATTTCTAATTAAAAAGAAACCAATAAAAAATACAAGCAGGCTGTGCTTCCGGGCTGTTTCAAGATGTAGGTAGAACTGTCTGATTATTCAATCCATCATCAGGCATTAGCTGTTATTAATATAGATAATTAGATTGTGGCTTTCTGTAATATACAAAAGGCCATTCAGTTGCATATAAGATGATGTAACCTTTCCTGTTATCTACACCATGAAAGCACCAGAGCTGTGCAAGTTGTTGCAGATTATATATATATATATATATATATATATATATATATATATATATATATATATATATATATGTAGCGTGTCACCTAGCATGTCCGTCATTTGTAAAATTCAAGCTTAAGTTAATTTGTCTATCCATGACATCCAAAACATGTTGAGGCAGAGGTTCCATGGAAAGCAGATATGAACAGCAGTGCAATGTAATCAAAAATAAAAACAAGCATGTCGGTGATAAATGTGCATCACGACCTGCATTCAGTGTGTGACAGAATCAGTAACACGTAACTGCAGTCCTTAACAGGGTGCAACTCTTTGTCATGACACTTCCTCATGAGCTATAAGCAAACACAACCTGCAGACGGTCGATGAGAACAGTGGTCATTGTGCAGCATAAGACATGTTCAACAAGAGCATGGAATATGCCACTTTGCATTTAAATACACTGACTCTAAAGCATGTTCAAGCTGTCAATATATAGATCTCAAGCTAGCATTTCGACGAAGCATTCCTGTGCACGGCTGTATGACTCACTCAGTTGTACTTCCACCTTGCGAATGCATGTCCTTTTCTTTTATACCAAGATCCTGTTGATATCTGCATTAGAGGTCAGTGAATGTCTCCTGTTAGACAGGTTTGAACCTATCTGAACTTTACATGTTTAATGATAAAGGCTGTTTGGTCCAGTGGTTAAAGAAAAGAGCTTGCAACCAGTAGGTCCCTGGTTCAAATCCCGGCTCACTCACTGACTCAGTGTGACCCTGAGCAAGTCATTTAACCTCCTTGTGCTCCGTCTTTCGGGGGAGATGTTGTTCTAAGTGACTCTGCTCTGATGCATAGTTCACACACCCTAGTCTGCTAAAATAAACAAATAATAATAACACTAGCTGTAGTAGTCTAGCAGTGTTTAGCTATAGCTGTGCCCCAGGCTCAATTTAAATTGACCCATTTCCTGACTGCGCAGATTGAATCAGCTAATTCTGTTATTGCCTTTTAGTAATAACAGCTACTGTAATCAGCTGATAATAACGGGGTTAAAACTTGACCCCCTATAGCAATGGGTACCCCTAGAATTAAAGCATAGACAAAACTCCTCAGCACTACTGCACCGACAAACAGCAACTCATTTATTCTTATTGTATGCAATGTTGCGATACGAATGGAAGGATTTTGAAACTTAATGTTTCCCTGATCTATAGACTAGCTGTTTGACATGGCTGGGCATGTTGGTAGGTCTTTCCATTCGTCTTTGAAAGCCTAAGACATTGGTCAAGTTCATCACAATTCAATTTTTTCAAGTGCATTTGAATACTTCACAATGAGAAATAATTTCAGTCTGTTAAGTTTTTTTTTTTTTTAAATCTCTATCTATGCAAGATATCCCCGGAGTTGTGAAAGTTATTTTGTGGAACACAAGACTGAAAAAAGAAAAGACTATATTTAAAAGCCAGCTGTGTCTTGTAAAACAAATGTGTAAACAACTCTATATGTAACATTGCAAAATACTTGAATTAATGTGGAAGTGGTAAATTGGCAAAAAAAATAAAAATACCCAGGTGGTTCTTTAGAAAGCTGACATCTACAGTATGAGGAAACGAAACATAAAAAAGAACAGGTGGTGCGTTTCCCAGCTTGCAGTTTGCAGAGGACAAATACACAGGAGAGAGGCCAGCGAAATCCACCAATCAGAAACTCACTGACTGCAATGGTAAGGTGTATCACCGGTGTGACATACAGCATACTGTGTGCATCTGTTAACATTAATGAATGCCAGATTGATAGAAACCTGTATAGGGATGCTGTAAACAGGACCCAAAGACTGAGTGCAGGATAATCATACTATAATATCAGCAAACTATACTATACATCTATACTATATATGCAGTTAGAGAAACTCTAATAACATTTAAGGTAGTTCCACAAAATAGTAAAATATCTTCCCATTAGAGATTTTAGGTTATTAACCTAGAGTGACGCAATTATAGAGGAATCATCCATAAAATTAATGAAAGGGGGAAAAAAACATGAGACAAAATAAATGTTGTTTATAAAGCGAAGTCTATAAGGAATGCAAATTATCTGACCAATTACTAAGTGTAATGAGACTGTCAGCAGATCTGTACAGCAATAAAAACCTGGATGATTCAGCATGCAAATACCTACGGGAGCCTCTAATGCATCAGCATTCACAGCAAGCACGTTTCATCATGTTTATACTTGCACTGTAACCGTCATATAAGCGCTGGCATGTGTTCCGCTTTGGGACCGATTCTTAACAGCCTGTTTATTAATACAGGTACAGCTCACTATCTTGAAAATGTAAGGACTGCCCTGGAGAACCTAAATTAAACTCCTTAAAAATTATACAGCAGCGCAAGTTCTAGGTCTTATGTGTATGAAGGCACACCATTTTATTTAACTGTTTGCAGGTTTTTAAAAATCCATATCCACGTCACCTTCTCTCTTAAATGATCATGTGTCAAACATCTGCAACCAGATCACTGTGGCATGGCAGAGAATGTTAAATATTCCAGAACAGCTGGAACTTTGTCATTGTGTGGCATCTGTGAGGAGAAAAAAAACCCAGTCACACGCCATTGCCTTGCCTCGTGCATGACAACAACATCAGTAATGCTTCAGAGAGCAGCCCAGCCTGCATGAGTCAATCGTTTGACAGATATTTGGGGAAATGTATTCAGCAATGCTATTTACTCCAGGGCACCCTATGCACATGAAGCTTCTTTGCAAAACTGATTAAGAATGTTGTCAAGATCCCATTTGTCATCGAGCCTGTGTTAGCAGGTAGATCTGTGAAGCACCCCCTCAGAACGATGTGTACTGAAATCCTTCAGCAATTCATATCAGCACAAACACCTTGGAAGCCAGACTTATTTACAAGCTAGCCCAGGCCAGCCAGTACTACAAGGTCATGATCCTACTTTAAAAACAACTTGAGGCCTGTCCATTCGAACGAGACAGCAAGGCATGGCAGGGTGAGCCCAGGTATTATCTGATGGGTCAGGCAGCTGTATAATCAAGTTCATCATCAAAACACCATTGTGTGGATTCAGAGTGCCACGGGACCTCAGCTCAATACTTCATCTCAGTACAAATGAGGCAGCCACACAAATTATAAAACAGCTTCAAATCCTTCTTTATATTTCATTTGATTCGTTTTGTATTGACTGTGAGATAGGATATGAACAGTCTTATGTCAGGAATGAAAAGGAGATGTATAATCAAATTTGTAGCGGTCTATACTTATTATAAATAAAATAAACAAACACATTTTAAACCATTTGAAATGCGTTTTATAATATTGGCAAAACAAAAGGAATGCATACAGTGGTAGTTTAAACAATACATTCATGCAGATTCCAATAATGGATAACCCTCACAGGGAATGTTGATGCTGACTAGCGCAGTGGGTATAGTACAGGCATTTACATAAGTTTAACCTGCAGTAAAACAATAACAGATTTACTGGTTTATCCTGTCTATAAATAGCTCCACTCCTGTAACAAATGTCACATATAACAGGTGACTTATTTTGAACCTAAAATATCCCCAGCTACATGCAGTATGTAGGTGTAACATGTAAGATCTAAATGACAGATAAAATGTAACTGATAAACAGAAGCTTTATCATGACTGAGAAGTTGTGTTTCTGAGTAACTTTACATGCACGGTACAGTATGCATATTGCACGCCGGTTTGTATCACACCAGTATAGTGACTGTTTAGTTGTTGTGCTTTAAATTGAGAGAGTTTTGATCAATAAAGGTATTAGTTTAAGAGCTCCATGTTTCAGTAGGCAGCTGTCATTCTGAGTTTACGGCCTGCCCCTTTGAGACAAGCAGCTTTAAAAAGCTTTGTGCATCACAAGGGAGTGGACATGTGACCGTTTCCACCACTCACTTCAGTGTGCTAGTATCATCTCTCAGGCATTCCTAGTAGGGGCAGATATTACTGGTGGCGTGGTCAGTGCTCTTTGGTCCTCACTGATCTCTATTCCTGTTTCTGGTCCTAGAAACATAGAATATATACTGTATATATATATATATATATATATATATATATATATATATATATATATATATATATATATATATATAAGAGTTCTGAATAGATTGACAACAGCTAGTTAGAGTAGTTTCAAATGGACTGGTGTGTAGTATTAGAAACACATTTTCTGATGTGCAGGAACACTGTGGATGTATCAGAGGTAAACATTTCTGGTATCATGTGTAAACCAGAACTATTTATTTTTTTGAAGACTTTTTATTTTAGCCTTTAGCAGGGCAGGGAGGGGGTTAAAATCCTCCTTGCAAAACAGACGTGAGAATGTGTGTTTAATAAAGTGTTAATTGTTCTGGCAGTTGGGCACAATTGTAAATTAGTACCAGCTGCCTTTATTTTGTGAATTTTGTGGGGAATAAAAACCTGACAGGTCATTCATTCAGTGCTGCTGAGGAAGGGAGAGCTTGGTCATGAACTGGTATGAAAAAAAGGTACTCTCTGTTACTTAAAAACGCAGTCTTACAAAGTTTATTTTGTGTATTTGTGTTTTCCATGGAAACAGCTTAGCTATCCTGTTTGTAGTGAGGTTCCTGTATGTCTAGTTAGTGCTTGAGTAGAGCTAGGTTTTGTTTTGTTTATTTTTATTTGTTGTGTGAAAAGAAAATGTGTGCAAGCACAGTCAAAAACAAACACCTGTGGTCTTGGTTCGTAAAACAGTGCTGAGAAAGAAACCGGAAGAGAGCGATCTTCCACACTTTGCATTTGCCTGGCTTGAGATCTGGTGTGTAGAACTACAGTTTCGATGTGGAGACAGGAAACAGCAGTGTAGTCCGATTGCAGCTGTGCTATGCAGGTACTTTTATAGCTAAATGTATCTCATTTCAATACAGATATTCTAATTTAGAAAACAGAAATCTACGTCAATGTCTTCCTGAGATAACCCAATTTAGGTGAAATTAACTACAATCAATACATTTCAGGCAGTGTGACATGCTTTATCAAAACAATAAGAATAAAAAGCAAACACATTAATGGAGGAATTTGTTCTAAAATGTAGCAATGATCCCTAAGTGCCCCCATTTCCAATGACAGCTATTATTACTTTTTAATTTAGGCTTCAGTTGTAAATGTTAATGCTTGATGTTCTGCCCTCTCTCTAGAGCATCAGGGGACTTGTGCTTCAACCATACCAATTGCACTGTTGCTAACAGCGCTGTCACTCTGCTCTCCACCAGGTGGATTTTTATAATCAGAATCAGATCAAAAGTTTCACGTCACGCAACATTATCACAGAAATTGAACAGTACCAGAACTACATTTTGATTATAGCTGAACTAAATAAAACTAAACTAGAAGAACTACATTGTAATTGCAGTTTCGCTTGCATGGAAAGACAGATACAACTGCTGCTGTACTGTTGTTCTAATTAGCAAAATGCCAGTGAGGTGGGAATACAAATGCTTCTCAAATGAGAGTCCAGCTGTCTATATCAAAGTCTCTTATCTGGTGGGAACCACAGTGCAAAAACCTTTTTATCCGCACACATCTTCTTTACTTCTCTATACGGTGATGCCCACCCACAGAAAAAAAAAGGTTTTCTAGTACTTTCCAAAGGTAGACCACAGTCTTTCAGTTGCACCCATGGAACGGAATGAAAGAGTAAGAGGAAGGCGATAAGAAGCCACAGCTCACATCATTTGTATAGAGATTGGGGAGATGGGGGGGGGGGGGACAAGATCAAGCAAACTTCCTCCCGCCACAGGAAACTGGAAACCACAACGGGGCGGGCCGAGAGACAGAGTATGGTATGACTTGTTCTGCTCTAGGTGTCTGAGGTTCCACCCTCAAATCATTTGATCTCGTCGGATCTCAGAGTGTTACCAGCACATGAGGCATGGACTCGTCAGTACGTGGGTTGGAGAGCCTGAATGAACTCCTGCAGGTACAGTGTATTCATTATGAAGCTGTTGGAGGAGCTTTCTTTACAATGACACGGGTCTGCAATCTCCCAGAACCCTTTGGACTGGATCATGAAAACAAGCTTTTTACATCTCAGTTTATTCATCCTGTAAAGCCATTGGTTAAATAAATGGCATTTCGGCCAATTAAATACTGACTGTTTTGTAAATTCTAATATAAATACTCAAGTGAACTAATAAATGCTTTACTATACTTCAAGTCCATGTCCTCAAATTCCAGATCCATTAGTAGTATGACCGGGCACCAATTTACAGTAAGTCAATCTTTTCCATGGAAATTTGTATCCGTTCCCTACTGAACTGACAGCTCATATAGCAGTGCACCACTAACAGCATTCCTTTGAATGGAGTCATTCTCACGGAATTACTGTTCAATTCTGACTCCAGTCTTTCACTTGGTTTTTGAATCTTTCAGATCTATTTATTCAGCCCTCTATTCAAATCAGCAGCCACTGTGTTTCTGTATTCCTCATGTTATTGTTAACTGAATAAATGGGAAATCATGTCTGTATTGTTTTGCATATCTAAACTTGAATGTTATATATATATATATATATATATATATATATATATATATATATATATACAGCAGTGTGCACATGTATGAGTACACCCCGATACTTCTGTTGTTTTGATTTGTTGTGCATATGAAATCAATCAAACCACTGTATCTGAAAATCTTGTAAAACTGTCAAAATAGCAAATTAGTGATTGTCTAATTTAATTGATGACTTTAATAGGCCACACATGCAATTAATTTAAAATAGTAAGAGAAAAGGGTTACATATTTTACAAATGGTAAAATACATGAGACTTTTTAGAAGCTGTTAAAGAGGCCTAATCAAGTGCCTATTGCTTCTAGATCACTGATTACTGACCAAAAATGTAAATTCTCATTGAGGTGTTCTAATAAATGAGCACACTACTGTAAGAGTGTGTGGTGCAGCAATGATGCCAGGAAAAATATGTTGCACATAAGAGGAGCGGGCCCTTTAATTGGGAGGGAGTGTTTTATCATCCCTACCATGGCTGTGTAGGAGTTATAAAGCTAAACCCACTCAGCTGGGTTTAAAAGGCACATGGCCTGACGACGGTAGCATCACTCAGTCTTTAATGTAGACCCAGTTTCTCTCCACCTTCACCAGACCAGCTTTCTCTTTTACGTAACTGTTTTGTTTTAAAAAGAGTAATCTGGGGCTACATCATAATACAATATACCCCAGGAGTGATGACTGTGCCTGGATATTAGAAGCTATTGATTGCTGTCATTTCCACAAATGTGTGCTCCAATTTAGTATTAAGAAACTCTGAGTAATATACTTATTGACTGGTGTAGTGCATTGATAAGCAGGCACCGAAAAAAACAGAAGAGCTTACTGACTAATAAACCCACTCTATTCTTTTTCATTACAATCAGATTCCCACAATTGTATTATTTTCATTTTCCCCAGTTCACCAGTTATTTACCTCACCTTTCAAATTAGAGACTGTAATCTTTTCCAGGACTGGAGACAATTTATGTTAATATGCTTTAATTTTGTAACAAAGGGAAAAAAATAAAAGAAAGAGCATTGATATGCTTTTATCCCTGAAAATGCCTTTCTACATACAATTATCTCTTCACTGTTAAGAGTAATTATTTTTCGCAGACAAGGTAAGCTTTAATTTCTGGATGTAAAAGAAGACTATAGCCCCATAGAAAAAGTGTCCTGTACTGCATATATAAATTGTTACAGCACCCTAGTACTCCTACATTGCATCTGTAGTTTTACATAGCTAGAAATCTTTCACAGTACATTTATAACACTAGGATCCAGTCTGAAACTGCACTTTGTGCTCTGCAGTTCTGTGTTCCAGCTCAAGGCACTTTCAGTTCAGGGAGGGATGTTTGCCTACAGTTTCTTTTGATCACAGGTTTGTGCTTCATTTCTAGCACACACCTAAAGGGCAGAGTACTACATGCACACACACACCCCCACACACCCACAGCTGGTGTGTACAGATAATCCCTTACTAACACAAGGTACCGATGCAGAGGCAACAATGCATTGTACAGGTAAACAAAAAAACTGCATGAGTCCACTTATTGTATACAACTATCCATATTCCAAAGGAGAATTCTGTATAATATATGGCCACACTGATGTATTTCAGTGCTGACTGTGATAGTGATTATATGGGCCAGTGTCCACTCACCAGCTCTCAAGTAATTTAGTCTCCTAGCTGGCTAAATTAGAAGCGGATCCCAGAGGTAAAGACATGGGTCCTAAGCAAGGACATTTGCACTGTGGTAATAGGCCAGGTCTTTAAGTGTATTTATTTACTAATAGACTTTCTGAAAACTCATAATCTAAAAGCCCACCATGACCAGATCCACATCAGCAGGGCAGTCATGGAAGATACACACCAACAGTCACTATACAGTAACTCACTGCACACACAGTACACCATATTGAATTAAAAAGTAGATCCTAGAATCATGAAATAATACAAACAATACTACCACCCTAAAATGTATAAACCTGATATTTTGTGGACCTCTTTCAACTATATTCTACTGCGTATAGTGATGCTAATAAAGTGATCAATAAATCCCCAATGGCTGCAGTATTTAGATCCGGAGTATCTGGATCATTAAACTAGCCCCTTGTGTTCTCTGAAAGTGCTAAAAGAATGGTTTATAATCTCATACAGGGGTAGACAGGACAGTCTTCATCATCTCCTCTTAACATCTTAACTCAGGAGAAAGGAAGTTTATAAAATGACTCCAGTCGTGTTCCGTTTCCAGATCTCAGTTCCGCTGGCTTTGGGGGCATCCTCCTCAGGGATGTGAATGGTGGCTACCCCCGGAGAAAGAAGACACATACCATGTCACAAGTCAGCTAATACTGAAGCATTGCTTGAATCCCAGCATGTCACATAAGTGTCAAGGAGTTCTGGGCTGGAGGGGGTGGTGCTGAGACACCAGCATCACTGTCAAGCCTTCCCGAGGTGTGGGCTAGTCGATGAAACACCAAACATGGGAGGTGTCTACCTGATCTCTGTGAAGTGCCCGACCCAGGCTGCAAATAGGCTGATCCCTGGAGCCAGCATTACACTTCAGCCATCCACACCAGACCAATAGGAAATCCACATCACCTGGAGGGAAAGCGCTGAGGGCTCATATATTAAAATAGGAAACCCTCATTACCTGGAGGGAAAGCACTGAGGGCTTGTATATTACAATAGGAAACCCTCATTACCCTGAGGGAAAGCGCTGAGGGCTCATATATTACAATAGGAAACCCACATTACCTGGAGGGAAAGCGCTGAGGGCTTGTATATTACAATAGGAAACCCACATCACCTGGAGGGAAAGCGCTGAGGCCTCATATATTACAATAGGAAACCCTCATTACCCTGAGGGAAAGCGCTGAGGGCTTGTATATTACAATAGGAAACCCTCATTACCCTGAGGGAAAGCGCTGAGGGCTTGTATATTACAATAGGAAACCCACATTACCCTGAGGGAAAGCGCTGAGGGCTCATATATTACAATAGGAAACCCACATTACCTGGAGGGAAAGCGCTGAGGGCTTGTATATTACAATAGGAAACCCACATTACCTGGAGGGAAAGCGCTGAGGGCTTGTATATTACAATAGGAAACACTCATTACCTGGAGGGAAAGCGCTGAGGGCTTGTATATTACAATAGGAAACCCACATTACCTGGAGGGAAAGCGCTGAGGGCTTGTATATTACAATAGGAAACACTCATTACCTGGAGGGAAAGCGCTGAGGGCTTGTATATTACAATAGGAAACCCACATTACCCTGAGGGAAAGCGCTGAGGGCTCATATATTACAATAGGAAACCCACATTACCTGGAGGGAAAGCGCTGAGGGCTTGTATATTACAATAGGAAACCCTCATTACCTGGAGGGAAAGCGCTGAGGGCTCATATATTACAATAGGAAACCCTCATTACCTGGAGGGAAAGCGCTGAGGGCTTGTATATTACAATAGGAAACCCTCATTACCTGGAGGGAAAGCGCTGAGGGCTTGTATATTACAATAGGAAACCCTCATTACCTGGAGGGAAAGCGCTGAGGGCTTGTATATTACAATAGGAAACCCACATTACCTGGAGGGAAAGCGCTGAGGGCTTGTATATTACAATAGGAAACCCTCATTACCTGGAGGGAAAGCGCTGAGGGCTCATATATTACAATAGGAAACCCTCTTGAATCTTCAAGTTTCCTCATCATTTGCGGCAAATACACAGAAGTTTAAAAAAACAAAACAATGTAAATGTTTTCACTGTTTCAAAAAAGAGAAGGTGAAGTGAAAAAAACCCACAAGATAAAATGTTCTGACATTTACATTTGAGTGGTGAAAACCGAATCAGCAAAACTGAGTCATTGTTATTCATCAAACAGGTTCCTGACTTAAATAAGCCACCTACTGCACAGTCTCAAAAAGTTTTATTAATACCAAACGTTTCATTAATTTCTCAGATACCTCTAATAATAATAATAATAATAATAATAATAATAATAATAATAATAATTCTGTGTTTCATACAGATAGGATAAGAAATAACCCATGTTTGCAGGCCCAAAACAGATAACACTAACATGCAAGTTATATTTGTTTGGTTTGCTTACTTTTATCCTGTTTTATGTGTTATAGAATTTGTCCTAAACATACTGAAACTTAAGCATTCACACTAGGAAATGGTTCATGTGTTAGTTTGTTGATAAACAATCAAATGTAAGAAACATTTCAGTCTTCAAATTGAAAGATAAAGACACACTGTAGTTACTTAATAAATACACATGTACTTCCACAGAGCTACAATGTTATTATGCATAGTTACAATGTACTTTTTGCAGGATATATGCAAGTACACAATTGTATCAGAAAAGGGTTAGGGTTAGGGTTCAGGTTAAGGATAGGATCAGGGTTATAAGAGATAAGATTTAGGGCAAATAGATTTACACATTAAGTACATTGTAAATTCACATAATAACTTTGTAATGATGTTTAAGTACACATGCATTTACTAAGTAACTACTATGTAAATACACAGTAATTAGAGACACTGAATATAAAGTGTTACCAGATAAAGACTAAACTTGAATTTGCTAATGGAACATGTAAGAGTATATTGAGAAGAGGTTTATCACTTATTTATGATAATTTTGGACAAACAATAATAACACTGTGGCTCTTTATTTAACTGAATCATTGTGTTACCCATTTCAGGTTTGTAAGAAACAGAAAGACGTTGATAATGTGGTTAAATGAACCACCACGCTGCTTCCTATAGTGACAAACTATTTTGTCTTTAGTATAATATGATTCATCGCCATAATATTTGTTCTGGCCACAAAACCACAACACAAAAGTTTCAGAGAATTTCAGAAGGAAATAATAAAACAGAAATAATTCACGTCACTTCTGCTGAAAAGCATATACCGTTTTCTGCTAAATGCCCAATTGACAAACCCTTAATGACAGCTGTGAGAAATTAGATTAAAAATATATATATATAATAATAATTGTGTCATGTCAACTATTTGGGGACATACCAATAAGAAAATGATAATCCAAACGTAAATGCTATTTTATAATAACATTTACTGATTAATAAACAAATGTTATTTTATAATTTATACAGGAATACTCACCAGTATGTACATGTTCAATAATTGAATATATTATATGACACTAAAAATGAAACTATATATATAGATAGATAGATAGATAGGTAGGTAGATAGATAGATAGATAGATATACACAGTATATATTAACAGAGCTGCTCTCACTCTGGTTTGTTTGCCCCTTTAAATGACAGATCCGACACTTGAAGTTTAGTCAGTACCTTTGTATACGATTGATGAGCACAGTATCAATCAGGCTTCTTCACACAGCAGACCCCTCAATGAACTAACTCTGGGGTTTATATGCCCCAGAGAAACAGGTATATGCAGCTGGCTCTAATTTACAATAATGAGGCCAACTGCCAAAACAATAAAACAATTAACAGGGATGTATAGGGATATATATATTGGGAGCTCCCGAGTGACGCAACTACGCATCTGGTAAAGGCACTCCACATGGAGTGCAGGATGCGCCCTATAGCCTGAATGTCGCCAGTTCGAGTCCAGGCTATTCCATTGCCAACTATGGACGGGAGTTCCCATGTGGCGGCACACAGTTGTCCGAGCACTGCCCGGGAGGGAGAGGGTTTAGGTCGGCCAGGGTGTCATTGGCTCACTGCGCACCAGTAGTCACCCTGTAGTCTGGCTGGGTGCCTGTGAGCTGCCCGGAGCTGCGTTGTCCTCCAAAGCTGTAGCTCTGAGGTGGCTGCACGGTGGGTCTACAGTGTGAAAAGAAGCGGTCTGCTGATGGCACATGCTTCAGAGGACAGCGTGTGTTTGTCTTTGCCTCTTCCGAGTCAGCGCAGGGGTGGTAGCAGTGAGCCAAGCTTAAATAATAATTAGATATTCTAAATTGGGAGAAAATAATAAAAAAATAATTGCCGACTACTAAATTTAAAAAATATATAACACATGGATGAAGGCTATATTTGCATTCTGAGCCATTAAACAAAAGGCATAATAGCACAGTAGTGATGTCAAAAAGTGATAATTCCTCTAGAGTCTAGAGGAAAATATATTTGAACTTTGACCCATCCGACTCCTCGAGACCATCGTTTTCAATCACTCGACAACACCCACAGTACAGAAATGTTCATTAATAATCAACAAAATGTGAATACGTTAAAAAAAAAAAAATGATGTAATGCTGGTACATTCGTATCTCAGAGAAACTGGAGAGGAATGGGAAATTAAAACAACATAAAGGCAATCATCCAAATAAAGCTGAAGCACTAAAGGATAACAACATAGAACGTCTGTACAGCTCTGAAACACTACGTTTAAAAAAAAACAAATGTACTGCTGAACCTCGTCTTCAATCGCATCACAAGGGTATCCATGTATTATAAAAAAATAATAGATGGGCCTCTTCAGTGAGTTACAGGAAAACAATTCCACCCTCGGTCTCGTAATTTATATGTATATATATATATATATATATATATATATATATATATATATATATATATATATATATATATATATATATATATATTTAGCTCAAAGAGCCAGCTGCCCAACGTTTCGATATGTTGTACATATCTTTCTCAAGGGAGCCTGTGTTTGAATCCAAACATTGGAGGTATTTATAGGTTTTTGACGGCATGACAACTACTTATATATATATATATATATATATATATATATATATATATATATATATATATATATATATATATATATTAAATATTGTATAATGTTGCTAATATTGTATTTTCTTTTGGGTATTTCACATTTCATTGTCACTGTGTTCCTTTAGTGATAACACTATTTCACATTTATGGTGAATCACATTGTATTTCAAGATACTGAGGACCACTGAAAGCCATTGGTGCTGACCTCATCTATGCTGCATTGTACACACACACACACTCACACACTCACACACACACACACACACACACACACACACACACACGCTGCTTCTGTTTCCGGGTGGACACCTTTCCTGTTCCCGACTTGCTGAGTAACATCAAGAGGGCTGCGCACTTCCTGGAGAACAGGAAGTGGCCTCAGCTGCAGCATTCTCCCACGCTCTTATCATCGTCTACAATTCACTTGCTGCAATAAAATGATTGCCTTGCCTCACTATGTCTTTTATTTTACTTTGTATAAACTTGATTCTTAAGTCATTCTTTCAATCGTGTTGGTTATTGGCTGAGCAATCACAACATATCTCATTTGCCCAAGATGCATGATGACAACAGATATATATATATATATTTTATTTTATATATCGTCTACCCTGTGTTGACATCATGTAATTGAACATTGATATCTGTGTGACATCATCCAGTAATTCAGCAGTGTTATATTCTCTGCACCTGATAAAATATGTTCCTGTATTTAGTGACTGTACTGTACTGTCCAGGCAACATGTCCTCTGTGTGAGTTGATTGAAATGTGCTACACAGTGGCTCACAAAGCTGTCTTTATTACTGAATCATAATCTACCCCTAAGTACAGTGGAAGTGTATTAAATAACGAAACACATTGACTGCCCTAACAATGTCACTGAACACCCCCTTGCTTCTTTTCATTAGGTTTTGAATGAATCACTCAGTAGGTCTTCACAGTATCTTAAGTATGCATACCGTTCTGTCCACAATGAGATGCACATTGAAATGTGTGTTTGTTTTGCTTTTGCTTTGACAGAAAGTGGATGCTTGATGGTGGGGTACAGAGGAAGGATGTTCGCAGGAGGGAAGTCGTGGGCGCAAGGTGGTGTTTCTTTTCTGCAGAGAATCCCTCCATGAGGAAATGGAAATTCAGAATTGTGTGTCACATTTCAGCATGGTGAAAAACACTTCCTCAATGTTGCAACTCTCACCAGTCAATATCAAATTCAGCATCATTCTTTAACCCAGGCCAGCAAGAGCCACGTCGCATCAATGTGCTGATTAGTTAGAGCAAGGACGAAGAGAACATTTTCATTTTCAATCAAAACTTCAGTACATGTTTTAAATATTATCAAGTATTCCTTATACACCATAGACCTATTGATTCCAAAAACAGAGGTAATCAAAGGCAAACATTCTGAAACCAGTTTACACACTGAGCAATATCATGAAGGGAAATCAAAAATAGACACTAGTATGAATGCATACCATATACAATTACAAGGGACTGAAATATTTTGCTATATCACCTCAGTCTGTATGGCAACCCAGGTTTCAGGCAATACATGAGCAATGGTAAGACTGCTTGTAACAGTTCAGTTCATTAAAGCCCAACACAAAATGCCAGGTGACTCAACTGACATTTCTGTGTTCTGGGTGGAAGATGACTTTGTGATGCTCCACATGCAGATGATTTAAGTCCGAATATGCTATTGCGGTACAGTCTTGGAAAAATCAGTTGTCATGTTTGAAATCTAAAAAAAGGAATAAGTAGGTGCCCCATCATTAAAAAAAAAAAGATAGAAACGGTCCATAAAATGAAGTGATGCATACTTCCACAGTGATTGTGAGCTATTGTATTTTATTGGTGAGGTAATGGATTTGAGTGGATGATTACTGGAGTATGGTGTGTCTCACATGACGCACATTACACATGGCACAGTGCTTCCTAACAGCATGACACCTAAGATATTATTAAGAGATCTGGCTCAGAAGGAAGATTGTCCACAATGAGCAGGTGAGAATAGAATGCTAGGTGACAAAGGTGCATTTAATTACATACTAACACCCTCATGTGTTAAAATTGGAGGAGATGTGACCTATTCTGGTGAATAGCCTGTCATCAAACTTACTAATCTGGACCTGGTTCAGACTTGGTGAGGTCTAATCATGTTACTATTGGAGTAAGCTGTTAATTCTGGGCAGTCTACACAACATTTTCCATCCGTACTTCAGGCTGTGGTCAGTCCGGTGGTCTCAACAGACTGGACTTGTCTCTACTGACCCAAGATGCTTGCACTGCCTTAAAAGAGCAAGCTTAAGTGCAAAAATCACTCAGCGAGCCCTCCAAGCTAGCAAATCCTGTATGTCTTCAGGTAATATGTCTTCAGCAAGGAAGCCTGTGGGATTTTCTGCTTACTGTAAATAATGAAGGTACTCGAAATGTATCTCTAAACTCCTTGTATGTGCATAAATAAGCAACAGTCATCTTGCAACTATATTTAATTGTCTTACGTTGATTATTTGTAAGATGTATATAATTAATTGGATCCTTGAATTCCGTTTGAAGTGACTGTTCTTGAAAGGTCTGGCCCTATTCTGAAAATGTGTCCACACAGACTCTTCCTTGTGAACTCTTGGAAACAGTTATTACTAAATATAACAAAAACACCCTCCTCAGTTCATGAAATCTATTTATTTGCCTCGTAAATGTAAGTCCTAATGACAAACAACAAGCAACAAGAAATGAAATGGTAAGAATGACCTAGAGCTGAAATCCTAGAGGCGATGCTTAAAGGGTTCTCCTGTAATTGTGCTTATAGTGATGTATATTTTGAAGGTCCCGCTGTAATGTTTTGCACAGGGGAAAAATTATCTCGCAAACTCGCATGTGATCATCAAGAGGATGTAAGACCTTTTGCTGGTGCTCTTGGCTGTGACTTGATAACTCAGGGATAATGTCTGCTGTAACAAAGCCAGAAAGTCGGCAGGTACTTGGAGAATGAAGTGATTGAGCATGTAGACTGGACACCACACTCACCAGACCTAAATCGTCTCGAACATGCATGGGAGGTTCTAGAAAGAGCCAGCGTTTTCCACTCACATTGTTGAGTATGTCGTATACAGTACCCTTTTTCTCCATCTGGACCGAGAAGCGCAGTGACCCCACTGATTCTGCTGTCCTGCGTTCAGACGTCTACATCCCATTCCATCCCTGAGTGGTGCTCGTCTTGAGGGCTGGCTATGTGGGGTGGGACTGACCATTGTGTGTCACCTGGTATGCTGTCCACACACAGGCATTAATTCATGTGCAGGTTTCCCACTGCAGCCTCTGTGCAAGCATGTCTGCCTTCGGGACCCTGCAGGCTTTGAAATTACTAAAAAGCAAATGTTCTTTGGGAGCAGTGACTCAGTCCTGGCTCTCATTCCCACAGTGAAGTCAGCTTCAAGTGGGTAGTTTCTGCACTGGGTGTCCTGCCTCCTTATGCCAGCTGTGGCTCAGAGAGCGTATAACTCTGCCCCTCCAATGTCACCTCCGTGCTGTGCAATCAATTGTTTTAATCATGCTACTCTGAAGCCTGAGCTATTTTCAGCTGTTTTTTGTGAAGCTCACAGGCCAAAACTAGTTCAAAAGCACAGCCCTCACAGAGCACAGCAGTGGTGCTTTCTGAATCAAATTGCTCTACTTTGATGTGCTTCTAGAATATACGAGGGTGTCACTGGTTACAAAAACTGCATCAATCAGGAACCACAAGAATTGAAATGACACATACTATATTATTGCATTTCTGATGCAAGGACGGATCTCTGTGCTCAACTGGAAATATATCTGTGAAAGAGGTTTCTAACTCTGAAGGCCTTGAATGTCACTTCCTCCTGATCCAATGAAGAAGCACCTTCCCAACTATGTATTTTAGTTCCAGATGCACATAGTGGTGGCAATGCATATTTACACCATGTGATTTCCGATACTTACTCACTTATTTAGGGGTCTGATTGGGACTATTAAATACCTAATTCACTTCAAATGACAATACATACAGTATATATTATACCATTAGTTTAAAGTGGTGTCAATATCACACTATTTGAGTCGGGTTCGTTTGAAAACTTTTTGTTGAAGAACATGTAATGATAGCAGTACACACAGAGTGCGGTGTTCTATTTAAACACATGTCTGGGAGGGGAAGCTGGACAATAGGAAGGAAGCTGGAAATGATCCACTTTTGGATCGCATCATACAGAGCCCAGTCCTCCAGTCCTTGGTAAATACTTTAAAAACATGCTCCCATACAAGGGATTCTTTATAATTTACTTATCCTCCGCATGAATAATCATGCACTCAAGAACACATGCATAGAGACATCGCTGGGTACACACAGACTCTGTCTCATTGGACTACGTTATACAACGACCAGTGCATAGCCTTATATTAAAGACATATCCCATTATTCAGAATGGCCTTGGACCTTTCGTATCCATGGGAACGGCTGTCAGGCTACATCCTGCCCCACTTCCTGTTGAATGCTAAGGCTGGTCCCAGAACTGCCCCTCTGTTTCACTTGAAACTCAAAGGGAGTAGGACAATACAGAACACAATGCAGATATAATTTCTGAATGCATATGAATGTCAATCCCCTCCTATAAATACTTTTTTATTCTTTCTAGTACACAAACACACTACCCCCCCCCCCCCAAAAAAAAAAATGAAATAGAAGTAGGATCACTATTATCTTAACTAGTTTGTGCATAGAATTATAATTAATCTGTGTGCATTTGATATATAGACTTTCAACATTCTTAAAAAAAAAAAAAAAACATTCCTTTTCCTACAGTCAGCTTTTATATCTACCTTTTTAAATTGTATTTTTATTATACTATATTTGGAAGTAAAATCATTTTCATAATAATAATCTCTGTAAGTGGTCTTGGATAAAGGCGTCTGCTAAATAAACAAATAATAATAATAATAATAATAATAATAATAATAATAATAATAATAATAATAACAACACCATACCCTGTCTGCTTTTCCCAGACTCATTCTGAACAGGTTGTGTACTGGTCAGAGGAAGCTAACAGTATAATTTACAGAGAGGCCAGAGCTTACGGTGCAGTTTGCTTTTGTGAAAGAGAATTCAGTAGTGATCAGCCTGCTAGGATCTAAAGGGCTAAATGCACCAAATACCCTGTTAGTCATGCAGTATTCGTTGTTGTTTTTATCCTACTCCCCTGAGCTCCAAAGACGTTTTCTATGCTGACGAAGCAAAGCTACAAGCCTCTTAATGAGGGCGACTGAGTGAGACGACCCAGGTGGAGCACCGGGGAGAGGTTCAGCTGCCTTTTTAGCAATGTAGCTACACTTAGAAATTAAAGAAGGGTTTCCTCACCTAACCCTAACCTTAAACCCTAACTCTTACCCTAACACTAACCCTAACCCTAACACTAATTCCCCCTAACACTAACCCTAACACTAACCTCCCTTAACACTAACACTAACCCTAATTCTTTTCTGATGCAACCGTGTACTTATTGTGCAAAAAGATGTACACATCAAGTGCCCTCAAGTACTCTGAAGCAGCATTTAGCATATGGCATACATTAGTAGTCTACTAGCCATCAAACGTCCAAGGAAAAAAGATAGTGACACAAGAAAGGTGATGGCACTGTGATTCAACATGTCCTTCATGAAGAGATGCCCTAACCGGATTGCATGCACTAAGTGTTCGTGAATCACCATGCAATTCAGTGTGTCTCTCAGAAACAGATGGCTGGGATGTGGTTACTGAAGGGAAACAAGGTGGGAGGATGTTAACATGCCCTTGGCTGAGTTCTAACATGCCCTCATGATTAACGTACGGTTGTGTACTCAGGACAGGCATAAACAGATAGGTTTGAATGCAAGATATGTTATTGAACTGCCCAGGGATAAGCAGGACACAGTTCACACTTCCCAGTGTTCGTGTGTTGGAGAGGGGGAGTCCAGATCCTGGCCCTTGCTGCTTGCCGAGTGTCTTATATAAACCCATCACACAACTGGAGTGGTGCTCAATGCCCTGCCTGAATTAGCTTTGTGCCCAACCCCCTAGATGAGTATCTCTAGTTTTTTTGCAATGAGTGGCACATGATGTAGCATCTAGCTACCGGTATCTTTGGTGAATAAGCTGCTTTCCCTAAGCAACCAGTAGCAGTATATATTTTGGGAGTGACACAGCAACCACATGCATTCTTAGTTTAGTTGCTGCACAATGGGATATTGCTATCACACTTTAAAATGTCATTGCTTACTTATTGCTTGCTTACATATGCTTACTAAGTACCGTATATCAAATTATAATAAAAGAACAACGCACAGCTTTACTTTGTCCCCACAATGTCTTTGTTGTTCTGAAGACATTAATATGGGCGCTCTTCTGGAGAAGGTTGAGGACATGTCTGTCCTTCCAGAAGATTCTATAAAAACGTGGCCACCATACACAAGCATTAACAAGCCCCTACACTGTGGGACAGGTAAGGAAATGCCCTGCATGAACCAACCTGGATTGGCCATCTTTCATCCAAATGTCCATTGCACCATTCATTTTACAATGAAATGTATATGCTTTCTAAGTCTGGAAGAAGACTAAAGGGCAGAATTCATGAACAGCGTGCATACTTCACTTTTTCCGGGTATATGAGTAGAAAAGCAGTGTACCGCATACAAACAGCATACCTGCCTGACAAAAAGAAGGAACTGTGTGAGTGAACTGCTTCCCAAAATCAAACCAAAGAAAATCCTTCAATGAATCAAGAGCTGGAGCCTGGGTCAATTTAATCATTCACAGATAGAAAAAGTAACAGACCAAAAGGTGAGAACATTGAATCAATAAGGGAGAAAATGTATTGCATTTCACCATACATGCTACGCTTTATACTTTCACTGCAACACATTATTACACTGTGCTTTAACCATGGCACAGTACCCCGTGATGAGCTTGTGCAGACATGCCACATCGCTTGGGTGTGAGCAATCCTGCCAAAGCTCCAGTCTTACCTCTGAAGGTCCTAGCAGGTGTTATTGGGCGGTGTGATTAGATGAGCCCAACTGTAACACATTGAGAATATAGGAATGTACCATTTGTTTTTGCAGGGCAGTCTTGGTCCTTAGCTGTACTGAGTTCTTAGTTTCCTTAACTTTGTGAGTTGCTGGGTACTGAAGTTAAAGCCAGCGATGGTGGTCATAAGCTATTGCATTGCAGTGGCTAACTTTCCAACGCCACACAAACCCATGGAATGTCAAATGCACATAATAGTTTTCAAGTTTGTTTTCGTGTTGCTCTCCTATTGGCTGTATTATTATACATTTATTCCACAAAATATCAGTTTGAATAGCGTTGGAACCTTTCAGTAGGAGGGGATTTTGATTTCAGACCGGAGTAACTTTGACTCAGCCTAGTGGAAAGTCAGTACTGTGATGCTGGTGATCTGTCTGTCTGGGAGAGTAGGTGTGTGTGTGTGGTGCTAAGATACAGATTCATGTCAAGAAGGACCAGTGTTCACCGCGTGAATCTTTAATCTCTGCTGGAGCAGATATGGGCATTACTTACATTGATCTACAGCCCACATACATCTAGCTATAACCTCCTTTATACTTAGTTATAACCTACTTTTTATTAATGGTAAAGACCCCTGATTTAAGCTTCTGATTCCATTTACCCATGTGACTGAGTATGGGGCAGGTGTGAGGGGGCAATGAAATACACTATACATATTAAATACAATATACTGTACTACAGAGAAACTGCATTCAAAAAATTGGTTCAATACAGGAGATAAGGAGCTGAATTGGTTTTGAGTATCCTGCCGGTGGTAAAGAGAGTGAGGCAGCAACACATTTATGTATATTTGCTTGACTAGGTTGTCATATTGGTGCAAACCCGGTCAGAAGCAGCAGTTGATGGAATGAGGGTGTCACTGGCTACCTGTAAAGTTCAGGATTACACAAAATTCTCCTGCTTGCCTACAAGGCTCTTCATCACACAGGTTTAATCTGCTGACCCGCTATGTCCCTGCACGCAAGCTGAGGTCCTCTGACACTGGCTTTCTTGTTATACCCAAGCAACAGTGCACCACACTCGGAGAGCGCTCTTTTAGCTTCATGGCCCCGACTCTCTGGAACTCTCTCCCAGCTTTGGTGCATGATGCTCCCATCGTCGCTCGCTTCAAATCAACTCTCAAGACCCACCTGTTCTCTCTTGCTTTCCATGCTCTTTAAGCCTGATATCTGTTATTAGCTGTTTGTCTAAATTGCTATTTCAGGTTTTTCACTCCATCTTATTCGTATGATTCTGTGTGACACACATATCCACAATGTTTAGAATTCACATCCTAGACTTGTATTTAATGTATTTGCATTGTTTTTTTTACTGTTTGTATTTAATGTACTATGCCCTGTATCTCACTGTATTTAATGTATTATGCATTGTTCCTCACTATCTTGTAAAGTGCTTTGTGGTGGTGGTCCACTATGAAAGGCGCTATATAAAATAAATATTGATTGATTGATTGTAACAGGAACAGTATGGAAACCTGGATTAAAGCAGTTTATATCCACTGATACCACTGGCAGGGGCAGGCTTGTCTCAGCTTCTTTATTGAAACACATATGTATCTAGAGCAATATTCAGCTGGATTCACTAATATGTGCTACGTTACTTACAATAACATTTACTTTAGTAAAAAACCTGCTTGTGCTTCTGGGTGTCTAATATAAAATCACTTTCCGTTCCTGTATGTCAACCAGCACCTTTCAAACATAGTAATGGATAATGTGTCTCACACACACACACACACACACACACACACACCAACACACACACCAACACACACACCAACACACACACCAACACACACACACACACACACACACACACACACACACACACACACACACATACACACATCACAGCCAGGTCCTTTCTTTCTTTTATCAGTCTCAGTCAAATTCTGTGGCAGCCTCCAGGGGATTTCATTGGTTTACTGCATGGCTTGATCATTAAAAAAAAAAACCTACAGCCTGGGAGTTTTCTGATAATGTCTAGAGGATGAGTCATAAAACAGAGAGATTAGTCAGGGGCTCAGAAACAAAAGTGACAAAATGTCATTCATTCTAATTGATTTTTAGTGCAAGGAGAGGGGATGTTTCTATATAACCTCTGAATAATAACACTGAAAATCTGAAATTGAAAAAAAAGAAAAAGTGAATGCTATTTTTGCAGTTGTAGCGATAGTGGCAGATTTTCTAACTCATACAAGCTAAATTATTATATTGTTTCCTGTATGGATGGTAAAAACAATGATAGTTGTCACAACACAAGCTTTCTAACCACTACCCATTAATGTGGGACTAAATCTGTAACCAGGGCTAACTTAAGTACTTAAACCTTACTTGGGGTCGATCACATAGCTGGCTGAGTTATATATTAACCTATGGGCTAGACAAGGTGTAGCAAACTGGAGCTATACCACTCTAAAATCCCCTTTAAATCGAATCTACTGTCAGTCAGGATGGTGGCTACTTGCTATACAGGCTGTCAGTCATGCCATGTCCCTGGGCCTGGCTCTGCCTATCCAGATTCTCTGCATTGTGTAAAAGCATGTGGACTCGTTTAACACTACACTCCCAAGCTCGCTGGTCAATTCAACGGGACTTTATTTCCTCCTCAAATAAAACAGATCAAGAGGGACGTTTAACAGGGCTTCTCATTAATAACACAGTACAAGAAAACACTGCACGTAGCTTCAACATTAGCATTCTCGCGAGATCCCCTAAGTGAGATCTCGCACCCTCCAGCTAATGAAAACCAGACCTGGAATTAGAACGATATGCTGGTAACTATTAATACATCATTAAACTATGCTGCCTACAACTAATGTCCTGTACTCCTTCCCCACAGATCAGCATTCAGATATTCAACTTAAACTACCCCTGTTACACCTGCAAATACGAGAAAATCTCGAAGTCACGACATATACATATACAACTTTAAAAAAAAAAATATTTGTTTTATGCATTTATCTTGCATTATTTCTTTTTTAATTTGATCACATGACCTCTTCAAATTGAACAACAGCGTTACATTTCATGTTATTTATTTGTTTATGTATTATTATTATTATTATTATTATTATTATTATTATTATTATTATTATTATTATTATTATCGGTTCCATTCAGAAAAACAAGTCTTTAATTTGTGCAATAGAGTAAGTAATCCCTTTTTGTTAAATCTATGCATCACAATAATGTCGACGCAATACATTTTGGGGAGTTTAAAAAGCTTTTCTTACAGTCTGCATTATTGTCATGCTCGTTTTCATATTGTATTTTTTTTAATACACGTAACATGTAGTTTCAATATTGTTTTGGTGCGCATAAGGATGCATCAGTTGACGTTAGTGTTTTTTTGGGTGGTGGTAAATTTCAGAGAATTCTGTCGGGGTTCCCCCCAACACGTCACAAGCCACCAGTGCCACCTACCGGATTAATGCATGATTCTTATTTTATTTTATGAACATTTTTATTATTCCTTTTTTTTTGTAGCAACATATCTTAAAATGCATTTTTCGTTAAAGGATGATTTCATGTTTAATAGGCTCTAACTCACTAATGGATTTCAATACCCAGTGCTAAAATCCAGTGTATTTTGTCAGATGCAAACCAATAGCTACACATATTGCGATCTAGTAACAACACCTAGTGGTTATTTCTATAGCAGACAATAAAGTATATACAGTTCTGAACCGATGTGGATTTTTTGATATGGCAGAGACACATCTTTTTAAATTGTTCATTTGTGAAGACTAGTTGATACAACTAAAAAATATTGATAACAATAAATAAATAAACAAATAAATTAAATAAACGTCTTCGAATGTGACAACAATTATAATTAATATTATAAGCACGCAGCAATTAAAATACCCATATTGCTCCTTAGTGGGATTATAAGAAGAAAAAAAATTATAAAGAAAAACTAAAAGACTTCAGATGGAGTATACTCGTAAACACAAAGTCGTATTCATTGTATACTTTGTATTATATTAGAAGATGACTTTTCCCATTCATTTGTAACGTTAGCTTTGGTAGTACAAGAAGGGGGGGGGGGGTCATGTTTTGTTTCCGAGATCTCGCCAGGCTTTCTATCCAGTGACGAATTGTGACGAAGCTGCGTCTTAGAAACGAAAAAGAAAAGATTAAGCGAAGGTAAAATCAATGAGAGATCCAGTATTTCATTTGTAAGAACCCGGACGTCTAAACAGTAAAGGTACGTTGGTAGAAAACAATGACAAAGAGAGGAGACATGTGTGCGTGTGTTGGTATATAAGTTACATAATAATACGGAGAAACTGCTTGAGCCTGGAGGTAAATAAAAGAATGAGGCCTACGCAGCCTGCGACTTCTAGCAGCATGTATGACTATATCTAGATTTGAAAACGGGAAAAAGTCGTAGTGTATTGTATGCTCTGTTAATAAATTGGTTGACTTTTAGGCATGTAAGACTGTTCAGTGAGGTCTTCACCACTTGCAGGACCACAGACAGCGGTTTAGTCCTTGAACATGTTGTTGTCGGTGCTACTCGTAGTACTACTGTGTCGTGTATTGCCAGTGCTGGAATAGGGCCCGGAGCAATCTGTAATGAAGGTGGAAGTACCGAGGATAAGAAAGATTAAGGGTTTTTATTCATGTTTGCTTATTGCCCGCTTTAGATCAGATTAACAGTGTTAAGGTCCATGACTCCAGGTTTAGATTATAATCAGTCCATATTAAAATAATTTAAAAGTGTATTTAATGGCAATACAGTACTTGTTGTAACGAGCGTGCAAAGTTAGTTAAATAGTCTCAAACCACCATCTCTTCTACTGTGTGACAGTGGTGGCGTTCAAAATTCAAGTGGCAATTCACTGAATCTTTATTGATCCATCTGAGTCTTTATTCCCTCTCTCTCTCTCTCTCTCTCTCTCTCTCTCAAGATAAATTCTATCAATATATATATTGGGCGCCTGTGAGGACCCTCAGCCCAAAGATTAAGTTTTATTTCTTATTTACTGGTCAGAATTGATGATATGCATTCATTAGGAGGGTAGACGACCTCCATGTGAAAAGCCCTGGTGTTGATTGTGGGATGAATCTTGTGTTTTTCTATAGATGTCAGATGACCTGGGGAAGCAGTTAGCCAGTTACAAGGCTCAGTTCCAGCAGGTTGAAGCAGCCTTGTCTACAGATCCAGAAAATGAGGACCTACTTAAACTACAGAAAGATTTACAGGTTAGCATTTTTTTAATTTATTTTTTGTATCCAGGATAGAAAAAAAAATAAATGTATGATATAAAGCTATATACTTTTCAATTTAAAAAAAAAAAGTTTTGTGTACATTTCTGTAGAGAAGCTCCCCTAGGTCCTGCAGGTGTTAAATGTGTAATATTCCATTGCAGGAAGTGATAGAGTTAACCAAAGACCTCCTGTCGAATCAACCGTCAGTGGCTGCCACCAGTTCTGACAGCTCAGCCATTGTTCCTCTCAATCACTCCTGGGAGGTCGGGGACAGCTGCATGGCAGTCTGGAGTGAGGATGGACAGTAAGTGTAGTAACAAGTCTAAGAATTGCCTCAGGTGTTACAGTAAATGGTGAGGAACTTCTTACTGAACTTTTCCAATGCTCTGTTGCCTTCAGGAGTGTTCAAACCATTCAAAATTAGAGAAACAGCTTGCTTTTCTGTTGCTAAATCAAACAAGGAGGGTAGTGCTAACAATACATGTTGGGTTGCTAGTAATAGATATAAAATAATATTACTGACTACCAAATAGCCATTTCTGTGTTAATCTCTAAAATAATGACAATTACTTTCAAATTGTATGCTGCAGATTCTACATATATTGAAAGGAAAATTTGGTCTTGTATATGTGAGGATGGAGGCAAATGTGATTCCTGCCTCACCCTAAGGATGCCTTTTTAGTTAACTGTACCAGCATAACAAGTTAAAGTATGCATTGTGTTTTGTTTTTTGAAGGGGAGTCATTTGATCACATCAAAGTGCTCTGCTAGTGTTTCAAGTGATTTTGTAAAGCTTGAATTATAAACTTCTACTCACATGCTTACAGACGTGATTTGTTTACAGGGTTTACGAAGCAGAGATTGAGGAGATAGACGAAGACAATGGCACAGCTGCCATCACTTTCTTGGGATACGGCAATGCGGAAGTCATACCCCTGGTGAACCTCAAGCCTGCGGAGGAGGGTAAGAATTCAGAGGACGACGGGGGCAAGTCTAAGTCAAGGTGAGTGGGTTTGCACTGGTTTGCATCTGTGTCCGGAAGAAATTTACTGTTTGTGTAAATTCATTTATCTGCTTGCATCTAATGAACTAGATATACGACTTTCATAACCGACAGAAGTGATTTAATTTGATTGTGCTAACAGAAAGGAACAGATAGCCCAGCAGAGGGAGTATAAGAAGAAGAAAGCACTGAAAAAGGCCCAAAGAATGAAGGAACTTGAGCAAGAACGAGAGGACCAAAAATCTAAATGGCAACAATTTAACAATAAAGCCTATTCAAAGAACAAGAAAGGACAGGTTAGTAGCCTTTCTCTAACAGTTTTTTTTTTAAATGTACTTATTTATTAAAAATGTTTATGTATTTATTTGAAATGTCATTTACTTACATCAAGTGATGTTGGCTATTTTTTTTCTGAGACCATATTTTATAAATTAATGCATAATTGTCTTAAAACATTTTTAAAAAGTCTTGTATCTAATGTAAAAACATCACATTAAAACATGAATTTAATTGTGTAGCTGCCTGTTCAAGGTTAGTCTGCTGACATTAACTATGCTTTACCTAGCAACATATGCTGTTTGTGAGGCAAGCCTGACTTGGAGGGGACTCAATGCCATAAAAATACAAAATTCTAACCACCTTTTTTTGTGGTGTGTTTTAGGTGAAGAGGAGTATATTTGCATCACCAGAGAGTGTGAATGGTAAAGTTGGTGTTGGAACATGTGGAATAGCAGATAAACCGATGACTCAGTACCAAGATACCTCTAAATATAACGTAAGGCATTTAATGCCACAATAACATGACACAGGGTAGAGTGAAGCAGCACAAGTCTCAGCATTAACAGTATTCTTTATTAGCAGGAACTCCATTCTCTGAAATCTAAAGAAGCTGAACACATCTTGTCAGCTAGCTTGTCTACTCAATTAGAAGAGTTTTTTTAAAACATTTGCTGACTGTGCAAGAGTGGAAACATTGCAAAAATGCACCTTTGGGAATACTGGGTTTTATTTTTTGAGTGTGTTTGAGAAGTACACAAGCTAAGCAGTTTTAGTAAACAACATCCAAACTAATACAGAACCACTGTTAAAGCTCAGCCTGAATAGTTTTCTCATTATATTGTTGGGGCCTTATTAATGGGCATGTTGGCTGCATCTGCCAGTTCATTAATAATGTCCCTTGTTGCATTTTTCTTTTTCTTTTTTTTTTTTTTTAAGTTGTGTTGTGTTCCAATAGTGCAATTCAGTAATTTGTGTTAATTTGATGCAATGACTGGCTAATAACAGGTCAAGCAAGGTTTGGCATGTGACCCAAAAAGCAGAAGGTACCAGAAAAGTATTTCTAGGTACTTCTGTAGTCTTACTTAACATACAATAGTGCCAGTAAAAAAAACAAAAAAACAGCAGAAGCAAGCATCCCATAAGTAATAATAAATAATAATAATAATTGAAAGGACATTGGAAGGAGAGAATTCTTTTGGTTGAGGTGAGCTAAACTGAAATGCCAATTTCAGAATTACTTTATTTTTATTTTTGTTTCTGAACAAGCATAATGCATATAAAGAAAGCAGTTGTTACTAAGATTCTTCCTATTTATGGAGGAATGTAATTTTTATCTTAAGTTTTGTATGTTTAACTTTTATCAAATAAAGATGTTAAAATGGATTTTGTCTTTTGTTTAAAATGATATGAATCTCCTTCTGGTTTCCCCAGATGTATAAAGCCTTGTTTGGGTCTGAGGCTGCCCACTTAGTGTGTTTTTAATTACAGTGCAAATGGAACTTCATTTTCTTGGGTATTGATCAAAGGACATCCAATCGCCTAATAGAACATACCAGTCAGGGTTTCAAAGGACTGTGTGTGTCTTTAATTTCAATGTGCAATACATACTGGTTTCAATTCAATATTGTAACACTGAGTGGAAACATCCTTGGTCCAGCTGCAGTCCAGAATCTGATCAAGTTGAATTAGTGCAAAAAAACTGTATACAAGCAATGAAAAATCATCTTGAATCTGTTATAAATCCTAAGGTGGTCATACCAAATCTATAAAGATAAAATGAACAGGTTTCAATACTTATGAATCAAGATTTTACTTTTGTTATGGACTAATTACTTATCCGTAAATGCATATCGGTGGTTCACGTTCTTTGATGCTGTCCTGATATGTAATACAGAAGAAATAATAGAAAACACCCTTTTTTATAAGAACATAAGGAAGTTTACAAATGAGAGGAGGCCGTTCAGCCCATCTTGCTCGTTTGGTTGTTAGTAGCTTATTGATCCCAGAATCTCATCAAGCAGCTTCTTGAAGGATCCCAGGGTGTCAGCTTCAACATTACTGGGGAGTTGGTTCCAGACCCTCACAATTCTCTGTGTAAAAAAGTGCCTCCTATTTTTGTATTATGTATGTGTGTGTGTGTGTGTGTGTGTGTGTATATATATATATATATATAAATTATTGACATTACAATCTGAAAAGAAACACAACAGTTCTAATTGCTTACTGTAAGATTATTTTAAAAGGAAAAACAAAAACAAACTTTAGCTTTCATCCCTCCGCCTACAGGTGGCAGCATTGTCATTCCTGCAGCAATGCCTTAGTTGTAAATCTTTGTATCTGGATACGGAGGGACTTGGTAGCTGTTAAATTGAGTCATTGATATAAAAAGGCAAAGGAATAAACACACACAGAGTACAATGTATTCTTACAACAGCCATTACAATTGGAAGAGTTGAAGGAGAGTGTAAATTAGGTATGCACTGTGTACATATTTACATGCAACTGACATATTTTACAGTTCCTGCTGCAAATGGGTATACATGTTAGCATGGCTGAATGCTCAACATTCACAAGCTGATTTTTCTGATTTAGTCAGAATGTTTGTATCGTTCCCATCTATTTTCCAAGGGGATTTCAGTGGTTACGTATATGCAGCATGCAGACAATTTAATACAAACACCAACATGAAGTATTTTCACCAGATCAACTTAGAAATCTCTTAAATTGTGTTTTTATCAGACAAAGTTTTTTGTTTTTTTATTTTAAATAACAAATACAAGCTAGAAAATAGCACATATATATACATATAAATTTGACCTTGTTAAGGAACTTCTAACAGAAAAATCATTAGACTTTTCTTACTCTTTTTTGTTTTTTTTTCCCCCCAGAAGTACCCCTCAAACTGCCCAAGCAGACTTTGGGTTTAGATCACCTGGAAATGTTTTGGGTTGTATCAACTTGGTGGAAATCCCTTTTAGACTACCAGATACACTAGGTACACATATCCCATTAGATATACAAACTTTATTTGGGGACTTGCTCTGCGGTTTTTAGAAAAATAATCTCAAATATTGAGGTTGGTAAAATTCTTAGCAAATAAGATGGGCACTCTCATGGTGCAGCACCATATAGTAACATATCAAAAAACAAAATACATTTCCTATATTATTTAGAGGGTTTTTAACTTTTTCTTTTGTTCAAAGCTGCCTGCTGGAAGCAATACTTCCCCATTATATTCAAGTTGCCATATTTGACGTGTTTTGTATCCAAAATTAAGTTAAGCCTTTTCATACAATTGTAATTGTGAATACAATATAATAAGTCTCAAGTTTTACAGTACTACAATTATTTTCATTTATTTAAAAGATGAACATGACAAACCCATTACCAAGTAAAATGACCCACGTAGTTATCTCCAGCAACTAGTTTCAGTTTCTATAATGTGTGATCTGGGCCCTGTATTCTTTTCCCCTTTGGTCTGGAATGGTGTCTTAAAATACCTTTAGGTACCAATTTTTTTCAAAGCGCCCCCTGCATTTGCCTGGCATTCTGTTTTGGGTTTAAAAATCTATATTATATATATGTGATCAAGGGAGTAAGAGGAAATGCTTTCCCACAAACAAGGACGAAAACCTGAACGATTAAGTTAGCCGTGCTTTTTTTATATATAACATTAAAAGAAAAACTAAACTAAAAGTTTGCAGATAAATATTCAATATTTCACCATGTAAATTAGTAGTTGTGGGGGGTGGGGGAGAAAACAGCTGGCATGTACCTGTTTATGCTTATGTTCTTGTGCTCTAATGCCCTACTGGAATCCAGGCAGTGCAAGTCTTGACTGAAGATACTGTTTTTGTTAGCAGAGAATGGGTAATACAGGGTTTCAAAATAAATCTGCAAAGCAGATACCAGTAGTTGTTAAAAGCTGCGTTTTCTTTGCAGCTCCTGATAGGATCAGATATAACATTCTTTCTAGATTTCTTATTTGCTGAACGTGATCAAGGGTATGAAAACTGCTGCTTTTCTTACAAATGGCCAAAGGTGTTCAAAGTATCTGTTGTACATGTGGAGAGGTTCATTGCAGGATACAAATTCCTACTAGCCTCCCTTTACACTTGACTAGGCCTATGTTCCTGTACAGCAACATCACTGTGCTAGGTAGTTATTTCCCAAAATGTGCTGCTTTGAATGTAGTTTGAATAGCACCAAACATGTGTGTTGTGTCAGACATTCTCAGCTGCTTTGCACTTAAAAGGTTGTGTCCAAGTAAATTTAGGACCATCATAAACCCGAGGTTTGATTAAGCCAGAATTTCAGTCAAGTCTTCAGCTCTGGATGGCTGGACTAGATGATAAAGTACACTAAGCAAACTGATCACCTGACAAGCACATCTTCCACTTGCTCTAAAAAACAGCTTCAAAGACAATGTCTGCTGTTCAACTGAAATAGGGGGTTATTACTGGAGGTCATTTTAGGTGATGAAGGATCAAAATATATACCAAAACACAACTTGACTAATCTACTAGACTTTTTGTTTATTAACTTATCCCTCTTCCAATTCTAGAAACAAGGAATAATTACTGGAATTGGTGGAAAAAAAACAACAAAAACAATCAATACAACCAAAAAATCATCAATAAGTTAACTTTCAATCTTGTGGATCTCAAGTAGGGGGTAATTAAATTAAATGTGAACAACAAAGGTTTTGAACCGATTCTCATTGGCGAGGTCTAGGCCATAAATTAGAGGTTTTATATTTGTTGATCTTTAAAAAACGAGTGGGGAAGGGGTGGTGGTGTGAGGAGATCTCGAACCTGAGGTTTTAACATTTCTAACAAACAATCCTCATTCACCACGACTAGTGGCTCAACACAGCTTTTAAAAAAGTGTTAAATTGTCAAACTTTTAGTAAATACAATAAATGATAAAAGCATGCCACTCAAACTTGGTGTTTTATAAACAGAAGTCCCTAAAACTGGTGAAATACCAGTTTTTTGTCGTTGTGTCTTGGTGTTTTGATCACTGTACTATCAGCTTCTTCAGAACAACATTGGATAACCAACCAACTGTCCTCATCATAAAGAAGAAAACCACTATGATGTTTTTTAAAACAAAACACAAAAACAAGACATGGTGGTCAAAATGTCTCCACGATACTTTGTAAACAAAGGCCACTAAATTTATGTTATGTCTAGTTTTTCTTGTTAGGAATCATTTCATAACTCCTTAAATTTTAATAAACTAACAAATTCACATTGATGTTGGACAGACACTGATTTATATCTTGAAGAAACAAAGGGTTTTTATTTTAATGATCTAAACATTGGCAGATCTTATTACTGCTTCCCTGAAACTCATTCATTATTTTCTTTCCATTAAATATATTAATAAGATGAGATATAAATAATCCAAGACCACCAGTGTGCTTATTATGAAGGGCAGTATTTGAATCTGCTACTGTTTACATCATTAAAATAGACCTCAAAAAAGCAAAAATGATCAAAACAAAATAAACAGCCTTGTTATTGCTCAGGACTCCTGTGATGAAGCAACATCATTTCTTAAAATGCGAGAAGAGCATTGCCTTTTGGAGGCATGGCCAGCACTTGCAGTAGCTGCTCTGTTGGCTGCACCTACTAAATACCCGCACATACATGAACATATACCATTTCATTCCCCTTTGCTGATTTTGATATAACATTGCAAAGGCCACCAGCTATCTAATCTGCATTTTTGGCTGTTGTTAGCACTTGAAACCAATGTAGCACCAATTTCAAAGTCTCCAAGCTGTGATGATTGCACACAAGGTGGGGTGCACTGCTGTGCATTAACAATGTTCACACGTGAAAATGATGATATGGCAAGTTGAGTAGTAATCCCAATTATTAATGTCCATTTTATCCTGTTTCCAGAAGAGCTTAAGTATCACAGAGCACCAACCCAGAACCCTTGGGGCAGAAACAGACCTCGCTTCCTAAGCATATACAGAGACAATGGAAATATCTCAAATTAAATATCACATACATGTTCATATTTCATTTAATGCAGTTAACTTGGTGTTGGAATGCGATGGAACAGAATCTACTGTATAAACCCATCAGGAAAGGTTTTTAAATGAGTTGGGTATCTGTAAACATGTTAATCTGCATTTTGCAGAAGGATTTAGGTTGAAAATTGAGAACCTACATCCTTCCCTTTTACTAACTGTCATGCATGAAGCAGACTCAAGTTCTCAACCCCATGGGTACTGATGTGCGTAGAACCCTGTGCTGTGAATGCCTCTCCCTCCCACCCCACCCCCACCCCCACTGCTCCAGGCATCTAGGTGGAGAAGGCAAGCTTAATGCTGCAGCTGGAGTAGCCCTCATCACTGGCCATGCTCTGCAGGCTGCTGTGGTCATCGAGGTCGCTGGTACTGGTTGTGCTCACACTGTCCATTTCTCCATGGGAGAACTCTGTGCTTTCTACGTCCACCTCAATCTCTTCTACACAAACACACAGGGACACAGGAAAAAAAAAAACACTGTCAGGACCAAACCCATGTAACAAAACAGAATCAGCCTGTTTCTGTTACTGATTTTCACAGCTCAATGATACATAATACATATACAAGTGAATTACTGTTGGTAACCACGGTAGGGAATTAACAATTAACAACTGTTGAATTGTACCACAAACATTGCTGTCAACACAGTCTATTGGTGAATGAATAAATGGTGAAATCAGGTTGGAGCACAGTACAGAAACACTATAGAATGAATGTTATGTGCCAGTGTGACCTCAGTAAGCGTTAGCGGTCAGGAGCGTACCTCGATCTGAATCGGAGTGGTCAGAGCACAGGGTAGAGCCCAGGCTGTCCACGTGTATCCGCTCCCCGTCCTGGATCCCCCGGAGCTGCTCCAGCTGTCTCTGTAAGTACCGCTGCTTCCGCTGCAGGGTCTCCAGCTGGTACTCACTCCTACGCTCAGTCTCTTCAAGTTTCTGCAAGAGAAGCAATACTCAGCTAACCGACATCTCAGCGGCTCTGCAAAAGGACAGGCGCGTAAGAATTTCTCTTGTCCTGTAAATAGCTGGACCCTTTTGTTTTCTCTTATAGAAGTATAGTAAAACATGAAAAGTTTGCTGCAAATAAATGTTTTTTCACTTTTATTACAAATCCACAAAATACACATGCTGCAAAATGTGCATAATTACTTAGTTCAGTTTATGTAGTATATGTGTAGTTTACAGGTGTTGATGTAAATATATCCGTAGTGAGACATATGCAAAGTTGCCACAGATATTTCCTGTTTTACAGTATGTGGGTATATCATTATTCTATTTTTGCTACATAAAGACACAAGGAATTCAGTTTCAGTTACAGTATAAATAACCTTTTATTGATTTAGTCATGGGTTTGTTCAGAGCCGGTTACACCAGCTTCACAGAAGCCAAGTGAACCTACTGAAATGAAACTGAAACAGGTATGGTACTGGCAAATACAGTAACTACCTCTTCATGATGCATGCTGTGTCAGTATGTTCCTTTAGCCACAAACATATAGCTGGGTTGATCCTCATCATGAGTTGTGCTGATAAGGTCGGGAATTTCCTCATTCTATGCTTACATGTGTTATCTTTAAGGTTATTATAACAAGTTCATACCTTAATATGTGCTTTGGCTTTGTTGAGTAACCCCAGTGTTGTGTGCCTGTTGCAGTCTGGTCCCAGTGGTATAAGTGCCTTAAGTCGCTCCAAACACAGTCGGAGGTGTGCTCGTCTACAAGGTGAAATAGAAATCATGAATCTAAGCATACGCAGGCAGTGTTTCTATGCGTCTCTGATCAGGTTTACATAGAGACGCGCAAGAATAACAGACTGGAAACAAGAACAAAAGTAATCCCTTAAATATTATTCACAATCATTTGAAAACTGACACTAATCTGTACGAAGATATGAATATATGATGACAGTGTTTAACTATGATACAGCTAAATAATTTAAAGCTAAAGCTATCTGTTTAGGGTTTAACCAATCATGCCTTTCATATGAACATGTCCTTGCCACTACCTAAAATCAGCCCTTATTTACTGTAGTAGATCAATGTGCACGAACAAACACAAAACTTGAAAATGAAAAGAAATGCTTGCTGATGATTGTCTAACACGACCATCCTTGCAAAGGAGATCCAAATCTAAACGTGTGGTTCCCTGGTACAGTCGCAAACAATTCAATCAAATCATATTGTTAGTTAGTCGCCTGCCTCTCCCTTATCTGAACCCTGATCAGGCTGTAGCTTTCTACAAGCCCACACTTGCTAGTGTTGACCGATCACTGCAGACTGCGTTTCAAAGCCAGGCTCACTCCTTTCTCTCACACACGCATGCACACACAGCCTGGTTATTCAACATCGTTAGCGTTCCTGTCAAGGGGAAAGTGCACAGAGAGTTAAATGCTTAAACGGTTATTCATGTTTTGGCACCTGTACCCTGGAACAGAACACTGATTGAAGCTTATATCTGTTCCTAACTATACTACAACAAGAGACCCTCCAACCCTTTACTCCTTCAGAGCCGAGGAAAAAGGTTCACGCTGTACCCTTGTTTAAATGTGATTTTATTTGTATAAAGAAACAATAATATTGTGCTTCATCAACAGTTGCATAATATACAGAGGAGATTAGCATTAAATAACCCCCAAGTTGTGTGATGAATGATGGCAGGGCATTATTACAAGGCCCAATCAAGTTTTATGAACTGCTTTTAAAGCAAGTTACAAGTGAGCCTTTTGTGAGTGGGTGAGTGGGAGAGTCACACAGATCAACGGTGCAGTGTATGTATTGATTAATCCTGCCTGATTCATGCAAGCTCTGTAGGCTTCATTCATCAATTCTACTTACAGTATAGCACATATCAAACACAATTACCCAAACCCCCAGTCACCGTAGAGACCCAAGACAGTTAAAGGGAGTAACCAAGGAAACAGTGAAATCCTGAATGCTTACAGGCAAGAGGGAATTGAAATGAAGCTACCGGTATACAAACTACAGCGATTGATGAGTTCAGGGAGTAAAACAACATTTACTATTTCAAACTCAACACAACCCATGTGTTATAAGGTACCACATGGGAACTCTCTGTGTACAGACAGCTACACACTTCTTAAAGGCTCTAAAACATCACATATAGAGAACTGCGAGCTGTTATTCTCTGTGGAGCCAAAAAGAACAAGGAAGGGGGGCTTCACTGTATGTAGGTGTGTGTATCTGCTCATACTGTAGCAGTTACATAACAAATAGCTGGCATGTTCCCTATGCCCTTTGTCTGGAAAGCAGTTTTAGCTGCAAGAAAGCAGATAACATTGTATTTGAGGGTCAGCACCCATAGTGGAGCACAAGCATACTACAGTATGTGCTTACATCCCATGAAATGAAGCTCTTTTCCAGAGTGGAAGAGTGAGAAAGACCACAATCAGCAGAAGAATAAAATATAGAGAAGCCCTGTAATGCAATATGAAATATCCTAGGAGTAAACATGTGTGTTGTGGTTAAGTGTGTTGTTAATGTTTATTTTATTTTACTAAACCAGCATACCATTTTTGTTTTGTATTCTGGCTTGAGTATTTACACTGATTAAAGTAATTAGCCTAAATGTTTGTTTTTTACCTAGTATAGGCTACTGCTTCTTGCCTGCTAGCAACTCTGACCAACTTTTAGTCACAGGGGCTCTTCGATTTAGCTGTTTTACAATATTACAGTATTTACTGAATCCCAGATTGGCCTCTGCTATTGTTAGTTTCTGGCACAATGAAATCCCTAGTACAATCTTGTTTTATTTATTAAAAGAAAAGACATTTCCTGCACTCTGCAGTATAAACACAACCTCCCCAACAGAAAGGGCTTCCTCTTGCTTTTCCCTGGCAGGTCCCACAAGGTTGCTCCTGCTGTTGTGCTTGGGTATTGTGGTTCCACAGTCCCCTGGCTCAGAGCTCTCCGGTCACATGCTACCCTGTGGACACAGCAACTCAGCAGTGCAGAGACCTCAGCCAAGCACTCTCTGTGCCCATTGCAAACCATTCCAGATAGCTCTCCTATAGCTGCGCCATTTCTCACTGGAAATCAAGTTTAACTTTAACATTACAATCACACTGTCCGACAACTGCAAATAAACAGGAATACGCTAGTTAAACTGGCAACATGTGCTTTGCTTAAATATCAAACTAGAAGTGCAAAGAAACTTCTACTTCAACCCTGTATGTGATCCCTGAGGGTTGTGTTGACTACGGCTTGGCTCAGGTCAATACTTAAAGCAGACGTGTTTCAGGACCAGCATCTGATAAAATGATAAGCGCTGCACAACGTATCTGTTCAATTATTCTAAAACTACCAGGATTACTGCTTACACTACATGCATGTCTGTAGACTAGTCAGCAGTGCTGATACATCCAACAAGATGTTTCCATCACACTGAAGTGTCTCCAACTGTTTCTGTTAAGGTTAAAGATCAGGACACAATAATTAGAGCGTCCTGCAATAAATCTGTTTGTTGCGCATAAACATGTAGGCATGCGAGACACTAGTAATTAGGCTTAGTGTGCACTTTGGAAACTCGTATCAGCACTTCCCATAGAAAAGGTATCACTTTCTTCAAAGTTTTTTAAAACAGCAGATTAAACAAAATGCGATTAAAGACAGAAAACCTTTCTGAAGATTAAGCTACCCACAACCACACACAAATTCTAGGATGCGTGTCTTTATTTTGTCAAAAGATTTAACTGTGCTGGATGTGACAGTGTTTCAGAACATGTGCAAATTCTCTTCACCGGATACATTTTTACCCCCTAAAGACATTTTAAATTGCCAGGATTCAAAACAACTGTTGCCCCCTCCAATAATAATAACTGCATGATAACTAGCTAAATTAAATATTTTCAGTGCAGTTTCCACTGTACAGTACTCAACAGGTGTTCCCCGTGTATATATATGAGTCCATGCATAATGATTCTTTTGTGCAGTATTTGTAGAGGCCTGTAATTCAGGCATTAGAAGAACAATTGGAGTGTTGTTTTTGTCTGTTTCTCGGCAGACTGAAGTTCCTTGTGTGATTTTTGTGCTGAAGCCCCATCGCTCCCACATGATACAGCCCTGTGGTTAGGTGGTCACATGATTAGCTCATAGTTCCCCAGAAACCACAGACTAAACAGATTAATACCTCTACACCCGATGTGGAATACAATACAATATTCTCCCTTACTTCTATAATATGCATTTGCCCAAGTGGAACTTTGCATGGGCCATTAGCAAATACAAGCTAGATGTGAATTACAGTAAAAAGACCCTTTTTTAAGGGTGCTATTGTTTAGCATTAAGTGTTTAAAAATGTCATTTAAGGTTTAACATCCTAGTCCAATATGTACTGTAATGTGTATAACTGAGACTGCTTTATAACAATGGCTCTTTAGCTCAGTCCAAACAATAAGTTCTATGGTGTAGTTTCCCCAGGCCAAGAGTGACACATTTTGCATCAATACCATGCTTTTTACTAAACCCTCTGCAAGGAAAGTGCATTGCCAGTGATGTGCGTCAGTGACTACAAATGGAACTAGAAAGGCGGTTTTCAATGCAGACTGTGCCGAAGCATTGACAGCTGTGTGGCAGCACAACCCACTGAGCCCCGTCACTAACACATGGATTAGCCGACACGTGCAGCGGCTTTAATCTACTGGAGTGCAGACCCCAAGCTTTCACTCGCTTAACCCTTTACAAGAACAAAGGCCACAATCAGGCTTCCCGTGGCAATGCACAAAGGATTAGGGGTATTGCTCAGGAGTTTCCCACAATGGGAACAGTACCTCTTTGAAAAAGACCATGAATGTTCAAAGTGCTTGTCAATAAAACTACAATTTTCTAAACAGAAAGGTATCTGCTTTTAAAAACTGATGGGAAATAAATGTAAAAACTAATAAGTAACAGCACTCTAAAGCTGGTCAACACTGGTCTATTCTGCAAATCACAGAAAAAAATAGCAGTTTGTGCTCACAAAGAACAAAACACAATGCAAACTCATTTTCCTCCCCTACGCAGCACTGTTTCTAAGCACAGTAATACGCAAGGACAGTAAATAGTTTGCAAATACCAGTTGACAGAGAGACTTTTTTTTTCAGTAGGTGGTGCGAGGCTTTTTCTTAAAGAATAGCTCTATTTGTTTATCTCAATATCTGTGTGTGTATGAGCATGCATAGCCTATATATAGCTGTGTGTGCCTTTGTGAATTTCAGTTTATTCACTTACATTTTTTTCTCAGTTATCAGCTCTAAAATAATGACCCCCAATACAGAACCTCACCCTCTCCAATCTCCAATTCTCATGCTAGCTACTCAGACTGGATAAGCTGTGGTCAGCTCTGGAGAAACGTGCTCTGACATGCATTTTACCAACCAAAGATCAGGCCAAATAAGCACATTTTCAGAGCCAAGAAAAGCTTACAAGGCGTCACGTTGTACAGAACAAATAGTTCCAGTTTCATGTAACTGGTCACAGTGCCTGAATATCCTCTAGGAACAGGCTGTGCTCAACTCTGCATCCTGCTCTTCTACTTTCACAAGCCTCATAAACTACAGTGCTGAATGCTCTGCTCAGAGTTCATTCTACTGTGTGCGTCTGGGCCAGCTCTTACACAGCTTCTATGACCACAATATAATCATAATAATAATAATAAAGTTAAGAGAAATCTCCTTCGAGGGAAATCCACAAAAATAATAAAGTACTTCTTTTTTTTAAAATCAGCCTACATTTTAGAGTTATGGTTTATAATCCTAAAGGAAATTATGTTCTTCTTAGTAAAGCAAAACTGTTTTTCTTTGTAAGATTATACTTCAAGTGTGTCACTGTGTGGGCATGCAGAATCATTCTCCTGCTGATTAGAGGAAAAGCCTATACACATGTGCTGAAAGCTTTGCAAGTCCAATAAAAGATATCCAGTGTGTCCCCAACAGAGACGGTTTTATTATTATTATTATTATTATTATTATTATTATTATTATTATTATTATTATTATTATTATTATTATTATTATTTATTTCTTAGCAGACACCCTTATCCGGGGGTACTTACAGTCGTAAACAAAAATACATTTCAAGGTTTTATCCCCCATTCCTGTCCCATGGCCTTTCCCTTCCATACCAATTTATTCTTTTTTTTTTTTTTTGCCCTGGTCTGGTCGTTCCAGGAAGTACCTCAAGATTAGGGAGCGTGGAGACTGATGGCTAAAGGAAAAGGCGCGTACTGAATGACAGTCCACTCTTCCTGCAGCAGAGATTGAGATTTAGATATTATCTCTACAGGAAATGGTTGCTGATAGGTTTACACCTGATTGCTTCTAAACTGATGCCAGTGTAATTATAATTTTGACATCTACACTTTTTTAAAGTAAGACTGCTGCAAGTATCTTCTGATATCCCACAGTAAAGGTTACACCGAGAGAAACTAACAGGAATATGACTATTCTGACTTTTGGATCAAATTATGTGTACGTATTGTCCATAAAAGTCTTTGTTGCTTTAAAAAAAAAAAGAAAAACACAAGAAAAAAGGGTGGTGACAAGAGAATGATTTGCAATGTGCATGACCTGCCTGCATATTGATAAAAACAGGAATTGTGCCAGAGTAGGACACAGTTTGATGAACTGCTTTATGGATTCACTGACCTGAATTTGCCCTTTAGAGAGAATAAATACAATCCCCTCAGTCTTTCCAAACATATACGATCTGAGATAATGACTCTAGTGAATTGCTGGCACAGTCAATTTTTCATGTACAACCCTAATAAAAAAAAAGTAAAATACTCTGTTGAAGATGTGTTATCAGATCATTAACAGGAATGCAGTAAGACCAAAACAAGAACAACATATCTTTCATCTCCCATTCTACCGTGCAGAACAATGTACTGATGTCTTTTGAAGTGTGCGCCATCCTTTCAAACACGACTGCTGTAGTGACCCAAGATGCAGGTGTCGATAGGCACAGGAGCATGCCAACGCTTCACAGCACATGTTTTGGAGTTGTGCAGTGGGATTAGGTAATACAGTATCCTTGTTTGTTGAATGGACTAGATGCTTTACCTCTACTCACAGATGCTAGACTATTTATTTGGTGATCAAGTGGCAAACCATTACAAATCACATGACTGCTGCATTTATAACTGGACTGTTACCTTTCAGGGAAACAGGCAAAAATCCATACATACCAGCTTATCTCTTCCCAGCCTTAATAATTTGGAAGAGTATACAGATATTAATAATAATTAAAAAAAAATAAAAAATAGATGGCACATCAGTAGGATTAGCAACATGCCACGCTTGCATAAAAGGATGCTTTAAACATAAGAGATGTATTATAGCGCTGAATGCTTTAAACTCAATAGAATGCAACACTCTGGTGTACAGCGAATTATAAAACACTTCTGACTTCAAACTGAGCTTTGCAATACAGTACCTGCAACTATCAGTTACTGCAGAGCTTGCTGTTTTGCAAGGAGTTCTGTATTGAGAATGTGACTTAAGTAATGGATATTGAATGCATATTAAACACTGCTTGATAAGCATTGTGACGGGGTATGCCGCCCCTATATTTATTTGTATTATTATTTAAATGTACTGTTTTGTGCTTTATTATTGTTCGGCAGCATCCATCTAACCTCGTGCAGAATGTGGCCATCTCCAAATTGATTAAGTGATTACTAATTTGGAGATGGCAATGTACATAAAAGCACATCAGCCTCATAAGGTGGAGAGGGTTAAGAGGAGAGAGAGAGAGAGAGAGAGAGAGAGAGAGAGAGAGAGAGAGAGAGAGAGAGAGAGAGATAGAGAGAGAGAGAGAGAGAGCGAGAGAGAGAGGCAGCATGCGCTATCAAGGTAAACAATTGCTACTCGTGCTGGGGACAGACCAGCATGATATTTGTTTATATTTGTATATTTGCTTTGGCCATTGTGCCGTTTGTTTTGTGTGTTTCTGTTTGTTTGATTTATTTAATAAACACGAGCCCAGCGCTTCACCCGCAGTACTATATCTGTTTACTTCCTGGTCTGTGACATCACCACCCAGCCATCCCTGACACAAGCATGTTTAAGGAAATATGGAGAGAGATAGCCTGATAAGTCTGTTCTAATTGCAGCAGATCTATACAGTCAGAAATATTGTCTCTGAAGTAAACTGTTCCTTTTTGTTTTAATAAGGGGACACTCAAGATGTTTTCTCCATTGTGAAAGTCTATCACAACCTGCAGTACAACTGAAAACATATTCCATCAATGACTACAATTATTGTCCCAACTAAAAAAACAAAAAAAAACAAATGCAAGTTAAATTTTATTCTATTCTCCTACAGTAGATTTATTTGAAATAATCCCCTTTGTCAGGGCATTAAAAGGTACAATAAAAAAAACAAGACACTGGAGTGAAAATAAGACCACATGCTTAAAACTAAGCTGACTTAGTTTCACTTCCAGCTGGCACTGATACCCTTGGAACATGAAACCTAAGTAACGATGGCCTGACCCAATCACAGGTTAATGAGTCAAGGGAAAAAGGCAATGGCATACAGATTAGCTCTATATCTAGGTCACATTTTACTTTCAGTTCTAATAGCTTGTTGCTGCTTAATAAGTACAACAGATACAAACAAACCAATAAACTGTTTTTTTTCTTTACATATCCTGTTGCTAAATTGATACCCTTGCCCAGCTTTATTAATGTCACCAAGGATCCTAAGAACACATAGTTAGTTTTTTTTTTGTTTTTTTTAGATATAAACCACTCACCTGTTCTTTTCTAATTCGTTGTGTGTAGACCTGCATGAAAAATAAATAGGTATTAGAGATATCTAGGTATTGGAAAAGTGCAAGAGCAGTCTTATACAATAAGCTCAGGATGTGGCTCTGTCTTACTGATCTCTAATATTGGAGAGCACCAGAAAGTCCACATGATAACTACAGTCTGACGCTGCATCAATGCTTTTCAGTGTTGTTATTGACACTGATAAACAATCAATGTAAATGTATTTCAGTGTAAAGCAGAGCACAGCCTCTGTACATTAAACGTTGCTTCTTTACACAGTGTGCTATTTTAGATACTTAGACATTTCAACAATGTGTTTTTCTAGCTGCTTACAGTAATATAATTTATTTCTTCCATATGATTTGTTCATTTAAACAAATAAAGCTGCATTGTGCTGCCCCTTTAAAGAAGCCACCTCATCACATTTTACTGCTTTTAAACCCTCTGACCTATATGAGGCAGCAGGCTCTGCACCACTCCTAGATTTACTGTACAGAAAAGCCTTGTTTAAGTCTGCTCAAGCCAGTGTAGTGTTAATAATATAAAGTGAATCAGCTGGTCCACCAACAGCTCCTTTGTATAGCAACATTCTGAAAGACAACAAGCACTCCTGGGGGGTAAACCAATTTGAACCTTTCTGAGAAAGTAATTTTAAAATCCAGATCCCATGTGCTTGTTAGCTCTAAAATGACACAATTACATACAGTAATTTGAAAATTTTTGTACTCTAAAATGACACGACAGGTTAAGGTGCAGTGGTTCCCTCACAGGGTTTACAACCTCACATATCACCCGTTTACTAACCGAATTAGTCACTGTTTAGAATGGCCTCTTGTTAGGAAATTGACTGAGGGTGCTGGACATGTTAACGATCGGAGAACCGAGGGAAAGGAAGGATTATCCTAACCGAATTAGTCACTGTTTAGACTGGCCTCTTGTTAGGAAATTGACTGAGGGCGCTGGACATGTTAACGATTGGAGAACCGAGGGAAAGGAAGGATTATCCTAACCGAATTAGTCACTGTTTAGACTGGCCTCTTGTTAGGAAATTGACTGAGGGCGCTGGACATGTTAACGATCGGAGAACCGAGGGAAAGGAAGGATTATTCATTTACAGAGGTACCATCAGTGTCACAACAACACAGTCACCACCAAATTATAAATAATGCCTGATTTTGCTTTTACTTGGGCATTGTCTATAACATCTCAAGCTTATGCAGTCCATATGATTTATAACAGCCGAATGTGAACATTTTGATAAAAAAAAGAAAGAAAAAAAATTCATGATTTTTTCCAAGTTATGCACTTGGAGTATCATCATTCAATGTACTATCAGATGACAGGAACAATCACTTTGAACAGAAATGGAGACTCACTGAGCCACGAAATATAACAGGAACTAGTATGAGGTGCAATTTAGAAAAATGCTCTTTATTTATTGTTAGTATTGCTCTGTTTCTAGTACTTAATCCTTATATTTATTTGTACACTAATAATAATAATAATAATAATAATAATAATAATAACCAGGCTAATAAAATACAAAGAATGAGAAACAAAACTGAAACCTGTCTTCGAATGTTTATAGTAGTTGCCAATAAGGACATTTCAAAATAAAAGTATACCATTAAATATAGCATTTAACGTACTTTCATTATCGACCAGTCACAACATTAACGGCTTTGCTTAGGGCTAATGTTACGATGCATTAAGTTGTAGAAACACATAAGCACTCATAATGTTGCTGCAGGCGGTTTGACAATCAGCTGATGAGAGCTCAGGCTCGAGACAGGTTTCCCCTCCCCCAAAGCAAACTGAAACATAATCCGTTGAACAGCGGAATATAAAAACTGAAACCAACATACTTCACGAAAGCATTACTGTATCAATAAACCACATAACACATGACAACTGGTTTAACACTGTCGTGATCCCTTTCGTAATAAACGTGTGTATGTGGAAATAGTGTACCCGGATTATTATTTACCAAAAACGAGTCTAATGTGAGGGCAATAACACATGAAAACAAATTTTTCCTATTTACCACGATATTTCGACAATGGTTCCTGTACCTAACACCAGAATAACAATTCTAAATAAATAAACACGAAAATACATAAAGAAATACATAAACACTACATTATATGATGATGTTTGCTTACCTGTTGTCATTGCTGCTAGATTTTTTATTCCTGAATTTTCGTTGTCTTTGATAGTTTGAGTTCTGACTAGAAGGACATGTTGATGCATATCCGTGTTCGCATTCTGGAGGAAAAATAAATTAATTAAAAAAAAGCTTATAAATTAGCTTACAAAATAAAGACTGTTGGATAGTTATTAACAGAATATCACAAAAACAAACTAACATGGCGTTTCTGATAGCTTGTTAGAGCTATACGATGTAAATTAGCTCTTCAGTCATTTGTACCGTAATCTATATAATACATATTAAGAAATATTCACCTTAGCGCCTGAATATCGGTATCTAAAAAGATTATTACACCTATCGATTATATAACTGACATTTCAAATGCGAATTTCAAAGCATAGTTTAAATAGACAATTTATACAAAAGTATTAGAAAAATAAATGTCACTAGTTTTTAAATAAAATGTGATTTTTATTTTTTATTTTTTTTTTGCTTTCGTTACGTACCTCTCTCCCTCCTTTCTAAATATTCAGCAGCTTCCAGCAACCTCTGGATATTAATAAACTGCACTGCTGTCATTCTTACTTATTTCCCAAATATTAAAACGAGAATAACTGCGATCCTTACTGCTAACAATAAATACAACATCAATTGCCTTTGATATTGCTTAGTAAATCGGTCTTTTTTTAAAATAGTTTTCTGCTGTCAAGTATAAGTATAATATTGCTTCAGTGTTTTAAAAAGAAAGAGGATTAAAAGGAGAGATGTTTAGGCTTGCAAAAGTCCTACAAAAATACTAAATAAAAGATCATTAGAAATGCTATAAAATGTATATAAATGTTATAAAAAGCCCACAGCCTCTAATCCCTGCTGCCAGTCTCTGCTCCTCCCCCGGCTTGTTTACCAGGCTTTCCAGCTGAGGGGCGGAGACTCGTCTCAAGCTCGCCCGCAATGTTCTCTGGGACTTGACGTTCTTTTACCCACTCTTTTAAAGAGACAGTCTTTGTGCATTTGCAGTCTTAAACGCACGCACGTTTTTAAATGTACTGTACATATATTTTTGTTTATCCCTCTAACAATATATGTGGCACAGAACATATTTGCGAATTCGTTATTGGGAAACGTCTAAAGCCAGCAGGATTGGTATGATTGTATACTCTTCTCAGGATGCTTATGTGTCGATAGATAAAGACTGGACGGAAATACTCGATACAGCATTTTCCCGTGTCACTAAAGAAAACATCTGACAACAGTACCCACATCGATCATTCAAACTACTTTGTCCCCTGATAAACTTATATGAATAGAAAAAAAAACAACCCCACAGATACTGTGTCAAAAATGCTCAACACTGTGCAACATATTGCACCAGTAAAGAACAGATACAGTTTTAACATAACCCTTAACCTGACACAGCTATGTACATATTATATTGAATATATATATATATATATATATATATATATATATATATATATATATATATATATATATATATATATATATATATGGGTTACAGTAGTAATAATAACAATAATAACAATAATAATAATAATCATAATAATATTACAGTGTAGCGCCTGCAAAACAGACCTGTCACCCAAAACACACACACACACGCACACACACTGCGGGTCTGACACTCAGCATGTCCCTAAACCTGCACGCCAGTGTTCTGCGCTACGGTTTCCTTTAAGAAAGGCATGACGACCATTGCCCTGTAGTTTCCAGGAACCTCACGTTGCTCCAGTCTGTAAAAGCCCGGCCCAGCAACAAATAACGTCAAAGTATAAGACGAGAATGATTGGAGAAGAGCCTTGGTAAAAGCAGGTCCCGTGACCCTACTTTGACCAATCAGCATAGACGGGTTTGTTTCCATGTGGAAAGCATGTGAGACTCCTGCTGGGACCAGGAAGGGAGGCCTGTTGTTGCTTAGTAACAACTGTGTATGGTGCAGAGTGGTATTAATTTAGTTAGGTTATTATAAATCAAACCTGGATGTTACGTCTGATAAAAACGAAATTGTAAAATTGAATAAAACACTAGTTTGTCATGTAAAATATGATACTTGCATAAAACACGTCTGCTTTATTTATCTAGGCTATTTAAAAAAATGCAGTCCAGTTTTAGGATAATAATATAGCAAGGGATTTTGTTTAGGCCTAAAATAACGCTGCATGAAAACACTGAGCACTGTCAATAAAGAAACACAATTACATGCTGTATTAGCACGGCGCTGTCGCTTCCTCCTAATATGTATACTAAACATTAAGGAGTAGATCGTATGCATGGCATGTGATTTACAGACTGTTTTATTACATTATGATGATGATGATGATGATGATGATGATGATGATGATGATGATGATGATACTTGTGAACATTACAAATATGCACTGCTGTGAGTGAAATCGAGACCTGAGTTTACAACAGTAGGTCACGATTGCAGTACCAATACCATCTCCACATTAACGACGCTTCTGCTTGACTGAGGGATCTCTTCACTTAAAATTGTCCAATATATATATATATATATATATATATATATATATATATATATATATATATATATATATATATATATATATATGTGTGTGTGTGTGTGTGTGTGAAACAATTCAGCTATGTTTTTCTCCACTGATTCAGAAAGAAATACACGTACATTTTAATTAATCCAAATGTTCACGTATGCTAGGCATTAATTATTACGGTTAGATTTACATAAGTTACTGATTTTATTATCTGTTTTTAAGTTAATTTTGAAACCAAAATGTGCACAAACAAACCACAATTAATTAAAAACAACTAATTAAAGTTGCACAGTAGTGTATAAAGAGGGTATTGAGATTACTGCACTTATAGCATTCATTAGCGTGCCCTCCGCTGTCAAAGGTACTATGTGCATTGATTTTAATTAATGAATATAAAACAAACGTTATTTTCACACATGGTATGTTGAATCACACACTCTTACTTAAAGTCAATTTGCTAATTTATTCTGACAGCATGCATACGAACATCAAAACAAAATCATTAGCCTAAAATCTTACATGTTAAATAAACTGTTCCCTGCCGTTTCTAGGTTTTACATAATATCGTTAAACAACATATACATGCTTAAAATAAGAATATGTCTCTTGACTGGACGTAGACGAATTCAGCAGTTAAGTTTCCAACTAATTCCTTTGTTGTCTGTGTGAAGTTGGAGGTATGTACCTTTCTCTGTTTCTTTATTCGCTTTATTTAAACAGTAGTAATATTCAATACTTACTTCCACTTGGCTTCTCATTCCTTTCTATGTAATTGGCTGCCTTCAGCAGAACTTGCACATTTCTTAAGAAAGTGTCTATCTGGTCCAAAGCAGAGTCATCGCTGCGTACGATGCTATTTAAAGGACAGCAAGACACGTCTTCGGTCAAATCTTGCTGATCCATTGAAGTGTCCGACCCCGAGAAAACATCGTCAGTTTGTTGCTCCGTCCTTCGCCTTTCACGTCTAACCATGCTTTTTCTTTTTTAAACAAACAAATAAATAAGGAATTGTGAAAGTAAATCTTTGGTCTACTGCTGTTCTGTCCTCGTCTGGTGCTTTTTTTGTGTGAAGTCAGTGAATGAATGAGCGAAGGATCTGAGGGCATCCACATGGTCCTAATGCCTGTGGGTTAAAACCAACCCCTCCCTGTTTGAGTCAATGGATAGAACGGGCATTGGCGCCTCCGAATGTCATTTACCGCTCCGATCTGATTAACAAGCATTAGATCCAGTACCAAGAGTGGGCGCGCAGCGCTGCCTGTCTCTACAAACAATAAAGAAATGTATCAAATCAGCAGACGCTTGACTCACTGATTCTACAAGGCTGCCTTAGCAACACAAGAACCCGAACTGCAATAAACACACATTGAAAAGCGAACTTTCAAAATGAACTAATCCATAGGCTTAATATATATATATATATATATATATATATATATATATATATATATATATATATATATATATATATATATATATATATATATATAATAATTTGTGAAATACTTTTTTTCTATAGATTGTATTGTATTAGGTTATTTGGAGATTACATGCATGTAGTAAAGTTGCAGTATTCTCAAAGCCCATCGTTTAGATTCATTTTTTAGCAATTCCCTTACGCACAATATTAAAGGTCATAAATACTGACTGCCATTTACTATAAACTACCTGTAGACTAGGCTTCAAATACCCGTGGAAGACAGGTGTTAGGAGACCTGTCTCCTCTCTCCAGTGACTAGGTGCAGCCCGAGCTGGGGTACATTAATGGAACTGGTTTTTCAGCTTCATCTGTATTCTGCTGCTGTCCAGCTGTCCCCTCATCCGAAAAAAGAAGAAAAAAAAAAAAAACTTGCCCTTTCCAGTAGTAAAAACAAGAAATGAGTTTTTGGAAGAAACTGTGCTTACAGTGTGTATTGTTTATAATGCATTGAATTGCTTGTTGTTTTTGCTTAGCATTTCTATCCTACAGTATTATTATTTCTTAGCAGACGTCCTTATCCAGGGAGACTTACAATTGTTACAAAATATCACATTATTTTTTACATACAATTACATTACTTTTACATACAATTACCCATTTATACAGTTGGGTTTTTACTGGAGCAATCTAGGTAAAGTACCTTGCTCAAGGGTACAGCAGCAGTGTCCCCCACCTGGGATTGAACCCATGACCCTCCAGTCAAGAGTCCAGAGCCCTAACCACTACTCCACACTGCAGTATATCATAACACTGTCTATAGACAGGGTATTTATTGAGTAGTGTACATGGGAGCTGGTTGCTGCTGGGAAGTCATTTTCATGAACTTGTACCCTTTGTTTTTAATGCCTGTAGCATGTTGTTAAACAAACAGAATAAACCACAAACTCACCCCACCCTCTACAGCTGTAGAGATTTGCATTATTCTATCTAGAAATGTGGTGGACAGAAAGATTAACCTTTGCAATGCAGTCTGAACCCTGAGCATGCATCCACAGCAAAGCTCTGGGGAGCAACTGTTTTAAAGCTAACATCATATTTTTATCCATACCTACAGTGTTAAAATGCCTATGTCTCTTTTTACAATATGGAGGGTTGTGCAATCTTGTCTCATGGATTAGTATGGGAATTGGGCCAAGGGATCCAGACCTGATAAAATGAAGTACTACATTTGGAGGAGACACCAACACAGACTATGAACAGAGAACCAAACAGACTTAACAGAACAGCACACTGATCTACAGGGGCACCTTTTAAAGATCTCTTGGCATTCCCAACAGGTTTTTTTTTTTACCCATTCACGTGTCGAGCGAATAGTGCAGTTCACTTCCAGTCTCCGCCACATCAAAGGCAAATGAACCAGACTTTGGTGTGTGATGTACAGTTCACAGAAAGCTTTGGAAGTTCATTACACAGGAGGATCATTGAGACATTTACAGAAAAAACCAACCCTGATGAAACAGAAGAAAGAAGCTAGAGGACGTAAAGGCTCTTCAGATCTTCTCCGGTTTTGATCCATGCTCTTGGCTGACATTCAAGACTGCTGTAGGAACCAGGGCATATTGAACAATAGTTTATTGTCATAACAACAAAGCCTCTGCAGGTGAGGCGATGTTAACCATTCCAGCAGGGCTGAGGGATATCCTCCTCTGGAACTGTGACAGGCTGGGTGGGTCACTCTTTCAGAAATGAATAGAACCTCTTTGCCTCCAGCTTCACATTGAGTTCCAGACGACACTGAAAGAAATCTGATGTATTTTCAGTTGCCTGTTCTGAACCTTCAGTTTAGTTGTGTGACGACACACACATAGCCCTCATTACAACCAGCATTGGCATCTTTGTGGGTTGTGTTTTGGGGGGTGTCGGTTTTTAGTACCCTATGACACCTCTACACACACACACACACACTGTGAATAAACAGACTTCTCTTCCTGGTGCTGTTACTCTGACACCCTTCAGAGCCTGATGGATGGGTTATCATATTATTTTAACAATGACCAGGGTGTCCTGCCTAAATACATGTTTTTCTCAGCTAACGTCTGATTACATTGTATTAAATGTCAGCTTTATTTTGCACATATAGTTATTGAAACCCTAAATGAAATTAGAGACACCAAAAAAATCTGCCAAAGTGATTCGTTACGACCCGGCAATGCAGTGAGCTGAACAATGCTGACCTTTGACTTGTAATTAACCCTTTCATGCATGGCAACCTCACATGGAGATGGTTAAAACCCTCTTCTGGTTTTTATATGGGGGCATATGGAAGATGCAAATGTATGATAGGCTTATATGAGGATGACATTTTATCCCCCATATAAACAAATGTCCAAAACTACTTTTTTTCAGCTATTTTTTAAAAACAGTTCATGCATGAAAGGGTTACACCATGCTGTTTATGGGCCTTGGTTCCCTCTCCTGTTATATATTTGTGTTCTCCTTTTATCTTGTGAAAATATAACAGTTCACATGTCAAGAAGAACAATTAGCACCATAAAACCAAACATCAACCACCTATAATTAGTTTTAGGGTCACAATGTCTTTAGGTTTGCATACATATAAATCACTGTTTCCTCTTTTTAGTTTGTTCTCATTTCTCAGTGTAAGAAAAACTCAGGAATAGACTTAACTTTCTTACACAAACAAGTGGTTGGGTACTGGAGCAAAAACCTGAGCCAATGGGTTCTGTTTATCAAGTGCTTTCCAAAGTTGATTCACAGGGTTTGCACTGAAACGTTGGAATGGATCTAGTATTTATTTATTTCATTTCTAAGAGGATGGGGGTCTTTCTTGCTATAATACCAGCCAGTTGCATTGGAGACCGAGTGTCATCTTTTCCAGTTTAAACACCACTGAATAGTGTTCTTCAACCTTTCTATCACCATTCCAAACCCAAGTGTTCACCACGGTGGTCCTTGTAGAATGAGAATAGAAACTGCAGTCTGTGTTTGCCTACAAGTCACAGTGTTAAACAATCTCATGGATCTCTTGTTTGGCTTTGTGAAGAGACCACATGTAAAGCAGAAACCAGTAATATTTAAATACAGGGCTAATTTCTCAGGAGAAACATGTGTGTGTGTGTTTGAAAATCACACACGTCAAAGCCTTTCTGTAGGCCGAATGCAATTTAAGGGAGAAAAAAAACCACATCAAATTGTTAATTGGTGGTCATAAACTGGACCACTGATGTCTTTACATTTTTTCAGTTTACATGTGACTTATGTAAAGTAAAAAATAAATAAATACATCAAATATATATAAAAATATAAATAAATGAGTGTAGTTACCATGGCATCAAAAGCCTAGAAGTACCCCCACTGTTTGTTTTCACACACACTTTCCCTTGACAAAGGTATGTTGAACATATAGAAACATTTCACATGTGTACAGAACATCTGACCCTGTTGCGTTGTGTAGATCAAATGAAGACCAATTTAATTCAAATCAAAAGATGTATGTGCGTGTGTGCAGGTGAGTGCATTTTAAAAACTGTCTGCCTGTCTGTTTACATTTGACTGTAAAACACACACTGCACAGCTGTTGTAAGCAAGCGTTCGTCTCAAGTGAATGTGAGAAAGCAGTAATACAAACAGTATTGAAGAGAAAGAGCCCTGTCTCTGAATACACAGTGCAGGCTGCAGCTGACAGGACATGTGTACAGCTGTGTCAGAGCTCTCTCAGATTGCTATGTGTACAGCTGTGTCAGAGCTCTCTCAGATTGCTATGTGTACAGCTGTGTCAGAGCTCTCTCAGATTGCTATGTGTACAGATGTGTCAGAGCTCTCTCAGATTGCTATGTGTACAGCTGTGTCAGAGCTCTCAGATTGCTATGTGTACAGCTGTGTCAGAGCTCTATCAGATTGCTATGTGTACAGCTGTGTCAGAGCTCTCTCAGATTGCTATGTGTACAGCTGTGTCAGAGCTCTATCAGATTGCTATGTGTACAGCTGTGTCAGAGCTCTATCAGATTGCTATGTGTACAGATGTGTCAGAGCTCTCTCAGATTGCTATGTGTACAGCTGTGTCAGAGCTCTATCAGATTGCTATGTGTACAGCTGCATCAGAGCTCTATCAGATTGCTATGTGTACAGCTGTGTCAGAGCTCTATCAGATTGCTATGTGTACAGCTGCATCAGAGCTCTATCAGATTGCTATGTGTACAGCTGTGTCAGAGCTCTCTCAGATTGCTTCAAACACATTTGTTAACTGTTTTCAATCCAGACAGCATCTTCCTCTTATTGCCACAATCTTTGCCCTTTGCCCTTTGCCTTGACTGAAACGCTAGAATAATAAGGCTTTTATTAGAGTGGTTATCTCTGTCACACAAAACGGATTGCCCTGTCTTATCACTAGGGGAAGAAACGGCTCTTATTACACTGGGAGTTCAAAGACTGATCAATAATAACACCCAGCTTCAGTTGTACCCCAGCCTCTGCTAGACTGGCATCTCCTAGTGAAAGGCCAAATAACACCAGAGGGAATAACCTAAAATTCCTTGGAAAGACATTTCTGACAGAGGTCTAATGATATGGAAACCAGAAGATTTGTTTAAAGCCATTGGTAATTCATGCAATCAATTTAAAAAGTCAAACTTTTTTACTTCTATAATAAAAGCAATCAATTTAAAACTGCACATTTTACACTGAGTAGTAAAAACAAAAAAACTAACTAAAAAGTGACACATGTGAAAGATTTCAGTTAAACTACCAGAACACAAGGAGGCAGGAGTTCGATTATTTTCAGTATCCTGTAGTATACCACAAACTTGAATACAATTCTTGCCAAAAGGTGCTTTTATCCCAGGTTGTCCAGACACGGCATACTGCAGTATGTTTGCAGTGACTAAGGAAGCGAATTCAGGCCAGCTATGCACTACACTTTCATATCTGTCTCTTTATCTCCCTGCAGATATTTCCTGTGGAAGGGGGCTGATCTCTCAGCTATTTTTGCTCCGCTGCTAGACAATTCATAGCCTCCTCAGTTTCCAAAGATTCACATGTCTTTTTCATTTATAACAAATCGTTGTCTTTTGGAAACATCTCTTTGTTTGCAGCCTCTTGATTAGCATAATTCTTCCTACCATATAGGAGAGTGCTGGACTTGGTTCCGTTGCGACCCCCTCTGATATCCCCTCTTACTACCATACAATAGAAATGCATCTGTATGTAGATATTTAGCATTAAAAGAGTGGAATTATTCTTAATCAGATGGACTTTCATAACACAACTCTTTGCAGTTCAGTACATTAATTACTAATAAAAGGGAAGACCGGAACCAACAGTTAAACCCATCTGTGGGTTTGTACCTATGGGTTATTATAAACACTGGCAAAATAAACCACACGTGGATATCCATGAGAAAGTGTTGTCCTAACCCCAAGACAATTCCCTTTTGATCTCAATGTCCATTGTCTCATTCTGTTTTCCACAGAGAGCATCTGGTGTCAAAAGTGTCACTAATAGCACAGGGGAAAAAAATCACCTCCCGTTAACCAACCAGCACATCAGCGTTTCCTTGTGTTTCAGATAACCTGTCATTAGAGCACGCCCACCTCACTCAGATTTTAGCCTTTTTTTTTTTTTTTCAAAGTGGTAGGAACACTGTCCACACCATCTGGAGTCAGCCCTGCCCGGCTCTTTGATTAACTTGGGCCTGGTTAATTAAAGGAGTACAAGACAGAATGACAGAGTAGACTGCAAGAGAAAACAGCCTGGGTAAAGGACTGCAGCAATGGGGCTGCTCCCTGACACCCTTCCACTCCTCAAGCCCTTCTTGTGGTTAGTGATCCCAGACAGGGGCGGGACTTCCAACTGCCAGATTCACCTCTTCAAACAGCTTTTACAACTGGAACATAAGAAAAGTTTGGGAATGAGAAAAGATCTTTCGACCCTTCAAGGTTCATCCCTTGTTAGCACACGCCTCCCCTACTGGGGGGGGGGGGGGGGTTACTCATTTAAAAGCACAGAATCTTGTCTTTTTTAGAAATGTTTCTAGTGTTTTAGATGCTACTACTTCACCTGGTCAGCTATTCCATGCATTTATAACTGTGTAATAAAAGTGCTTCCTACCTTCTGTTCTAAACTTACTTTTACTCAGCTTCCATTTCTGCCCTCTTGTTCTTCTCTCTGTTAAATTTGGAGTCGTGTCTTTGGCTAACTTTGTCCATACCATTTATGGTTTTAAAGACTTCAATTAGGTCCCCTCTTTCCCTTCTTTTTTCTTCGTCATTACAGCATTTGATTTGATCTCTGACTCTATTTTCCCAGTCCATGTATTTATTTGTCTGTGTTTCTGAATCGCTCTAACTTTGGTCAGGGCTAAGTGGCATTTGGACCATAGGTCATGCAAATCTCACTCTCCTGGAAGAATGTGCATTAACTGCAAAAAATGTTAACACCAACTGCAAGAATGAACAATGGATTTTTCTCATGTTAACAGCATTTTTCCCCCCTTGTCTAATGATCATGATGAAGCATTCTCCTCATTACACTTAATTAAAGGGCACACTGTGTGTGCCTCATACATGAATGGCACACTGTATTTTTTATGGCCATGTACATGAGCTCATATAAGGCAACATGCATGACATACAGTATTTTACACATTGGTATATTCCACTCTGCGGTCCTACTGTGCCTAGTTTAATAAAGGAGGTAGCAGTACAAGCCCAACAAGCCCAACACAAATGAAACTAACAAATAAATCCAGGCTCTTTGTCATGATGAATGGCAATAGAGCTTGAGTTCCAATTACAATCATTCATCCCAAAAGGGAACATGGGGGTTGGTGTGGCTGACGACAAGTTTTATGTGGCCATGCGTCTGCATCTAAAAGCCCCCCACTCAACCCTGAACACTGACATTTAATTGCCCTCTGTAGTGACCCGGGAATTCATAAAGTCATAGCAGGTTTTATCCCCTTCTGAGCAGATGTTCTACACCTGACCTCACCTGAGTCCTCTTGTATGCTTTGCTATGCTTGCTAAGGTTTTCTATGGATGACACAGTGTAGATCGAAAGACTTTTTGTCAAACTGGCGAATCTCCTTTGTGGTTAGGTTTGAATTAGCCCTGGTAAATACAAAAATTAATACAACTAATCAGAGGAAACCCCTCTTTCAAAGAAATGCCATCACCTGTACATTCCAGTGCTGAAGCACAGTAAGTCAAACCTTCACATCCAATTGAATTCTTTGAGCAAACAAGGACGGTCGACCTGTTAATCCCAACATCATTTTGCCAAAAGGAGCAAGAACAGAGGACTCATGCGAGTGGAGGAGTATCCCAAACACAACACGGACCCCACCACTGGATTTCATGAGGCAACAAGGACATCTACAAGGGCTATCAAATGGTGGCTGGTCCTCATTACATTTCTTATAAAAAACATTTCCATCATAAGGTCTTCAGTCATACCTTATTATAAGAAACTTAAGGTAGGCACACTTTTTTTCTCAAGTGACTTTACAGTAAAACTGAATTCTCATGTTTTAAAAGCACCCAAAGGTATTATGAAGATGTTCAAACAGGATATACTGCATATTGTAACGTCTCATTTTCAACCCTTTCCAAAAACGTACTGCTGTACGAATGACGTGTGCACTTGTATAATTCTGCTGCCGCTTAGGGAATGTAAAAAAAAAAATCAGTTTTTTTTGTGTTTGTTTTCATTTTACAAAGTATTGAACAAACAACCCAGTAAGAAAATAGGAAATGGCTACAGCTTCCACACGAAGAACTAGACCATAAAACCGTGTCCATCTCTTATTTTGCTCTAAAGCCAGTGCTGAAAAGTTTCTATTTCACGCTGCGTCTGCAGCTGCAGGACAAATGAAAGAGAGCCCTGAATGGAACTGCTGTTCAGTAGACAGTCTATTTGCATTACTCCTTCGGGTGCTTAAGTCATTTCACAAAAAGAGCTTCTGGACTGAGCGAGCAGGACTCCTTTCAGTACAGCCCTGCATGTGTGCTGAGGTCAGACGAAGGGACAACAGGTGCAGATGGCTGCAACTTTGCACATTTCTCCTGGCAGAAAACTGCAAATCTATTTGCATTCTTGGGGGAAAAAACATGCAGGATTCTCACATGGAATTTGTGTCTTTAAGGTTCTTTAAAGAGTTTCGTACATATACAACACACAAAAAAAGTATTTTTATAAATAACAGAGAAAAGATTCTAGTTGATTACATGTACTACTTAACTGAAAACTAGGGATTTGTCAAGCAGTAATAAATCCCCAGTGGCCAATTCCACCTAATTGCAAGTTTTCTAAATGAATGCCAGTCAGTTGAAAAGGTGAACAGCCATATGGAGTTTGAGTTCAATTAGAAGTCAATGTAGTCCTTCTGACAGTGCTTGAACCAATGTATTATTTCACTGATTCAACACTTTGCGTTGTTTGTCCCTTACTGAAACAAGCCCCCATGCAATGAATAATGATGCTTTTCCATGGTCAGCATCCATATTGTATGCAGGTATTTCCTAGAAGATGATGCAGCAGGTTTTAACCTGAGAAGACCACAGTGCCATGACGTGACATGGTGAGAGCATTGCATAACGATCTTTAAAAATGGGACGATGCCTCCCCCTCTGTAAGCGGGAGTTAACGGGTACTAGAGGAATAGGATCCCTCATAATCTGCAAAGCCTTGGGCTTTCCCCAGCACATGACTGGCACTAGGCCAGTACATTTAAAGCTCTCCTTCTCAAATTACAGACACAGTTGGGACAGGCCAGAGGCAACAGGAAATTCATATTATTGTTTCAGCCTTTCAAGCAGAGATTTGGGCCAAATTAATACTACACTCTATATAAATGCACTAATGCACATTTCCTGAGCTAATAAACAGAGTATCAGGATCTATAAATCATTAAAACAGGGAAATACTAGAAAGTTTCTTTATATTAAAAATGAATTCATATTCTGGAATTTCACCAGCATTATCCATTCTGTTATGTTGTAAGGGAATCGAAAAATTCACTGAACACATTTTTTTGTTTTTTTTACTGCTTCCCTAAGGAGCTGTAACCTATACAATGGTATGGACCAAAATCAGTTGTGGTGATTAGCCCATAGTGCCTAAAAGAGGTACACTGCAGTCTCCACTATTGTTTTGTGCCTGAGAATGTATACCCACCTGCCTGCTATCATTAGGACCTGAATCAATCCCTCCTCCCCCTTCTTTTCACACAGACACACACATATGTACCTATTGTCTGAGCACAACTGATGCACTTTACAGCAGGGTCAGGTCCGGCTAGCAGACATGTTGCAAAGGCATTCAAACAGAACACGCCAGGGGGCCATCTGCTCTATTTGCAGAGAGTTTCCCTTCCCACAAACCCAGCTTGGGGTTGCTAACAGAAATGTGAACTACCCTGAGTGCTATAACCAGCCGTCTGATCTGCAACAGCCCTTCAGGGACACTTTTTCTTTGGTATAGGTACAGCCTATATAAATCCAGGGACATGGGTTACATTTGGAACATATTGCTTTTTTTGTGAAGATTTTCAATGGTAAAGCTGTTTTTAAAAAATAATTCAGAAGTTGTTCAAGGCTGCTGTAAATATCTGTAAACCAGTTATGTAATCAGTAAAAAACAATTAAATTACAGTGAACTTATTACTGGCAGCCCAGCAAACATGTAGTCGCTAATCTCACCAGCATGAGCAGTGGGATACCTATCTGTTTACTACTGTTGGCTGGCCAACCATTTGCATGGTAAGCAGATCCCACTAAGGAAATAATCACTATGGGAACCAGATCCAACAACCCGGTCTCATGGATCCAGAAGTATATGAGGCAGTAGCTTTCAGTTCAAAACCTCTCATCACAAAATATGTTCAAATCATATTGTTCCAATAATGCCATGCACTGTATTCATTTTCATCAGTAGAGTGACAAACATGCATTGCACTTTTGAAGGACTTTTCAAGGTCTTTTACAGGCTGGTATTTTTGAAGAGGTTATTTGAATAGGCTGGATGTTGGAACCCCAAAAAAAACACCTGTCAGACTATCTATATATCGAATTAACAATTGTAGGATCAGGCAGCTGCCATAAAAGTTTTCAACATTTACAGTCCCTGACCTGTGTTTTAACAGCAATTGTCTACAGTAGCAGACATGCAGTGTCACATATCTCCACCTGGTGCCCACACTAGCACACTACACAGTATGCAACCAATAGTTGTTTTACTGGCTTTACACTAATGCCTCCCAAATGGGATATAGAAATAAAATGCCACAAAGCCCTGCATTACTGTTTGTACAGTAGTCGTTTACTGCAAACTCTAAAAACTTGATAATAAATAGCTCCAATAAGCCAAATTGCTTACATTTGTTTATTTACTTATTTTTTAAACATGGAATTGAAAATATAAAAGGACCAAACACATTTGTGCTTAATGAATGACATTTTCTAAAGCAAGAAAGCTGCTATACAAAGTGCCACAATTTGTATTATATTTGTTGACAGTGTATGCAGCTCCCAAATATTTAAATGCGTGTTTAAAGGATTTACGAATATATATATACAGTACTGTGCAAAAGTTTCAGGCAGGTGTGAAAACATGCTGTAAAGTAAGAATGCTTTCAAAAATAGACATGTTAATAGATTATATTTATGAATTAACTAAATGCAAAGTGAGTGAACAGAAGAAAAATCTAAATCAAATCCATATTTGGTGTGACCACCCTTTGCCTTCAAAACAGCATCAATTCTTCTAGGTACACTTGCACAAAGTCAGGGATTTTGTAGGCATATAGTCAGGTGTATGATTAAACAATTATACCAAACAGGTGCTAATGATCATCAATTCAATGTTTAGGTTGAAACACAATCATTAACTGAAACAGAAACAGCTGTGTAGGAGGAATAAAACTGGGTGAGGAACAGCCAAACTCAGCTAACAAGGTGAGGTTGCAGAAGACAGTTTACTGTCAAAAGTCATACACCATGGCAAGACTGAGCACAGCAACAAGACACAATGTAGTTCTACTGCATCAGCAAGGTCTCTCCCATGCAGAAATTTCAAGGCAGACAGGGTTTTCCAGATGTGCTGTCCAAGCTCTTTTGAAGAAGCACAAAGAAACGGGCAACGTTGAGGACCGTAGACGCAGTGGTCGGCCAAGGAAACTTACTGCAGCAGATGAAAGACACATCATGCTTACTTCCCTTCGCAATCGGAAGATGTCCAGCAGTGCCATCAGCTCAGAATTAGCAGAAAACAGACCCTGGTATACCCATCTACTGTCTGGAGAAGTCTGGTCAGAAGTGGCCTTCATGGAAGACTTTCGGCCAAAAAGCCATACCTCCGACGTGGAAACAAAGCGATCACAAGCGATCAAACAAAGCCAAGCTGCTTGAATTTTTGCGCCAGGAGTGGCATAAAGTCACCCAACATCAATGTGAAAGACTGGTGGAGAGCATGCCAAGACGCATGAAAGCTGTGCTTGAAAATCAGGGTTATTCCAGCAAATATTGATTTCTGAACTCTTCCTAAGTTAAAACATTAGTATTGTGTTGTTTAAAAATGAATATGAACTTATTTTCTTTGCATTATTCGAGGTCTGACAACACTGCATCTTTTTTGTTATTTTGACCAGCTGTCATTTTCTGCAAATAAATGCTCTAAATGACAATATTTTTATTTGGAATTTGGAAGAAATGTTGTCAGTAGTTTATAGAATAAAACAAAAATGTTAATTTTACCCAAACACATACCTATAAATAGTAAAACCAGAGAAACTGATAATTTTGCAGTGGTCTCTTAATTTTTTCCAGAGCTGTATATATATATAAGAAAGCAATAGGCGTTGGTTGAACATTGATAAGTTAAAGGATGTTGTCAACACTCCACCGTCAGGTTATTAAGGATTTCTTTATTGATACAAATACAGGACAGGTTGAAAAACAAAGAACTCAACAAATTGTGTTTTGTATTCAATAAAGGCAAATGAAAAGCTCTTTTTACATCCCACGTGTTACCCGAGGGTAAGTAGCATATATGTGTCCTGATGTGCCTCTTGCATATTTTATTTAGTCTAGTGGTGATACTCGCTTGTGGCTCTCCTGTCTTTCTGATTCTGGTTGTTACAAGGTTCTGCAATGGGTTGGAAGTGTCACCAGTGTGTTCTGCTGAGTGAGTGCATCCTGGGAGTTACAGAGTTAAGGCACAATGGCACTCCTTCAGTGATGTCACTGCCTCTGCATACACAGAGCCCAACAAATCATTTAATCCAATGCAATAAAACAGACTCTGATATCAGAACAGAAACAAATGCACCCTACCTCTTCATTTATCTTGTTGTAATAGTACTTCTATTTTTTTCTACATGGGACACCTGCAAAATCAGTTTGGTTAGGGCCTATTGCAACTAAGATACCATCTGATATTGAGGTCATTGAATTCTGCATTTGACTAGACCAGGGATGCACTGCAGAGTCCATCGTAGACCAAATGCTTCTTCCAGCCATACCCCACACTTCTGTAACAGTTAAACCACGTAATGATAACCAATAGATTCTGGAGTGGAATGACCCCTGACCTAGGCTGTGTAGTTTGGGTAGTCTTGTTCCAATTCCAGATATTAGATAGTGTGCAGTTAAAGATAATAATACAAAAATGTGTTTGTGTCCCATGAAACCTGGATTTTGTTCGGTAGAATATAATCTGGATTGCATATTTTCTACTATTCTGGTGCAACAATAGTAACTTGTATCATGTGATCCTGCATGTGGACTAACATGTCCCACCCCTAACCATTTCATATGTATTTCATCTCCCTGGTCATGTCACTCAATTTCTGGTGAGTTCTCAAATATAATGTTCACACACACACTAAAAATGTGCCTGGCGTACTACAATCAAAGCATGAAAAAGCAATTGAATAATACATTCATAAAAGTACCAATTAGTTGAGTTCTCCTTTAATACAAGACCACATCCCCAATTTCACAGATTAACATGGCAATCATTCCTTAAAATACTGTTTATTTGTGAATGTACACAGATTAGCAATACATCTAAAAGCAACTCAATTAGATAAGCATTAATATAGTTTCCACAGGTCACAGATTGACTCGGCTCATACTCAAGCAGCCAAAGCTAAGTTTAAAACAAATGAATAAGAGACATTATTAAAACAAGGTGCAAAAAAACAAACAAAAGGGAGGTAAGCAATGCAGCCATTCAGAAATAATGTACGCGCTTTAAAAACCGTTATTAAAGCATAGTGCTCAGAAAACTATTTCAAAAATATCTTTTAATACAAACAAGGGGAAAAAATGTGGTTTAACACATAAAAACAGTGGCAAATAAACAGTTGAGATTAAGCACGTTGTTATCATAGGGTATTTTTTCCCCCAGTATTAGTTAATGCAGGATTCTGTCTTGTAAAGCTCTCTCTCACCTCCTCCAGCTTTCATCTATCCAAACCTGGCCTCCCTCTTTGCAACATACAAAGCTTTAATGTGCCCACTCCCCGTCTGCCATAGCAACTCATTCACATTGCTAGCTGGGATATTAGTATACATTTGCTCATGGCTTACAACAGCCAAGCCAAAATATGTTTGCTCAATGTAGATTTTTTCCATATATATATATTTTTTTCAGTTTCAGTTTGGAGAAACAAAAAACTGCTCTAAAATGAAAACTCTAGACTGTCCAATGTGAAAAAAAAACAAAAACCAAGCAGTAAAACAAACACAGCTAAATTGTACACCTACAAATCGTAAGTGAATATATAGAGGGGGAAAAAAGCGTCAGATAACCAGATGATGAATTCACCAGGTTGGCAGTCTTGTATCCTTTAACAGTGCCGTCACTGTGAGAAACTGCCGTTGAAACATGCTTGGTGGTGGTTGTTGTGTTGGATTACAGCTCTTTAAACACCTGCTGTTCAGATAATATATAAAAACACAGGATGCCGTTCTGGTAGTCTTTCCATGTAGGCTGATTTTCATTGGAACTGGTCACATAGTTGCTGCAATTATTTATTGACACAAACCATAGCCTGACAGCATTGACTTTCAAAAATGTTATGCCACATTTACCACATCTGGTCTATCCCTCTCATCACCCAACCACAACTTTTCCATTTATTTCTCATTCCTTCATTTTGGGTACATTAGGGAACACCAGCGTTTAAGGAGTTGTTAAATACCACAAAAAAGTGCAGTAAAAAGTTAAAAAAAATAATAAATCTATAAACACAAAATCCAGTTTTTCTATAACTCCTATATATATGTTTTTTAGTAATCTGAGCTACAATGCCTGTATCATAACTATACTATTTCACAAAGCAGGCATCACTAGATCAGTTCTATAACTTTAGATTCTTGCAATACATGCTGGTCATTTGTTTAACGCAACAGTATAGAAATAGATAGAAAACCAATTTAAAAGAGTTTGATGTTAACCAGGTTTAAGTGTAATAAAAAGTCCTGATTCAGTGAGATTAATCTTCTATTTTCTTTTCTAAATGCAATTTAAAATCTAAAAATAAAAATGATTAAACCTTGAGATTATGATTCACTAAAACGTGATTTTTTTTTTTCTTTTGGCAAGAAACAAAAAAACTTAACTAATAGAACGAACGAGTGCTTTAACATTCCAAATAAAACACCACACAGGTCTTTCAAGGTGAGTGTTTTTTGAGTCAGTGCAGAATTAATAGTTTGTCTTGAAGTTAGAGTATGGCTGTGCAGTTACAGGGCCACCTCTGCAGACCCCATTCATCTTCAACTGGTTTCTAAAACCCAAGAAGGTGCAAGAAACTGTTAGCTTGCTGTGTGGCAGTCACATAGATTCTGTATGGTGTGAATTCCTAACAAAATGAACAATGGTTCCAGAACCTAGTTGGCTGAAAATACTGAAAGTGACCGTATCATCTGAACAGAAGCAAAAAAAGCATTATTCTATATATAACAAAATGATGGGCAGCATGCAGTTAATGAATTGCATACAGTGAATGAAATGCAGCATTTGATGCCTGCCCCTTTTATTTTGCATTTACCCACCAAAATGTAACAATTCAGATAGCAAAAAATGATTTCCTCTGCCCTTTCACCTGGCTATCAAGGAGGGAAGACTGTAGAACCGCCTGCAAGCCTGGTAGCCAGGATTTATTTTAGCTTCCCGCTCACGTTACAAATGCAGTTTGAACTTTCATGTGAAATCACCGCCCAACCCGTCTCCCACCCCCCACGAAAGAGAGAGATGCATAAACCTGTGAACTTGAGGTGACCAATTTTTTTTTTCACATTTGTTTGTTTTCAAATGTGCAGTGTCATTTTTTTTTTTTTTTTAACATATAATTTTAATTTTCATTAAAAAAAAAAAAAAAAAAAAAGAAATGATGCTCCCTCCCCCTAAGCTTCAGCTTTCTCCTTCTTCTTGTTCTTCTTGAGGAAGGAAGGCGTGCGGAATTTCTTCTTCTTCTTGGAGGGTGATTTGGAGGGAGAGCTCTCGGGAGACAGGGTCTCCTCGATCTTCTCCGCTGGTTTGATGGTGATTTCCACACTCCCCACAGTGCTGGTGGTCAGCTGGCTCACTCGCTTTGTCAGGTCCTCCTCCACGTCATGAAGGTCGTCTTTCCCATTCACGATCACAGCTGGGGTGCCCTGGGGGGTCAGGTTGGAGTCTGTGTGGTTTTCTAGGGAAACAAAAGAGCCATGCAGAGTTAGTGAGACCATTTCCAATTCACAATCATATGTTTTTATTCTTTTAAGACAGATCCAACAAACCCCCAAAAATGTAACCCCACCCCTCACATGACAGAAATACAATGTTCTAGTTACTGTACGCTAATATTTAAGGTGTTTTATTTCTATATACCTGTATATTTTTTCAGTTCTGCCTAGCTGTGCTATGGAGTGGACTGAGCTGTATTTGAACCCAGTCCTTCATATGCGAAAGGCTAGTGGCATTGCTGCACTGAGAAAGTGAACGGTTTAGTAGCAATGGTTAGCATCAGCAGGGTTTGTTTTGCTGAGGTTTCTTGAGCTTGCTTGAGTCAGAGCAGTGCTGGTACTGAGCAGGTGAATGAATCCAAATCCAAGCTGCTCCCTTGCATCTAGACAGACTGGAACATGATGACCAACGCAAGCAACTAAACAGAACCTGGGCTGAGCTACAGAACCAAGTGTACATCCAAACAGGGCTTGACTTTAAACAAACCTGTTCGAGCAGAAAACAGCGATTAACACATTTATTATAAAATAACAAATACCATTAACCTTGTTATTAGTTTACACACTGTTTTATCAGTAATATCCACCTTCTTTTTTTATCACTGATAAATCTATTTCTTATTTACAGAACATTGCCCACTACAGGACATTGATCAGCTGCACTGTCACATTTTAACTGTGCTTGGCAGCTTTTGAAAACCTCCAGGGCACAGACACATATTTATAAACCTCATACAAAAAAAGAAAAAAGAAACCTCTGAGATCTCTAAACATGAGCTGGGAAAGGGTATACCTGCTTCTGGAGCTGGAGTTATTAGAGGAGACTGAGTTTGTGACAGAGACTGTGAAAGTGTGGAACCGTCATCAGATGTGAAATCCTGTTCAGTATCTGCAAGGGGAGAGTTTTGTTTTCAAACATCTGTTAGAAGCCATGCAGCTGTTTAGTATAGTCAGTCATATTATTAGCTTGTATCAGCAGTATTAGCATATGCACGGGGATAAACATAGCAACCACAAGTAACTAGCTTTATTATTATTATTATTATTATTATTATTAATATTATTATTATTATTATTATTATTATTATAAAATGTTAGCAAGTGACTGTTCTGCTTTATTGTGTTAAGAAAGGAGCAACAAAGTGACAACCATCTTCTGTGTTTGCCACTGTGAAGCTGTATTTAGTATCAATGTGGTGTGGATGCATCATGACACAAATGTTGTTCACCCCAACCATTTTTTGTGAGGACTTTGCTGAGGGAGCAAGGAGGGGTTTAGATACAAAATGAACACTTGACAGCAGGGCAAGCCTAAAAAACTGCAGTGTTATCAAGTTCAGTCAGTCCCCTTTTGGAAACATGGTGTTTAAATCTTCACTCTGTTAAAGGCTGCATGTATCCCCTGAACTGGCTATTTGCCATGTAGTGACCTTGTTGACATGCCTTTGAATGCAATGTATTTCATTGTGCAATATGAAAATAAGAAAATAAAGTTTAATGTGCTTGCAGTAGTTCCATTTCATCAATGTTTTCCAATTGGAGATACAAGGGAGTAGCAGCTCCCAATATCCTGTGGCAGTCACAGCTCTGTGTTCTTACCCTGGTATCCCTGCTGTCGCAGCATCACTGCCTTCTTATACTCCTCCATCTCTCTCTCGCTCAGCTCCGTGAAAGGGTTTGGAGGGAGGGGGCCAGTCTGCTCCTCATCCGATACCACATACGGCTGGGGAGTGGAAAACAAACAAGCAGTGTTTAACAATGGCAAAGATTCAGCATCCACAGAGCTATTCTGTACCTCCACAAAATGCACCTTGGATTTAAGAAATGTTGATAAAAGGCCAAAAATCAGGCGCTTTATAAAGTTAATACAGACAGGTGTGCATTTTAAAACTAGCTGAAATGTGTGCCTACTTAACTTAGTTTCTGAAGTTTTAAGTGTACACTAATGCTGAAATCATTCAGCACTAGAGGCAGCTGATATTTTAACTCAGTTATCACCTATATCCCTCAGGGCAGCTTCTGCTGCATATGCCTGGCCATGCATTACTTCACCTCTGGGTCCCATGAAGCTTATATTACTACTATTCCCAGTGAGACTGTGTGACATACAGTGGTAGAGAACTGTAATGCACATTCTGACAGATATTCAGAGAACGCACTTAAACTTCTCAAAAAGAGTATTTATTACTGTAAACATTAGTGTGCCCTATTCCAGTCTATATAACATGCACACACACACACACACAGGATGCTTACTGAATATTATAAATAAACAAAATAAATAAATACACATACATACATACATACATCCATCTCAAGCGGGATTAAGAGATACTTACTGTAGAGGGCTTATCCACCACTATGCCGGATAAGAGCTGAGATTGTGGTCCGGCTGTCATGAGGTCAAATCGATTCTGCTCTCTTATCTGATTTAAAAAAAAAAAAAAAACAGGTTCCGACATCAAAAGTTTGTACATTTCCCATATTTATAATGCATACGGTGTAACACTTAACTACTTTACTGGAAACCCTGTCAGCATAAACTGCAGCCCATTAATACTTGTGTATAGAAAATGCAACTTCCATAAAATCACCACTTGGCGATTATCACAGCAAATGAATGCTGGGGTTTTTGGAAGCCTTCTGGGAGCCCTATTAATCAGTTTAAGCTGGATTGAGCAAAAATCAAAGCTGTTACGACATTACTAGCACAGGAGTTCCAAAATGAATGAAATAAAAAATACTTCAGCTATAAAATGGTGATGTTCTCACCTTGTTTCTCTTTGCCAGCACTTCGATGGGGTTTGTGTTTAAAGGAACAAATTGATTGGGATCTTCAATTTTGATGGGAGTGCCGCTGCTGGATTTAGTGCAGTCATCTGCCTTCATCCACTATGAAGTGAACAACATTATAAACATGTAGTTTGGGGCCACAATGCTTTTGTTATTGCAGTTCTAGGCAATTTAGGATTTGGGATTGTTTTTATTTATTTATTTATTTTTAAGACCTTTAGTAGCTAAAACACATACACAACTGTACAATCTAAACAGCCATATAAAATTAGGAACTGGAATGCCTTTTATTTTATTTATTTTTTTACAATACAACTGGCTCTCGTATTTTCTGGGGTACAAAAAATGTGTTAACTTCTGTGTTTGTAATTTTATTTCTATCCTCCAGGTGGCAGTCTCAGACAACAGATTTATTTCTGTGGCCTTTCAAGTCCAGATTCAGAGGTACATTTGAATAATTACAAACACACACACAAACACACACACACACACACACACACACACGTTTGTTTGGAGTGTTTATGAGGACTTTGCATTGGCTCTCACTATATTTTTATTTACTGTTCCTAACTCGTCAAACAAACCTCCACACAGGGTGAAAGTCAACAACAAACAAAATATTTGGGCACTTTTAGTTTGTTTTAAAAAACAATAATGACTGTTTAACATCTGTTTAAACACTACAAGGACTTGGCCTGTTTCCTCATAAGGTAGGACTTTCCTTCCTTCCTTTTTTGACCCAGCCAGCACCATAAACCTGCCCCCCCACCCCACCCCACACAGGGGTTCACAAAACCTTTATCATTAGGTTCTTACGCCTACCACCATATTCCCACCCTGGGGATTCAAAAACCAAAACACTTTGTCACTTTATTAGTGTTGTTGAACATGTTAGCTTGACGGCACAATGGTATTTACAATGGAGGGGGAAATAATATTATTTTAAGTATAATGCTTACGTAAATGATTTTATTATTATTTTTTTAAAACTCCTCTCATCCACAGCGAGCTTCACAACACCACTTCCTGTAACTGCATCTCTCTTCTCTGAATGGACAGCTTAATAGGAGATGCCTGCTATCATTGGTTGTTTCAAGTGCCCATTAAAAGAAAATGATTGAGGTTATGAACTGGAGTGGTTCCACCTATCTCATTTGGTAATAAAAACTTGATAGCACTGTGAGCCCCTGTGTGTGTGTGTGTGTGTGTGTGTGTGTGTGTGTGAAGTACAGAACAGACATACACACATATAATTTATTTTAGTGCTGGAGTTAAAGCTGAGAGCAGAAGCAGCAGTGGAAAGCTCCAGTGATGATGCTACATTCAAGTCCCACTCACCGTTATCTTATTCCTGGGACTGCTCTCCCTGTTGTGGGGCTCCTCTGCCACGTTCACCTTCATGTAGGTATTGGGAGAGTTGAGCCAGCGTGTTTTTTCACGCTGCTGTTTCTGTGCCAGGAAGTTGAGAGCGGAGCGTGGCGCTGCGCTGTCCTCATCGAACAGGAAGCCAGTGGAGGTGGCAGGGATCTCTACGTCGCTCTTGTGCCTGGGCTTCTCTCTAATGATGGGGTGTCTGTAGGCATAGCCCGTCCTGTAGCCCTGGATGATACACAACAGAAAAGCGCCTTCACTTCAGTCATGTGGCTTGCTTGCAATTCTCTTGCGTGTAGAAAAATGTTGAGGGCTCCGCAATGAATAGATCCATTAATATTTCATCAAGACCTTCTTTTCATATTTGATTGAAAGGGTTTCCCAAGAAAGCAGGATAAGACAATCAAGATGTATTCATTTTTCTTTTACACTTGGCGGCTTGTCAGGAGATAACTGAGAATATATACAGAACACATACATATCTGACAGAGCCAGTTATTTTCATCAGCTATCTAACACACACTGGGGTCTCTTTAATTGATCTAAATACTAGTTGCTCTTTGTCTACCAAGGTTATGAAAATCAAACATCTAAGGTCATTAGTCTTTTTATTGTATTTATGTCTGTAAAAAATATGTTTAATGCCAGGAAGGGTCACATTTGATTGATTTAAACAACTGACTGCAGATTAGATTAATTAGATAGACCCCAATAGCTCACACTCTCAATTGCAAAGTAAAAATTCAACTAAACCATTTTTTTGGATAATAACAGATAGCAGTGTCTACAGAACAATATAAAATCATCCACCAGACATTCTCAGAACAAAGCTCTGTAGTCTGGAAGACAGGATGAGAGTTCCAAATACGTAGGATATTCCAGACAGGCGCTTACAGAAAGCACAAGAAAAACAACGTGTTGGCTGAACGATTTGGCAGAGCCTGCTGTATAGTAATTTGATAACCCTGAAAGTTCTTGTATGATGTAAAATCATTCTTAAATCATTTTTAAAAAGCCAAACATTTTTTTTCTGCAAAGCCGCTTTTTTTTTTTTTTTTGTTTTCCATGTCACACTCACCAGGTTATCCAGCATCCTCATGAGTGACTCAAACTCCAGTTCTCCCACTTTCCATTTCTGCTGGGTGCCCATGCTGACCCCCCCCACCGCCACTCCCTGAGTGACAGCCTTGTACTTCTCCAAGTCCAAGACAATCAGGTTTTCCACTCCCCCGGAACACGACAATGCATTTACCTTAAAAAAAAAAAAAAATCATGGTAACGTGGCATGTTGGTTTATCCACAATTGTTAGAGGGGTTGCATCCAAGGGGATGTTTTTCTTTTTATTATTATTTTTAAATAGAAGTCTTGCCCAAACCCAAACCTCATGCCAACAAAACATTACAGAACAAACCGGTTTAAAAGCCAAAACGAGCTTTTAAACAAGTAACACAAACCGTAGCCGCCAGGACAAGTATTTGATGAGTCACACTTTTTTTGAATGCGAGAAAAATGCGTCTTCCGTTTCTGATGGGCTGTGACCGTAAAGGATTCTTGCTCCGACTAGGTACAATAATGCTGTTTGCAGGGATTGATAAAACTTCAGCTGCAATTTAAGCCACTTGCTTACCAGATGTGTTCTTGCCAGTAGGTGTAAGATAAAACAGTCAGGGTTGGACAAGTCTAATCCAGCACATTAATATTTCATACTGTGTACACATAGTGTCATTACAACAACAACAACAAAAAAGATAAATATGGTTCACAGCGCTGACCTTTTTTTATGAAATAACAAGACTGTGAAGGAAATTAGAGTCGTTTAAAAAGTGCTTTCTGGAGCTGACTCAAGCCTAGATTCGTGGTTACAAATGTGCAGCACTGTAGACAAGCCCACCTTCCTAAACATCTAACATCAAACTGATGAGAAAAGTACCCGACACAGAACCAGCTCTGATGCATAAATAAAGCATGGGTACAAAGCGTTTCGGCCCGCACCGCCTAGGAATGTTATTCTACACCTTAAGTGTTTGGATTTAAAAGGCTTGAACAGATTCGTAGCAGATCTCTAGGCCTGTACCGGGGAGAACACATTTCAAGTACAAGCCTCAGGACACAGCTTCCACAGCTTTTAATAATGGAAAAAAAAGAGCTCATTGTTATTTGTACGGTTTGTGACTGGACAAAATTGTCGGTTTTAAAACTTGATATTAAAACAGATTAGAACTGCCACTACATCACAAAAGTTGTGAGGATAGGTTTAAAAACAATATCAAAATAAATAAAAAAGGAAACTCTGCAACCTTGCATGTCAAGAAAAAAAAAAAAAAAAAAAAAAACACAACATAAAAAAATGCTGCATTTAGGCTTAGCATTGCCTTGGTCTGCTGGGTGGCATTACCAGCTTGTTACCAAACAAAAAGGTGGTGCTGTGATTTTGTTATGTACCCATCAGCTGATCTGCTCTTATGTCAATCTTGAACACACTGCTACAGTTTAGTAACAAGGTGCAAACTGTGAATCTACAAGCCGCTAACAATCATCAAGGTGTAACAATGCAACCACAATAGAGTTTTCATTTAAACCTGTCTGTAAGCAAATTAAACCACTTAACATGAAATATTACTGACTTAAGACATTGGTTTAATTTAGTTTACTCTATGTTACTTCTGAGTATCATTGTAATCCTTAACCATATACCTCAAGGTCATATGTATATTAGACCGTTTTAATGTTTTTTTTTTTGTTTGTGTGTATTTTCCAGGACACACAATTTTAAAATGATGTATATTTGGTTAAAACAAGTAATCTTACCTGGATTTCACAGGCTAACTGGGCAGTGTAAATGTAATGAAAGGCCTCCTCTATCGTTTCCCCAAGAGCGACCACACCATGGTTTCTCAGTACCAGCACCTGGGAACAGAAGGGAGGAATAGTTCAGAGACTGTGAAAACACACTACTGTACTAATGTAACATAAATCAATATTATGGTTTTCATAAAATATCAAAGCTCATCAATAATATAGAACGGTTTATTTAGGTAAAAAAAATCTATCCTTACAATACAATACAATACAATTTAATTACTGGTACCTTGCAAGATGGACCCAGAGCTTTTTGGAGCTCAACTTTCTCTTCCGATTCATCAAGGCATCCTTGGTAATTGAAGTAGGCAATATCACCAAGAATGAGTGCCTCTTGGGAGATGGGGAGGATGCCACACTTCATAGATGAAACCTACATGGAAGTGAAAAAGCACAGCATTGGCCACATCATTTTACTGTACGAAAGGCTGTTCAATACATTCTGCAAGTCACTTCATATGACAACCCGGCACCATTTCCCCAGTTACTGCACAGAAATAAAAACACAAAGAAAATGTGTTTCAGTCTTATATATTGCTTGCATGTCAGTAAGCTATTGTTTTAATTCTTTCTCTTGCCTGATACTTCAGCATTAATGAAAGAGCTGTATTAAAAGCAGTGGTTGGCAGTACTTACTGCTGCAGCTGCAGGTGTGTGGAGATGTACGATGCATCTGGAGTCCGGGCGCATCGAGTAGATAGCAGAGTGGGGGCTGAACCCAGCATGGTCAATGCTCAGGTTTGTACAACCCTGATCCACAACATCCCCAATAATGTTCACCTTCACCTGGGGAGAGAAAAGGGAGAGTTGCTGCATGTACGAAATGTTTTATTGTATAATGTGTGATTTCATTTCATATGTTTTGAATGTCAACTGATTCAGGTTTATCTTTATGCATTTAATGAACCTTACTATTTCAACTTTGTGTCTAAGAGTTTATAGTAATGTACTGTACTATATAATGATACAGTTTACCTTTACTGAAATAAGTATTCTGAAAAGCTAGTATGTATTCTACATTTGTATTCGCTGTATAACAGGACTATCATCCGTGTGATTTTTTCCAGCTGATGATACAATCAGAGGAAAGTCGCCTATGACATCGCTAGCGCCGGTCACCACTTGTGTGAAAGGAAGTGTTGCAGTGAAAGTACCATTTTATCATAGGACCAATCGCATCACGTCCGGTGTGTGGAAACCTTTAGCCAAATAATTATTCTCTACTCTTAAAATACCCCCAAAAAACATTAATAACAACAATACAACATCTCAAAAAACACTGTCAGTTTTTCATTTAGACTACAAGGATGATCAACACAAATGATTTTTATTTAACAATATGATTACTCCCAGTATTCCCAAGAGGTTAAGAGATACACGCTGACACTAACTTATGGAGCACTAACATTATCAACAAAAAAACAAAAACACAAGGAAAATCTAAACTTCGGAGATCAGCCTACAGTACCTATTAAGATTTATTTTAGGTTACACATCCTCTTTACAGTTTCCTCTAAATAAGTACTCTCCACCTTTAAAGTCGCTTGTTTAATATGGTCACAGCTTTACAGGACTTTTGAAACATGGAAAAAGCTGACATGTTTTGATGGCAGTTACTCTGTAAACACAGCTGGCATTAATTACTGATTAACTCAATCCAAAACGCTCCCATAAAGTCATTTCCTCACACAGGGTTTGTAATGGCAGGTTACAACAAACACTGCTGGCAAGCTACATGTGTTCTGAGGAAGAAAAGTAAACAGCAACCCTAGCAGCTTTTTGGGAGGGGTCTGAATAAAATCCATGACAATTCCCCCATGCTTTTAATGTAGAATTGTCCCATCTCTAAATCATATTATATCCAGTGCTGGAGACTCAAGGCTTCCACACAAATTGATCTAACGTGTTGCACGTTTGCGTTAAGAAAAAACAATGTACAGCTCCACTGTTTTCCTCAACAGGAATGTGTCACTATACCTAAAAGTGTTTACAGCTAGTGTAACCGTAATTATTATTATTATATATATATTTCTGTTGCAATCAACCACTTACATATTAAACAGCACTAATGATGTAGTATTAAATGTGGGTTTTTAAAGCACCTGTACAAAAAGTATGTTTTCTGGCAAATGAAAGGACATACTTTACAATGCACTTGCTCTGTTGGACATACATACTGTACATACATACAGACAGACAGACAGACAGCTCACATAACAACAGACTACAACCCAAATCCATGCCACCCAGCCACCTGTTCTGTTGTACATGTATAAACACTCCTGGTATCATGCAAAGGTCTGCAGTGACACCTAGCACAGTTCCTTCTTTATAACTGACAGCAAAGACTGCTTTCAGCTATACAACTGAGCACATATTGAATGATTTATCTTAATAAATATGCATGTATGTGTGTTTCCACATACAAGTCCAACACCAAAGCATGGCATTTTGATTAACTTCTTCTAGTGTGGTTTGTTATAAAAATATATATCTAAAAAAATACGGATTTAAAAATGACTTTGAGGAAATACAAATACCCTGTGCCTATCAATCATAGATTCACTGTGCAACTTCAAAAAACATCCTTGCATTCAGATGTGCTGGAAATGAAGACTGCTTACCCGGCTTAACTGGAACAAAACTTAAATAGAATTCAAATTACTTTTATAATGACTTAGTCCTACTGTACCTACCAGGTTTGAAGCTGTGGCTTCAGCAAAGGACAGCCCTCTGGGAATAATGAGGACATGGTCTTGTTCTTTGCTAACCCTCACCTGGCAAAATGTGAAGAAAAAACAACAATGAAGCCATGCTGGATAATATACTAGGGGGTTTATTTTATTTGGGGAAAAAAAGATCAAATGCAAGGTTTAGATGAAATGTATCTTATTAATGGAAAATGCATTTTATTTTTTATTTTTTTACAATGAATTCTTTGTAGCAGGCCACAGCTGCCTGTGCTTATGTGCAAGATGGGATTTGTGATAATAACTTTTCAAATACTGCAGGGCAAATATTCATTTCTGCTCACGTGGAATTACTTTTGCAGCAGCATCCAGTGTGTTTGATCTTATAATAATAATACCACCAATAATAAAAATCAAACCATGAGGCAATATGTAAAGAAGAAACACACACCCTTCTGTCTTGAAGAGTTATGGTTTTCATTCACCTTAGCACATGATTTCAAAGTGTGCAGGTGGCAGGCAAGAAAACTACTGCAGGTAGAATGGACTTCTATTCTACTCGGCTCACAATCAATCACAAGGCTATAATAGTTGTATTTGCCATACAGGTGATGAATCAACCTGTTTTGGTGCCGTTTCGACAGGCTTTAGCTTTAGACATTGAATATGTGGAGGTCCTGAAACCCAAAGCGTACAGTACACCGAGTCTCAACACGACTGGCTCCCTGTATAATAAAGTGAGGCACATACTGTAATGTAGGAGCTGGCTAGGTGAGCCCAGCCGAAGAGGTCCACCAGCCTGTACAAGCTGGCCAGTTTACACCGAGTCAGCTTCTCTCCTTTCACAAACACGGAGGATTCCATTCCATGCAGGTCGTTGATGGGCGTGACCATTCCAAGGCCTAAATGAGACACAATTAACACTTTCACTTTGTAAATCAACTTGGGAGGCGGGCGGGCACATAATCCGCCCCAAACGATACAGAGCTGAAGAGCTGGAACTGTCCGTGTTTACTTAAGCTTCTGTTACCTAAACATTCCTGCATTCTATAAACGGGTTTCTTTACAAACCCTGACTACCTTACCTGAGGTGACTTTGGATAGTCCTAGATTAGTGCCAATAAATGTCTGTGAAACCAGATAAAAATATTTAATTAAACTGAGATCACACTGAATACATTCTGTGGGATATTCATTATTACTAGATGACCTCTCATCGAAATGTTACTCTTTTCTTTTTATTGCTATTAATATTACGACTTTTCTAGTTACAGATTAAACATTATGTACTGCATATACCAGGTAGGCATTTTTTAGCAATGTAGTAAAATCATACAATTCACAGTATTTTTTTTTTGTTATTTATTAAATTTTTAACTTTTGTTATGGTTCCTATCAAAGTCTTTATATTTGCAAATATTAACAGAAATAGTAACCTTACTAACCAAATAGTGTACTATGAGTTTGATTATCTGTAATATTTTAGCACAACCACAATAACCATCAGTGTAAGACTTACACAGGGCACACAATCACAGAGCTATATATTCCTGTAGATAATGCACTGTTATTTTGACCTCTCATGTCTGTGGGCTGAACAGCCATGGAGGCAGCTCTATGTGAACTGCTGCCCACTCTAGCGGATAGCAAGTGCCACAGCTGCCTTTGATTGTTGGTGTGGCACTGCAATTAAAAAGCAGCAGAGAGGTGATGTAATACAGAAGTAGTAGAGAACAGGTCCTAGTGGCAATAGCTATGTAACGCCCCCCCCCCCCAAAAAAAAAAAAAAACCCAAAACAAAACAGAAGCTATTTAAACAATAGTAATTACTAGGTATGTGGTCCCAGCTTTACACACTACTGCTTGTTTTAAATTATATAAAGACTACCTCCGAGTTGTGAAATAATCCAAGCATACAAGACTTTAAACACACCGTCACGACGACTGTGAAATTGGTGGGTTTATTATTTATCAGCTAAAATGTGGTGTAGCCTTCATTTTCTGTTAGTAAAATTGTATGAAGTGACACAGAATGCAATCGCTTTGAATGACAGTTATGGTAAACAGACCAATTGGAAGTGGCAGAGGGAAAGAGAGCCGGGATTAGTTGAGAGAGCCTCTCCAGTACAGAATGCAGGGACAGTGCATTTCATCAGGCTGGCTGGACAGCTTGTTTTATCGCACTCAGCAGTTTATGCAGGTCTCCCTGTAAGTGCCTCTGGTTCGGAGGCCAAAGGGACATGGAACCTGACTACAGTACTGAATTACCAACAAAATAGAAATCACTTGTTCATTAAAACATCAGAAGCAAATGCATAATTTACATAATGTCATTTACAATCCATAAAAGCCGATATGAATGAAATCTACATAGTTCAGGAACAGGAAAGGGAAAGAGATCAATATCACTTATGTTACTGAAAAGGATGCTTATTTTTCTAAATTATTTTAGGTTTTAATGCAGAGTAACTTCTATTTTTTTTAACTGCACATAATTTGATAATATTATATTGTTTTTGCAATTTGTTTGTTGCAGAAAACCAGTCTAATTGCATCTCAGTACTTTTTTCTTTTACAAGGGCCCTGACAATACACTCTACTACTTACTGATGGGAGAGGTGGCGAATCCTGCCATCGAGCTGGTCATTATTAAGTCTGCTATCTGCCGCAATGCCAGAAGCCCTGTGGGGTTGTTTCCCTTCTTCATCTGTTCTTGAATTAGGCCTTCTAGTTCATCTTTGAAGGCCTAGATTTAAAAAAAAATAAAAAAAATCAATGGTTAACAATATGAGCTTTGGTATCGTTTATGGTAATTACATTTAAAAAAACAAACGAAAAAAAACAAAAAGAAACATGGTTCTTTGAGTTGTATTAAGCAGCCCTAAAATGAATCACTGTAAGGACATTAAACTTTCTAGGAACCGTGAAACAGTTGTTAATGTGTTTACATTCAAGGTAAACAATGACTCCAAACCCCCTTTTCCTGCAGGGCACAGCAGTTCTCACTGCCTCGTTCATCTGTTCTGTGTGCAGTTGTTAATGTGTTGGTTGGGAGTCGGGGGGTGTCACAAAGACGGCCGGAGTGGGTGGCGTCAGACCAGATACAGGAAATAAACAGACAGAGATTTGGGGTTTGGTGAAGCTGAGCGAATGCTTTCGCTCAGCATTTAATAACAGAACAGAAAATAAAAGGTTTGAAACAACAAAACACAGAACACGGCACTTGAGGCCAAAATAAATAGACGAACAAAACGGACTAGACAGTGCACAGACAGACGAACAAAACACGGTGAGCAGATAACACTTATATTTACGCTTTTTCACTTTTAGTTACTCCTTCTCTCTCTCCCGTTCTCCACTCACCGAACACCCAACCCTGAGTGAAAGAAACGTGCATCTATATATACTGTTGTGCTGGGATTCAATTACTAATTAATTATTCACTTGAATCCCAGCACGTGAATTAATTCTGTGCAACCCCGTGCTCACATATTACATTTAATCAGCACGTGAAGTGATTTGTGCTCTCCTCGTGCCTAAATACAAATCTACACTTTTTAAATACACGTGAAACACAGACCTGTTTATATCCCGTGTACCAATGACTATACACCAACATTAACACACGCACGCAACATACAAACACATAATATGCACACAGGGGCGGGGCACATTGCCACAGGGGGTAGTGCTACTGCAGGGTTATACTGGTTTGTATTTCAAAAGCAAGGGCTGTCCAACCTGCTTTAGATGTTTGATAAGTTGACAAGTCTGTGAGATTGGATTCCCTGAGGACACTGTAAATGCCTTATTTCCTCCTTACAGTAGGCTAATTACTATAGAGCTTGCTCTAAAGCATGTCTAAAATATTTAAAAAAAAATGAAATGGTAAAATGAATAAACAAATAAACAAATAAACATGACAACCAGCAACAGAATCAACCTTATTAACTGGCTGTAGTCTTAGCAAATCCATCACCCCTGTTCATTCATTTGTAGCTATTATGGATCCTGCTTCAGCTGTTGCCTTTACAACTGATCAAATGACCTGTAAAATACACCCCTCTGCATTACAAGATCAGGCGTTTATGCATCTACAGTATGTTGATGTAACGTTGCTTAGCAACTCAACATATTTTTATCAGCACTACAATTCAAGTGAAGTACTGTATCTCGATCAATTAACAAACTACCATGCTTGAGAACTTACTACTGCATTTACATGTTATTATTATTCTTCTTCTTATTATTATTTGTTTATTTAGCAGATGCCTTTATCCAAGGCGACTTACACAGACTAGGGTGTGTGAACTATGTCTCACCCGAAAGACGGAGCACAAGGAGGTTAAGTGACTTGCTCAGGGTCACACACTGAGTTAGTGAGTGAGGTGGGATTTGAACCGAGGACCTCCTGGTTACAAGCTCTTTTCTTTAACCACTGGACCACACAGCCTCCTGTGATTATTATTATTATTCTTATTCCAGGGCGACTTACAATTGTTACAAGATATCACATTATTTTTACATACAATTACCCACTTATACAGTTGGGTTTTTACTGGAGCAATCTAGGTAAAGTACCTTGCTCAAGGGTACAGCAGCAGTGCCCCCCACCTGGGATTGAACCCACGACCCTCCGGTCAAGAGTCCAGAGCCCTAACCACTACTCCACACTAATTATTCACACACACCTGGGATTGAACATAAAAAAGAAATGCTTTGAGAAGCATTTAATTTAAATCCACTTACAAGATTACATTACTTTTTGCATTTGTATTTAAATTAAACTATGACAGGTTGGAAAAACACAGCCAGTCAGCATGAAACAAAATTACCAGGAAAGTTCTGACATTTAAAAGGGAACTAAAAACCCTCCTAGACAATCCAATTTCCTAGAAATATAACAATAAAGCACGCTTAAACTGTGCATAGCTGTGAAACCTCAGGGAGGTGTGGTGAGTCTTGCTCAAGAGGTCCATTAGGATATAGTACTGCTGTAATCAGAACAGTGCCAGAGGTTTCCCAATACCTCTCATTTCAGAAACTCTTTCGCAATAAACCGACAGCTTTACAGCTTCCTCCCAGACCCAGCAGTCCATATCACTCCTCCAGGTTTAACCACTTCCAGCACTGTTTCACCACACATTCTAAATGACAGCTTTCAGAATTCTAACCCACTTAGTATTCTCTTGTCTCTGTCTCACCAGGACAGCAGCATGCATTAGATCTTGATCAGGTCAAACTCCAACTCCATTTAGGTGAACACCTGCATTTCTGTGCTGGACATCCTTTATAGGCTTATCAATTTATACCCGGAAGGTGCTGTAACTCCTCTACCCATTCAAACGTGCTTCTCCTCCTAATGGTACTAGCCAACATTCCCTCACATTTAACAGCTGCCATGGCAACGAATGGTACAGCAAAGCTCAACTCTGATACACAGGGTCAGAGGTAAATGAACATACTCTTTTTTGTTGTATTTTGTGGTTTAAAATTGACTATACATATGCAAAGTTAGAAAAAATGAATTAGCAAAAGGTATAACTGGTTTAAAGTTATTACTTTACTACTAAGGATTACTCAGGCGGAGCTAATTAGGTTTAGTAAAATGCCTGTCAAATTTCCAGGGATTACTTTTATGCTGTACAAAAAAAAAAAAAAGTTCTTTAAGCAATCATTCTGTCATGTGCAAAGCCAGTTTGACAAGCAAAGCCATAAGACTTAAACAATCTACTAGTAAAATGATAAGGTATTTTTCAGACAGTCCAAAGGCCATAACTACTGTACAGTATGTCAGCAAAATGAGTGACATTGAGAGCAATTCTAACATTACAGGTCTGTTAAAACAGCTCTGACCTGCAATCTGTCTTTCATGCATTGTTCAATTTGTTCAACAAGTAAATGAAATATCTATTCATAGAAATAGTATTAATGTGTGTACGGGGGGTGGAGGGGTGATGCATATTTGAATATACTGCTACTTTCCCTTAATTATGTTAAAATCACTGGAAACATTAAGAAGTGAATGTGGGTACATTTCCTAACTGCAAAACCCAACTCTTACTTGGCCAACTCAACTTCACTCTGCACGAGATAACATGAAGAATATTTCATTGAGAATGCTACCTGTTATGCTCATGCTTTCTTATGCAATGATGTCGACTATTAGACCTGGCTCCTGGTGAACCAGACCTAGTCCAGTTAGTGGTGACATTACTTCCATTCACAGATCCCTCTGGGCCAATACTGATGGGGAAACTTTTTACACTATGACTTGAGTGACTGATCGTAGGCAAGCTGCTCACCCAAACAGAACTTTTAAACAATGTTGACAGCTACCCGCAGAGACACTGGTACATGTTCTACAACACTGATTTTTACGTTGTGAACAGGGGGGGGATTTTCAAAAGAAATTGTTTTATGTATATTTCTACATCCGGTACCGTTATTTACACTGTGTACTGTTCTGCATGTAAACTTCGTTAATCTGAAATCGTTACACTGGAAAAACAATAGAACTATGTTGATGCAATATGTAAAAATGCAGATGTTATGGCTGAAAACGCAGATTTTGAGACGGTATGCTATTTACAAATGCACATTTTCAAAGGCTAGCGCGACCTCTGCATCTCATTGAATGGTCACGCAACTGAGTTGTGTTCGTGGAGTATCCCAAACACTACTTTCTTTACTTTTCTTTCTTGTCGTCTTAATTTAGAAAATAATTGTCAAACATCGGAAGGCATTGTTTTTGTAGCTCGTCGATACAGTATTTAATTCTAACACAACGCTCTTAACTTGCTCTGTTACTTTGAAGACTCCTGCACAGATCCTATCCCATCAGTAAACACTCCCAGGGGGCGGGGCAGGGGGGAGAAGGTGAACTCAATCCCATGCAGATTCAGAGAGTCAGACCTGAGGGGAGCAGAGAAGCTCTGCGCTTAATGCAAAAAATAATTGTAGATTCCAAATTTCATAAAAAATATGTTTTCCTTTGTTAAAACCCTTTATACAAAAACGATGCACTGGCTTGACTATCAATGGTTGTCAAACAATACGATGCATCGATACATCGATGTATCGCCTCAGCCTTACTTGTTCTTTCAGCTGGCCAAACCTAACTGTTTCTGCCTCTTCATGGCTGCTGCTGATTTACCGTATATCTTTATTATGTCCTACCCACGTAGAAATAGGATGCTGACACTGTCAGAACTGATGTTGTTTTATAGCTCCTCATAGGTCAACACAGTTACTGTTCCAACCCAAGCTTGTACTACCTAAATACCTACAACATAACCACTTACAATTACAAAGCAAGCCTAATCATCATGGGTGGCCACACAATTATATTAAAAGGTACAATAAAAACAACTAAATAAAATCCATTATCCAGTGAAAAATGGATATCACCTGATGGCAGTCTGAATATTGCATTATGCTCCACAGTCCAAAATATAACAAAAGTGATAAACTGCATAACGAATGGCACACCAAAAGTTTTTTTAGCTACCATCCAGAACACAGAGTAAATTTATAAATGTGGTTTATCTTCAGACTGTAAAATCTGCATGAACATTAACAGTCCATCACAGAGTTTAGTTCAGCATAACTTTGACGCTGCCAGGACTTTGCTCACAAGACAGACTCTTAACTACTTCCACCACACAGCAGCCTGAGAACAAAGTCACAATGCAAACTGTCCCCCCTTCCCCCTTTTCTTCTTCTTTTCCTTTGTTAGTGTGAAATTCCACAGCAAACCAGATAAAGCACAACGTACCGGGCTCTGCAGTATCTGAGTGACTCTCTTCTTCTGATCCATCATGTTCAAGTCTTGCCTCAGGTCTGGAGACATGTTCCTTGCACGGAGGTACTCTGGGTCATTTTCGTCGATCCGGTCGAAGTATCTGTCTTTGTGGCCCATGCTGGGTGGGGGAGGGGTAGTCACCACCCCCTGAATAGCATCTGCACTCATGTTTCACTGCTGTGCTCTGATGTGTATCTTCACCTGAAACACAATGAGACCGGGACAGTAAGAGTGAATGACGGCCACGCAGCGAGCGATTCTGACAGCACACATGTATACAACTTTTAAATGCATATTCTATTAAGGGATGACTGAGTGACTGGGTATAAAGTTGAGCCATTATAAAAAATAAAAAAAGCATATATTATGGTTTTCAGTGCATGCATGTTACTGTATATAAATATAGGACACTTTCATCCACCTAAAAAAAAGGGTGATATGATTTAAAGCAATTGGTGGTTTACATGTTCAACTTTCTTCAAAATCTACTGTATTTGCTCATCCAAATAAATAAATCTGAAATTATTTGCACTCTCTCAAGTCCAAACAAAATGCAACACACAGTGTATTAAACAACACAAAATACCCAAATAAAACAAGCTTGTTGAAAGCTAAAAAAATTCAAGAGAGGATGCAGAACACACAGTACTGATTAGGTAGAAAGTGCCGTTCAAGTAAATTGTTTCTCCCACAAATGTATAACGCAGTTTCAAAAATGTTATGAGGAACAAGAAATGTGCAGATTTACAGGCATTTACAGTATCAAAACTGAACACTGATGAACAGAAACCCTGCCCAGTTCTTATCACATCCCTAATCCAATCGGAGCCATGCTGAGGAGAAGGACGAGGATACAGGGACGCTGCCTTCCTCACACTGCAGCAGGGAATCACAGCCTGGTGTTTGGGAGATTGCAGCTGGTTTCACATGGTCATACTGAGACTACAGAGATGCTCTGCAAGATGTCATTATCCAGGTTCCACTGCTCTTCAGGGTAAAATAAGCTCTGTCACATTAGAGGTTGGCAGCAAAACCTCAGGGTCTGCCAGATGGTGCCTCACATGACCAGTCCCTCACAAGGCTATGAAGCTTAATCTGTAATTGTTTACTTTAATTTCTATCAACCATGTCAATCTCTCTTGCTTCTGAGGATGTCGGAAGTAAGTAGTGTGGCTCAGTGGTTTGAGCAGGTGTCTGGAAGAAAGTAGAGCCAGGCTTTACATGCAAGCTTCTCAACTGACTGACAAACTGCTTGATACACTGTGCCTTTAACAAGACTCCTTAATAATAGTCTTTTCAATAATCAACTACCAGCAAGAAGACCCAATCTAACACTAGATACCCCTCGTGGGAGGGTAAACACACTTTACACATTTCAGGAGGTCAGACTCGATTTATTGTACACATGACAGTATGTTATAACCATTTTTATTTGTCTCCAGCTGGAGTTATGAATATCAAAAACAAAGATTAGGACATGTGGTAAAACACACACACACACACACACATACACATATACATATATATATACACACACACACACACACACACACACACTGACACAAGTTTTAGTCACACATATTTAAACAACAAGCAAACACTGTCACGCATTCAGCAAGGGATTCTAATCTACACACTTTAGAACGATGCAAGAAGAATCAGGTTTAATCCATTCCGATCAACCACCACACATAATATTTATGCAAACTACTTTCAGATTTAAGATTTAAATTCCACATAATTAAAGTTACCTTTGAATTATCTCATCTTGTTTCAGGAAGTTGAGGAAGCATCTGAAGAGAACAAAAACTAAACATACGATCTTCCAGCCCTGTTGATCCAAACCCTTTCCAGTAAACAGAATGCCAGCCCCCTTCTACGACCCAACCCTGTCCCATGAAATCCTATTTTAAAGTGAGTGTGTCTGTGCATGGAGTTCCAGCCCTGAGAGTGATGACACGCCCTGTGTGTGTGTGGGAAGCTGGGGACCATGTGACCTGCATAATTAAACTACTGCTGGGGCAGAACAGCAGCTATTGGACCTAGCTACAATAAACAGAATTTTACAAAAAGTCACATTTTGTCAAAGATTCTAAAGGTGAATGCATTTCACAGAATGACTTAATGGAAAGCCTCAAGATTATTATACTATTATTATTACAAGTATGTCATTACATATATTGTTGTATAAACACATTCTAATATAATTGTTCCTGTCATGAAGGTAAAGATGCATTTACTAAGCATTACGGATCGGTTTCTGTTGTACAGTGGCAGGTTAGTAACTTACTGTAACTTAAAATACAAGTATGTATTTTATATTCAGTCTATAATCTTTATACAGTTCCAGGTGCTTAATGTCTGCTCAGTCATGTATAACCTGCTTGAACCTCCATAAGAAATCACTGTTTGTTCTACCACTGCACAGCGAGATGCTGCTGATTAAGGACTCAAGGTTACACCCATACTGTATGCAAATTACCTTTACTTCCCTCAAGCACTCCTTGCCTCCTCTCTTGCTTCAGTGATTGTCCCCACTTCCTGTGTGATCACACAGTGCTACAAAGTAAACAAGCTTCCCATCGTGACTTTATACAATTGCTTTGCTGACACCTATATGCTACTGACAAAGCAGCAAAGCAGTACACGAGCAGCTTTGAATTTTTTCCCCCTCCTAGCAGGGGTTGCTGTTAAGCATCCTGTACTGTTTCCATTATAAATAATAGCCTTGCCTCTTTCCCAGCCAAGGTACAAACAAAACATGTCTATAAAAGAATCTAAAACATTGTCATATAAAAGTGAAATGTACAACTTGAGTACAAAACTCATTAACTTTGCAGGCATAATTAAAGCATCTTATAAAAATCGGGTTTTATGTTAAGTTTTACATACAGTGTGCTGGATTAGTAAAATCAACTCAGGCAGTGCATTTAGTAGACAGACATGCATGCTAGCAAAGAGAACAACATGTTTGTTTCATATTGTTTTCAATCAACTTCTTTCCTTGGATTATTTTTGCTCATTAATTAGAAGTACTTGCATTACATCATAGGACAATAGGTAAATTATATAAGAACATAAGAAAGTTTACAAATGAGGAGGCCATTCGGCCCATCTTGCTCGTTTGGTTGTTAGTAGCTTGGTTGTTAGTAGCTTATTTATCCCAGAATCTCATCAAGCAGCTTCTTGAAGGATCCCAGGGTGTCAGCTTCAACAACATTACTGGGGAACTGAATCCAGACTCCCACAATTCTCTGTGTAAAAAAGTGCCTCCTATTTTCTGTTCTGAATGCCCTTTTATCTAATCTCCATTTGTGACCCCTGGTCCTTGTTTCTTTTTTCAGGTTGAAAAAGTCCCCTGGGTTGACATTGTCTATACCTTTTAGAATTTTGAATGCTTTAATCAGATCACAGCGTAGTCGTCTTTGTTCAAGACTGAATAGATTCAATTCTTTTAGCCTGTCTGCATACGACATGCCTTTTAAACCAGGGATAATAATGGTCGCTCTTCTTTGCACTCTTTCTAGAGCAACAATATCCTTTTTGTGACAAGGTGATCAGAACTGAACACAATATTCTAGGTGAGGTCTTACTAATGCATTGTAAAGTTTTAACATTACTTCCCTTGATTTAAATTCAACATTTTTCACAATATATCCGAGCACCTTGTTGGCCTTTTTTATAGCTTCCCCACTATCAATATTTAAATACTGATATTCCCCAATATCAATATTTAATCAGAAATACTCTAATCTGCATCGCTTTCATTGAACCTTAATGAATTCATCCACAGCAGCTGTCAATTAGTGAAGAGAAAGTTTGCAGGGGGCCGAGCACACCCACTTAGATAAATGGAAGGCTGGTCTGTAATCTTCAGACATAAAGAAATGTAAAATGAGCTTGTACATTAGTCTTCTTTAAAGTAAATACAAATGCAGGCAGAAACAAGAAAAGATCTTAGCAGCACATTGGAACAGGTCACAGCCACTGTGCATCAGTGCGTTTATATTAATTAAAGCCAAGGATGTTGGAGAGGGTCTTAAGGTCTTAATGGTTAAATATATATTAATGCAATTACACATTCTACATGAACCCATTTACTGTATACTATACTTTCAAAAAGATAAAGTACATGGTGAAATGGTTAAATGATCTTAGGGTAAACAAATTACAGTATCATAAAAGGTAGACAAGAGAGCTGCAGTCTTTTTATGCAAATGTTATAAATGTATTAGCTTGCTCTATGTAACTGGTTTATTGAAACCTGTGACACTGCCATGACGACCACTGGCACTCACTTTACAGTGTGGCTGTAGAGTGATGTCTCAGCATTGCTCCACTGCACCATCTCCAGCTGGCACAACACAGCAGCATCGGGGGGTCTTTTCACACACAAGCACCATGTGCACAGGACATGATATCCAGGTTCAGGCCGTCCCAGTTTAAGAAATAGAATTTATATAAAAAGATATATGATGGCACAAAGCCAAGCTGGTTCTGTTTCAGCACCTGCTCTGTCCTGATTTATATGGAGCTCATTTGTGTAAAATTCAGTCTGGTATTTGTTAAGAAATGTATTCAAGACCATTTGACTGTGTTAAAACAAGGCACCCCAATCCAGAACCTATCAAAAAAGTACCAACGTGATACATGATGAACCAGTTCAATTTAAACCACTTAGTACTAAGTAAAACAGTGTTTAAATATGAGGAACATAATGAAAACAAATACTGTTCCCCAAGTTCAATGCACACTGCACCAAGCCTCCACAAGTTCAATGCACACTGCACCAAGCCCCCACAAGTTCAATGCACACTGCACCAAGCCCCCACAAGTTCAATGCACACTGCACCAAGCCCCCACAAGTTCAATGCACACTGCACCAAGCCCCCACAAGTTCAATGCACACTGCACCAAGCCCCCACAAGTTCAATGCACACTGCACCAAGCCCCCACAAGTTCAATGCACACTGCACCAAGCCTCCACAAGTTAAATGCACACTGCACCAAGCCCCCACAAGTTCAATGCACACTGCACCAAGTTTCCACGTTGTAGGAGTTGTTCATTCACGCAGCAAATCCAATCCAATACCGCCCCCCCAAAACGTGTTCACCCCAACATCATCTGAACATCAGCCTGTAATTGTCAGTAATCCAGCACACCACCCAGTTAAACAAGCCAAACATGAGATCAGAAAATCTGCTGCCAGTAGTTATATATTATTTGATTTGGGATGATCCGTAATTTAATCGTTTGGGGGAGGGGGGGGGGTTAAATCACATTAATAATAGTTAGTTGCGTGACCTTTTCCATTGTTTTTATTAAGCAAAAGAGGCCAACCTGCTTTTCTCCATTTATTCATTCTGGAACTTGTTTTCACAGCCAGTGCGAGTCTACACCAGCCCTTTTTATGGAGGACTCCCACTCTGACACGACAGGCAATTTCCTCTGATGGCTTTCCTTTTTACTGTACTTTTTTTTTTATACCAACTTCATACAGTAGAATAAAATATATATATATATATATATATTTTATAAAGATGTATAAACATTTACTCCAGTTCAAACTTTGCAGGGTATTTGTACAGAGAAAAAAACAACTAGCAATGTTACAAAAACACCACAGGTGGTCTTCGTCTAAGCCTTTGTTTACCCTTCCAGAAAGCAATATTGGTTTTAGAGACTGGAGTTACTCAGCTGTGTCCTGACTAAGAAAGAGTATCTTTATAAACAAAATCCCAGGAAAAAAAAAACAAAAAAACATAACAACTTTGGTTAATTAAGTCTAATACCTACTCTGAGTTACTGACTATTATTAGTGATCCACCAAACCAACTTAGTTTTATGGAGAGGCTGTGTAAGCACTTCAGGGAAGTAGGACTTAAAGACCTGTAGAAAAGCACATGTACACGCTGATTTATAACTGATGCAATTCAACGTGAAGAAAATCAACAAGAGCAGGAAATGAGAAATAAGTAATTATGAATTTGATGGTTCATGTACAATTTAAAATCAAACATCTGGTGAATATTAGAACCACACAAATGTAAAACGATAACACTAAATACATGTTTGCATGTTGAACATGGGCTTCATGCAGTACAATAAAAACCTAGGCTATAACTGCAGCACAATATGCATGACCTCACTTTCAACCTGTCTTCAGCACATCCCATGCATTGTCAATACCTGAGTCTCCAAAGAAATGCCCTTACTGTAGAGCCTCTCTCAGTTCAGACAGAGCAGCAAAACAATAGCCGCTTGAATTATTACTTACTGAAGTTTCGTAATTCTCATTTCCTGCCTGATGAAACATAGTACGGAGTCAAAAGTTCAACCTCATAACCAAATTATACCAATCATAACCCTTTTAAGGCAGGGCTGAGGAAAGGCTTTAAAAATTATTAACAGATAGATTTTTTTTCCATTTTCTCACCAATCATTATTTAAAATGTCTAAAGTAAATTACCAACAATTCATTAAGATTTGGTCACTTTATATGCATTCTGGAACCAAAAAAAGGTAAAAGGTCAAAATCCAAGACGACCAATACATATTACAATTCGTGTTCCTAACCAGTATTTGTGGTCTGAAAAATATCACTGTTCATTGAATTTTGTTTTGTGGACTTTTGGAAAGACGTATCTCATTTGTTTTTGCATACACATCCAAGAAAAACACAAATGTCAAAAAATAATAAACACACTCACTTTTTTTAGTCTTGTATGGCATACACCTAAAAAACGAATACGGTGACCTTTCATTTTTCTAGCTTTAAAACATTTATATACATCTGTTCTTCAAAAAATAAATAAATAAATAAATTGCATGTTTTCTGGAGAAATATGAAGATATAACGAATTATATGCAGTAAAAAGCACTCGAGAGTAAGGGTCAGTCACACACTGATTTCCTACAAGAATCAGTTTTTAGGAATTAAATTCTCTATGTCTAGGTCGCTCATAGTTACTCTGTTTTAGAAACAGTGGTAGCCCATTCAGTCCATCATTTTTTACCACTTTTCACACTTGCATGCAGCACATTTCGTGTTAACATCGTAGCAGGATTTCTGAGGACACAACTTAAACTACCAATCATTTAATGCAACTTCATGTTTTCTGAGGTAACAGACTTGAGGTGTGATTATCTTTATAACAACCCATTCGAGGGATGCCTGAAACACAGAATTTAACAGAGCTCTACCTTAAACATGTGGTCATGTGCAGTCTGGTTACAGTCAACGGGGTTTCCTTGGCTTTTTGGAGTAAGCAAAGTTATGGCTGTTGTTTCCAACTGTAATGCACAAAGGACCAAAATCAGCAATCTTAGCAATGTCCTGATTAAGTATCCTGGATAGACCCTGGATCATTCTAGGCCACTCAGGGCATTAGAAAAGAATTACAAGACAGAGTTGATTTAATTGAAAGAATCCATGTCAGCTCCACTTAGTGCTTTGATTGACTGATTTAAGCAAACTGGATGGCCCCACTGAGATGCAATGCATGGCTTCACACTTCTGCAGATGTTGAAATAACGTAGTGGAACCTGATTGGATGAATATAAAACATGCTTTTTCATTAGTAGTCAGCTCTATCACAGACAACAGTGTACGCTGCCTCTTCTGCAGTAGCAAGCACATGTTAATTGTATTAATCTTGCTATTAATTGTATTAATACTTGTACTGTGATTCTTGAAATGTATTTTTGTTTACGACTGTAAGTCGCCCAGGATAAGGGCATCTGATAAGAAATAAATAATAATAATAATGATGTGAAGGGGTCAAGTCTACTCATATTGTACAGTAGCAAAGCACATGACAACAATCAATGCATTTCTTGTGTGTAAAGTGCGTATAAAATTATGCTCTCCGTCTAGGAAAGCTGTGTCCACACTACCTCTATGTGATTTACAAAGTTTAACCCTTGGGTATTCCAGATACGAGCCAGGAGAATCGTCTCAGGAAGCACAATCAAAGCAATCGCGATAATTGATTTGAAAAGTTGATACTGTTAGACTAACTGTCAAATACTGCACATACACATTTATTATTACTGTGATGTAACTGTTGCTTGCCTGTGTGTGTGCATCACAATTGTGAACCCCTGCTCTGTCTAATGTATTCTATTACTTTACACAATGGAAATGAGATCTCACTGTGAGTTCTACACTTCTATTGAACTACTGTACTGCAAGCAAGGACATGTCTGCAATTGTGGGCATGTTGTCTAAAACTACACAGCACTTAGTCATCCAAATGAGTTCTAGCATAAACATAATCTGTTTAATACAAATACACACTTTTACAATTGATAAAAATCCACAGTAAAAGCTGCTCAAGCATTTCTTTCCCCTGTAGTTTGCAGTTGTTTTACTAGTTGACTTTCCCTACAGGACAAGAAGAAAGAATAAAAAAAATATAAAGAAAAGAACAATTTGAAAAGAAAAAGAAAAAAAGTACTGTGCACCTCCCACTAGACACATACCGTACAGTACTATTATAGATTACATTGCAGAAGGAAGCCACACTATTCTTTCACTATTCTCCTGTCCAACAGAAGCATGTATATAAACTGGGCCTTTATTCAGCTTTTGTTCCACACTGGTGCCACTCATAACTGCACAGAACAAGATTACCTTGCAATCCTAGCAATAGAAAACTGTTATTAAAATAATTATAATAATTACACTGGAAGAAAGTATTATACTGAGACAGTTACCAAATTATTAGAAAAAAGAAATAAGGGTACACGAAGACATACAGACCAAAAGAGTATGACCATTCAAGAATAAAGTTCACATAATTTATACTTTCCTGATTCTTACATTTTTTTAGGTTATCGAAAATATGTTATTACGAGGTTTTAAAAGATAATTACTGATAAACCACTGTACAGAGCCTGTCAATACAGTACAACAATTCAAACAAGAGTAATGAAAATGCACTCTTTCCAAAACCTTTGACAATTCTTGACAGCAAAAAAAAAAAAAATAATAATCTTTTGACAGGCCACTAATCTTACTGCCAATTATGGTTTTTAATGAGCAGCCTATACAGATTCTGGCAGTCCCCGCAACAGTAAATAACCCATGTAGGCCTAAACAACATTTTACACTTTAGCTAGGAAAACTCTGCACACAATGGGAGTCTGAGACACAGAGACAGTTTGTTTGATTGTAAACAGGACTTTTAGGACACAAGCCAAACTCTTGTTCCCTTGACCTTTGCGTCTATGTTAGATGCATTTGGGCGGTCAAGGACAAAATGCCCTTATCTTTCATACTGTATTTATTAACAATTGTGACAGTTGAAAATGTTAGTTGTTAGCTGTTCACTGCCTTTCCCCCCCCCTTCTTTCTTTTAGCACATAACTCAAATTAAACAGCTGGTCAGCAGCCAATTAAAAAAAAGAAGTTTAAATCTGTGACATGGTCCATTCATACACCACACAGTATTATAAACTTAAAAGGACAACTTAAAATGGATATAAAATATCAGAGTGACTGTATTCTTCGGTTTGTTTAGAATCCACATTGTTTTTAAGGCACTGCTGTGGCATCAAAAGAGCTCCCGGAAACATGTCTAAACACCAAGTACATCAGGTACACCAGAGCGCAACTTTTAACATGTACCCCTGGAACACTCTCTGGTAAATGAAGAATACATTAGTTAAGATACACTGTCCAATATTTCTAACCCATATCAAGCTGCCCTTTCACCCTTACTTAAAACAGCTTTTCTACACAGATGTTCTTCACAAGTTTATTATCTATCAACACTATTGTTCACAAGTATGGAAGCAACAAATGAATATGAGATAACTGAAACTAGCTCCACTCCAGACTACTTGCGCACTACATATCTTGGTAACCCTGAATAGATATCAACTTCCCCTGTTCGAAAACAGGCAAAAGATATTCAGTTTAAAAAAAAAAAAAAAAGGGATTTTTATTACAAACGTGATGAAATGAAAAGCTGACAGTATCACCACTGTTCATTACAGGGAAAAATCTCCAAAATGAGAGAATAAGACAAACAAACAAACAAACAAACAAACAAAAACACAAAAACACAGCAGGGAAACTCAAGCTTTACTGAAACATCTAAAATGTGTCTTTCATAGAGAAAAAGGCTGCTTTGTACTGTATCTTCATAAGTTATTTAGCTTAGTTACAACAGCGTTGGAAGTCAGGCTAACATACTGTAACAGGTCCACAATCTGTAACCAGTTTATAGTAGTTTTGTAGAATGCAGTGTGATTCTTTGGAGCAGAACAACCTTCAGTATTACCTCACTGTTTTTGTTACATTTATGCTTATTAAACTTATAAATTACACCTTGTGTTTTGTTTTTGCCACCATCACAGTTGCACAACATGCCAAACGCGACAATATCCTACTAAACCACCACCTGGGAAACAATATTTTAAAAGTGGGATTACTTCGCAGGCCAGCAATTCAGAGTGTCAGTCTACCCTGGAATTCAACACTAGCTCTATCTTATCTTCCATACCAAAGCTCATTTTAAAAGTACAAACCTTGCAAGATTCGGTTATAAATAATATTTTTCGTTCCGTTAGTCCAGTTAATGTCTCTGACATAACCACACAATGCACTGCAGACATCCATAGTCCATAATCAAATGATTTCCTTTTCTCCTTAAATGCTGGCACCAATTCCATCGCAAGCATCACAGACTAAAGCCAAATTTTCTTTTGAGAATGGAAAGAACTGCCTAACCAGAACACAGGACTTTCCAAGTGACTTTCGAAATGTCTAAAGCTTGAAAACTCTTTAATAAAACTTTTGAAATATTAAAATCTCAAGCACACAGTTTTAAATAAAAGCAGCATATTTTCTGTACCAGAGTTGCAGAAGATAATTGGTACAGTATGTGGTCAATTAGTGCATCTAATGCTTTAGAAAACAAATATGGAACACTGTGTTCTAATTGTGTATAAAAGCGTCCACAACATAAATCTTGTTGGCTGAGACATCGTTGACAATAGTTCTGTTAGTTCAAGAAGAGAGATTCTCACTGAAATATATCACAGTCATGAACGTTTTGATGCAGAGTTTGTACAGTTCTTGGTTAATTTCAATCTCAACATACTGCTGTGGCTGACAGTTATAAGAAGGTACTGGTATTGTGTTTGCACTGTGGACCCTGAGAAAGACACACTAGAATCCTGCGTTCATTTACTTAACAATTCCAGGAAACTGTATGGAGTCAAATAGGCTGGCTCAATTCGGGACATATGTTTGATTTCATGAAAAGCAGAACTTGTTCACTTCAAACACTGACCCCTTTAGCTATAACATCTGCTCCACAGTCCAAGTTTGAGAGGTTCCCTTGGAAACTTCGAGTAAACTTTCAGATACTATAGAGCAATTCCTTAGAGAAACATAAAAAAATAAATAAAAAAAAACATTAACAGAAGAAGTTGGCACAATTTTATCAAGGTATATTAGTTGTAAATGTTGCTAAACAGCAACTGCTTTCTAAGCTGTGTGTGTCAGATGTTTTTAATACAAAAAGCCCATTACACCCAGCTAGTATTAAATTCTAGGGTGTTTTTATTGCCGTTGTGCTCTACATCAAATTCCAAGTTTGTCCAATAAAAAAGGTATTCTTAACATTGCTACAGGTCAAGCACACTAGCAACTTTTAATGCAAAAAAAACATTCCTCCAGTACGCCCAACAGTTGTCTTTCCTAACTATTAACTTTACCTAGTTGCTGCAGCAATGTGCCCCATATAAAACACTGTTTACTATTTTAATGAGTGCTTTGGGATATATCCTGCTGGTTTCCCAATGGCCATGTTCAGCTTCATAAGTTTTTAGTTAAAACCTGATGAATAACCTCACTTCCTTTATGTGGCAGTTAGTACTGATAAAAGCCCAAACTAAATAAAAAAAAACTACTAATTTAAACCAACCAAAATAGATGCTCCAAATAGAAAATGGTGCACAGGGTACAGTATACCAAAAACTGAAAGACTTTACATAACACTTTCTCATAACACAGAAGTGTCCAGGACCAGGTTTTCAATCTGAGTGTTATATAATTTGAAACAGAAATGGGGTCCTAATAAAAACACTGCTGCTTGGAGTGACGGGAGAGTCATATGATCAATCTTGAATAGAGAACCATAGGAATCAAATTATTGGCCTTTGTGCTCCCACAGGATTAGTCAGAAATCTGCTGCGCTACAGTTTACATCATTGTGCTCCAGCAACCCGGAGAGGCCAGGCAGGGATTCCCAGGCTGGGCCCTCGCCTCCTGGGTTAAGTAGATTGGTAACATCTGTTGCTTAGGTTAGGCATGGGCAGGTGATTGGCTTGCCCATTCATCTGCAGTCCTTCTGATCGGTTAGTAGCTTGCAGTAGTGAGGTCGCATTCAAACTGGGCATATCAAATTTGGTAAAAAATACATTAAATGGTCCTTTTCAATATAATCTGTAAACAGACAATGCATTCATATCTATATACTCTGAAGACACTGCCTGTCGAGTATTCCGCTCCCATGGGCATGAGAGCTCATCTTTCCCTTCCCCATCACCAGTGCATGAGAGCTCACCTTACCCTTCCTCATCACCAGTGCATGAGAGCTCACCTTTCCCCCATCACCAGTGCATGAGAGCTCACCTTACCCTTCCTCATCACCAGTGCATGAGAGCTCACCTTTCCCTTCCCCATCACCAGTACATGAGAGCTCACCTTTCCCTTCCTCATCACCAGTGCATGAGAGCTCACCTTCCCCTTCCTCATCACTAGTGCACGAGAGCTCAACTTTCCCTTCCTCATCACCAGTACATGAGCTCACCAGTGCATGGGATCCAATCGAAGCAGCTTCATATTCTCAAGTGCTGCCAACACACTTCTTTTCTGATACATCAGAGAACAAAGTACACATCGGCTCAGTTATGATGCTCATTGCTTAAACAGTTTAAATGGCTATTGTTCACCCGTGGCTGCCTCAGTGACATAATAAATTGAAAAGCTGCATTTCCTGACAGGAAGTGAATTCCCACTGTGGGTCTCAGGCAACTAGCCATGAGCTTCCTCAACAGGGAGAGGGAATAATAAATGAATAGTAAATACATAATTAAATACACTGAGAGAGAGAGAGAGAGAGAGAGAGAGAGAGAGAGAGAGAGAGAGAGAGAAGTGGCAGCACAAAAAAGTTACAATTAATCTTGCTTTTAGTGAGCGCTCAGTTTTAACCAAAACACATGGTTAAAAAAAAAAAAAAACATGGTGTGCCATTCAGAGAAATACTTTCGAATTGTGATCCTGTATGGTAAAGATTTTCATGCCGTTGATTGCAGGATCATTTTGTTAGTGAGGACCAAACCGTGCAGCTTACTCCCCCCTCCTTTCTGGGAGCCTGAGTCAATGAAGCGCTAACATCCTATTCTTGTTACTGTAAATTCCTGGTCTTGCAACTCTGCTTACTCCATCAGGATAGAGGGTTAAAGTTCTTCCCTGTTTCTTCAGCCCCCAATCATAAACTCTTGCTTTAGTCAAATCTGTAAATTTCCATATTCACTGACCGTTAGATGTGGATTAAGGGGCTAAACTTGTGACCTATGTCGTAAACTATGCAGTGCTACAGAGCACGATAAGCCATAGCAAAGTTAAGAAATTGAGCAAAAGGAAACTCCTCCATATTTCTTTTGTATGAATTTAATTTAAAAAAAAAATACAATAAAATAAAAAAGTACAATGTGCTATTCGACCCTGAGTAAGTCAGGGTCAGTTTGAATGCATACAAGATTGTAGCTTCATGTATCAAGTTAAGTTACTGAACAACTGGTTGATAAGGGTCACATGGAGGTTATTCACATTCATAAAATGTAATACTGCAGCCGACAACAGATGTTTAGTAAGTGCATTCACGCTTATCCAGACAGATCTAGCATTTTTTTCTGTTAGGGCAATCAGAAATGTCAAGTTTCCAGTAGGGAATCAACACAGGGTGCTCGTGCACAGGCAACGTGCACACTTTACTAGTTCTTGGCTAGGTTATGAGGGGGCCTAATTTCTAAATGTGACCAGTGTTGGACCTTGCAGGGGAGAGAAATACAACTGAGTGAACAATGACAAATAAAAATAACAGCACATGTTTCAGTAGATAGAAACACTAAATGCACTGGTGAAACTCCAGCAACGAGAAGACATTCTTAAAAAGAAAGCTATTTTAATCTGCTGTTCCACCCCTACTTCACTGTCCAGCACAGAGTACTGGCTTCACAAAGCGTCTTTATAATCGTTTACAAAAGGCCCTTTAATGTCTTTAATTCTCTCCTTTTTTATTGAATGAGACCACTTTTACACCAAGAACATGTCAAATGTCTCATGCGACAGTACTGCAAGGGCAAACAAAATTAAAATAGCATAGAATTCCTTTGCACAAGGTTACATTTCATTACTAGAATGGAATTAAAAAATATCACAATCTTTCTGTTACTGTTACTATGCACACATGCATCAGCAATAGTCAGGTTCTGTTATGATTCATCTTTTTTATAGCCTTTTTCCAGATATTAACATAACAATACTGCTTTACTCTTACTAATCTGTTACAGTATCTCAGTGCGGGCTCAGGCTACAATAGGGGTGTTCAAGCTTGTTCATTTACAGGTAAAGATTTAGAAATTGTGATTGCATAGCTGTTCAGCTGATAAGAGAACGACTTCAACAATAGGGGTATTTTTCTCCATGATGCAACTTTTGATGAGGTTTTGTAGACCTTGGACTTTGAACACTGTTGAATGCTGATCCTATTCAGGACTTTATCTTAAACTACTCAGTGGTGAAGCTTCATTTGTTGCGACTGACCATAAACATTTGCTTACTGGATTTTCTTCAGTGAAATACTAAAGAAAACATAATGATAAGCACATTTTTCTTAAATCTTTAGAACTTTGCAGAAGTCTGATCCCATAATTATACTTTTGTCATTTAGTAAGTGTGCCTTTTAGAAGCGTATTAGTATTCATTCGTAAATATGCAAAGTAGAAGAAACGTCTCAACGAATACCCACAAATGGGATTATGTTAATACATTCACTATATAGGCAAGACATCTGCCTAACTACTGCACTTTTTTTATATCATGTTTCAGAGCCTGTAGATTTTCCCCCTGGATGGGTTCGGCGTGATCATATGTTTTTGCGTTTGGCTGAAGGCATTTTCAGATTCAATTTAGTGACCGATTGTTTCAAACAATCCATGGTTTCTGCCAGAGCTTTAATTGAACTTAAAATTACAGTGAAGGACAGTGCCACATTCCAAAGCACCACCCACTCTTGATAAACAAACAAGAGTCCACATGTTTCAGAAGAATTTTAATTGCTTCCATAATGTTGGATTACCTGCCAAAGCCCACTTGAATTCAAACAAAGTGATGCATTTTAGTTACTATAGTTAGCCTTTCTGGCCTGCAATTAAAAAAATAATAAAAACAGGAACCAATGCAGACCTACAGACAGCATTTGCTTCTTGCAATGCTGTACATTTGTGGGGAGTTGCTCCAGTCTTTCCCATTAAATTAAATCAACAACCACAAAAACGATACTCAGTTTTCTCAATACAGATTTTTAATACCGTTTAGAGAAATCCATGTTATCCTGTATCAGCTTCAAAACAGAATTTGTGCACTTAATAAATGGACCACAAATAAACCAGAAAATCAGATTGTTAAAACCACTGGAAACGATTTTTATGGTCACTAAAATAAGGTTTACAGATTGAACGGCTTTAGCAATGCATTTTTGGAAGCAAAACTGACTTAAAAAGTAACTTCTATCCTGTTTGTATGTTGCAAAACACACTGAAGTACACATCATTTGTTATTTTTCTCCGAGCCTGGATCATATCCTCCACAGCTGCAAAGGAAATGACAATGCTCGGAAAACAGGACCAATGTGTCTCTGCAATCAATAATTCCATCCACAGCTTCCCAGCTGTGCAGTCACAGAGGACTCTAGGCGTTCCCTTTTGGTAGGTGGGGGGATGCTATTGAAAACTGATCTACAGTAATACACACCAAGAACAAAACTAATCTAATGCAACAAGAATTCACACTGGATCACTGCAGATAAAATGAGTTCCAGATCTAGGTTGTCTGGCATTAATAGCTGGAGTTCTGATAACCTTAATTAATGTAGCTTGGGAATTACTCCCCCTGCATCACTTGGTTTGTTTTGTGTATCAGTCCAACAGATGATGGTTTCTAGAATATACACAGAAGACTGCCGCTGCTCAAATCTTTTATTTATGTATTTATTTAAGGCTATTAACATGCCCTGCCACAACAATTTCTTACTACAGTACACTCAGGGAATGAAGGGTTAAACGTTTCCATGAGTTATAGGGGCCATTAGTAAGGATTTCCTTCATTCTTTGAATGTCCACTCAAACAGACCCATTAATTCTAATTTAAAAAGTAACCAATGTCATTTTTCATTACATTAGAATTGTTTAGAGGGTCTAAAACAATTGGCAGTGACACAAAGATGCTGTGTGACCCCTGCTTCAGAGCTTACAAACCAAGATATTACTGTTTATAACAAATCCCAACTTTTTTAAATTGGACTTTTGTTTTGACTAAATATAAGGCGTATACCATATATATATATAAATAAATAATAATATTGAACCTCACATTATTTTTTATTGTTGCATCAATCTGCCTAGTCAACGGCCTTGTATCTAACCACATAATAGCCGAGTTTAACTTCCTCTAGGTTACTAATATAAATTACAAAAGGCTCTCTTAACAAACAAATATCTTTATAAGCATAGGAATCATTTATCTAAAAAAAATATATAATAATTTAAAAAAAGTTTAGACATTTCGAAGCACACACCCAGAAGTGTGCTCATCGAACTGGAAGTGGAATGCCTATTGTTGTCATCCAGGAACCGACCCAGCTGTGTATCAGTAAAGTAATATCCTTCATCCTGTATCCTTTTTCCTAGTTTCCCTTCATGGTTTTTCTTTATTGCTGAACTTTTGTAAACTACAGAGCTTTGAGACAGGATGTTAAAATGTTACAGATGTTTGTGAACAGCAATTCGAAGCTTGAACCGACACTGAATACTGCAAGCATCCAGGGATTCATTTGTTGCTGGGAAATTGTTAAAACAAAATAACTTTATGAAGACATTGCTTTATTATCCAGTACATACCCCCCCCCCCCCCCCCCCAAAAAAAAGTCCTTTATTTAGGTCAATTTGTATCTATTGTATAAAAGATTAGCAAGGACAGCCACGTATTGTCTAGTCGCTACATACTATTGCTGTTTTTGTGTGACTAACATCAATTACCCTTTAAGGTGTCTTTGTTTACCCTAGTTGTTATTCAATTCTTAATTGTGTTATTTTTATGCTAATTTCACAGTATCTCTTCTAAAAGGAAAGTCAAAACCGAAATGTCTGCACATTCATTTTGACTAAACATGGATTCTCAGACGATTCTCTCAATGCAAACATGACATTTGCTCTACCAGAGTGATTCAAGCAGAGCTTAATGTCAGCAGTGAAAACAAGAGTATTGTTTGGAGGGAAATTAGGTGAATGCAGCTGTAACTGACTTCAGCAGCTGGAACTGGTGCTGCATAGTGACTTCATTGCAGGAATCTCTGCCAAAATAATTACTGAAACACATTATCAAAGCTAGGTTGCATTAAAACGAACCCAATGCTGATTAAAAGGGGAACAGACCCCTCCAAAGGACCTTGACCTGATCAAAACCCCTCCTTACAATTTATAACAAAGTTATCACAATGTTAAACCTGAATGGCATGGTTTCCTTAAAACGAACAGCCCCATTTTACTGAAAATGAAGGCTCGAAAACGAATGTAAATTATAACATCTAGCTTGCACCTCCAATTACACGTACATAGAATGAATAAGAAGGATGCATAAAGAATAGGGGAATGGAAAATAACTTAACTGCAAATAAGGCATCTATATTAGGTAAAAGTTCAAGTTTAATGTCATAGTCCTATTTTGTGAAAGTTTGAATCCCAAATGGTTTTTGAGATATTACAGTGGACATAAATGGCTATTGGTAATTTTTCAGGGATGGAAATAAGACTTGCACACAGTTAGATCCATTCTGGTTTTACTATAACACAGGAAATAGCAATACAATAAACAAACAAATAAATAAATAAATAAAAATACATTGTATTCAATTAACCATTTTATATTTTAAAGAATAGTTTAAATTACTTCAGCTGTGTATTACACTTTGGGTATACGCCTAATACCTTGCATTTAAAGTCCATGCTGAACTAACCTGTAACAGATTCTGTGCTCCTCTTCACGAATGCAAATTTCTTCTGCACTGTGTCAAACAAATCCTTCCAGCCCCTTGCAGCACCAGCCCCTTTCCCTTCTGCCCTTCCTTACATTCTGACAGTAAACAGGGTTTCCCAGCTCCGAAGAGAGATTAGAAGCATTGCATTGCTTATCCACCTACTCTATCCTAACATTTGCTGCTTTATCTCACAGCGTAGGACTCCAAGCAACGATCCTGGAGCTTATCTGCAGGGCAGGGAGACCTGCCTCCAGGGGGAGGAGCCAGGATACGCCTTTTAGAATTCTCCATGCACATGCAAGGATGGCAACTGCAGCATGACTTCCAAGCTTTTGTTCAGTTCATGACATTTTACCGCCTTTTGGCCAATTTTGGGGGATGGGAACTTAACATTGTCTCAATTGGGTCCAAATCCAACTTACCATCATGACTATTAAGAAACCAAAAAATAGTCTGCACTGGTGAGGTTATTTGCAGTTTTGTAAGCCACTCAACTAAGATGATTTAATAATACTGAAGTGGAATTTCATTCCAGTCTCCTGGCCAAAAAGTTAAGAAAATAATTTCTGTGATGACATCTCTGTGGCTCACAAAGCACCTTAATAAAGTAAGACAGCATTGCATTCGCATGAGATCACTGGCGTGACTGCATTAGATGCACAGAACACCATACCTGTTTGTGAAGTTTCTCCTGAACAAATACAGCCTACTCATTACACGGTCATACATGTTTTGTCTAAACTGAGGAAATATCTGACAAAGCAACCTTTCAGGAGACATGAAGGTCGTTGAGAAATCTTCCTACACTCAACACTGCAGTGGTTATGAATACCACAGCTTTTAACGAGAACGACAGACATTCTTTGCATCTTTACGATTATAATCCTCCAGTCAAAACATGGCCATTTCTCTTATGCAGAGGCATGAAATGCAGTACTACTACCAGATTTAAAAGAAAAGCAAACAAAGAAACACATCAACAATTATTATGTAGCGTGCAGCTATTCTGCAGCCATGGAAGCAGAGGTAATGTGGGACTTACGTACACGGGGCCAATAAAATCAACGCTCCGATCAATACCATTTCGAAAAGAGGAACTTCAAGGGGAATTCAACACTTCATGCAAATCTGATGTAGCACAAAGCACCAATATAAACCACACTAATATATATATATATATATATATATATATATATATATATATATATATATATATATATATATATATATATATATATATATATTTATTTATTTATTTTAAACTCAAGGACAAAAAACACAGCTGATTTAATAACGTGTGAATGGGCTTATCTGTATTGATCATTTGACTGTTCTGTCATTCCTCTGTAAATGATTCCCCAGGCTCAGCTTCATGTTGAGAAGCTTTCAGAAAGCAATTTTTCTCATGATAAAAATCAGTGTGGGTTTTTGTATAGTTCACCACAATTCCTGGAATATGTCCCAGAAAATTATTTTAAAACAGCGACTACAAATGGGGAGAAAAAAAAAAAAAAAAAGCATTTCAGTTCCATTTTGTTAATGCAGCCAAACGGTCCCTGGATTGAATCAGTGGTACTCAATTCTGGCCCTCGAGATCCACTCCGGTCTAGGTCTTTACCCCAAGCAGGTTTTAAAATCGTACTAAGAGTGCTGTACTAGCCCCCCACCACACCCCACCCCACAAGAAACAACAAAGGGGTCAGAAAAAAATGAATAGATTTCTGGTTTGGCAGGCTTAAATTTAATTAAATGTAGCCTAATATGTGCATCAAATAAAGCAGAGTGGGCTTATGGGATTGTTTGTCACTACTGTACAAGAACACAACAGAGTTATTTTAAATAAATGTAAAAAATACATTTTAGACATTTACAGAGTCTCTGGTGATTTATTCCATTGATTTCAGACCCAGTAATTCTCACTGACCTCATTACCACAGGTGTTCAGATCAGTACCCCCTGTTAGTGACTTGGTTTGCCTAGTCTACAGTAGTTCCCTCCACTTTTTTTTTCCAGCACTGTGATAAACATCTGTCACTAGCTCAAATATCTCCCATGGAATCAGTCCTACTCTGAGCAAGGGTGTTACTCCAAATTGTGCACAACAAAACAAAACAAAACATTTAAAATGCAGCGGTTTCAAAAGGTTCTATCAAATACCACCACTTTGCTCAAATTAACACAACATTTCCCACAAGGCTCTCTATATACATGACAGGCTAACAAGCCTGGTTGTGGGGCTGGGTTCTCAAGTATAAAAAGGAAAGTTCAACAGGAATCGACATGCCATACAGCATAAACAGCATCCTTTGCATGGTGGCGACTACAGTAAATGCACAATTAGAGTTAAATAACTTTTTCAACCTCTCATAAGAGACATTTATGTCAATACATGCTATATTATTATCTACGGAAACATCTTGAACACACAATGTAATTTATGCTTTATTTAATTTACTATAAACAAGAACAATAATTTAATTAAGCCACCAATTATCAAGGATCAGCTGGAAGTCTTTAAATCAGATCATGGGACATACAGGAAGCAGTGGAGCAGAAGAACCATCAAAACATTATGCAGAAGCCTCTTCAGCAAAGTAATCATTTGTATAATTATTATGGATTCATTTTTTGACATTTCAAGAGTACTCAGGATACCCCCATGACCCGTATGTTTGAATTAAAAGCCTCGTAAAGCTGCAGGTCTCAACAGTAACTACTGATCCTGCAGCACTGTCATGTTATTTATAGGTCAGCTCTAAGTTTGCTTTTGACACGAGGCCTTTTTGCTGGAAGCTACTGTAAACTTGCTTGTCTACACACAAATAAAATCATGTGACAGACTGGAGTGTGTCAGGCATGGAAGGCAGCTTGATATTTAATATGCCTATGCTACTATACTTTCAGTGCCTCTGTGAAAGGTCACACTACAGTCGAATAACCAGTCAGGAATGCAACATCTTACATGTTACACAAAGACAACTACTCGCATGTTTTAAACCATGTCAAATGGTTCTAAACTACTTAATTATTTAGTTCCAATTTGAATTTAGCCCCTGTGTAAAATACTTATTTATTTATTTATTTGTTTCTTAGCTGACGTCCTTATCCAGGGCGACTTACAATTGTTATAAGATATCACATTATTTTTACATACAATTACCCATTTATACAGTTGGGTTTTTACTGGAACAATCTAGGTAAAGTACCTTGCTCAAGGGTACAGCAGCAGTGTCCCCACCGGGATTTGAACCCACCACCCTCCGGTCAAGAGTCCAGAGACCTAACCACTAGTCCACACTGCTGCCAGGCCAGCACAGTCTTCCATAGAATCTGGCAGTGCATTGGCGGCCATGTCTAATGCATTTCAGACACTGATGGCCAACCAGGTAATAAGTCAGTCTGAAAGTATTTATTGCAGATGGTTAAAACCCAGAAATAAAAGAATAAAATTACATTTCCAGACACAGTGCTGAATAACACAAAGAGCAGGACTCTGTTGGAGTGCAGAAGTATGATGTTTCACTGCAGTATCTGTTGCATGAGCAATGTGGCAAAAACAATACAGATGAGAGTCATCTTGTCCACATGTCAAAATCAGGTTCATTAGCTGCAAACAGCATTCCCATTGCATTACTCCAGGCAAGATCTAGTAAACTTCAGAGAGCTTTATCTGAATTCAGAATCCTAAAAGCAAATCACGGAATACCCCCATCTGCTTAAGAAGATGAACCACAGCATTAGCAGTTTGTTTTCTGGAGCACAGAAATACTGAATGCGACTGGCAGAGTTAAACAGAGGTCACAGGGAAGTGATTACAAATCAGCCAATTTTAATATTTAACTCGGTAGCTGAAGACTTTGGAAAAGTGTAAACTAGTTATTAAAGTTCCAATGCACTTTTCCAAAAGAAAATGTGTACCTAAGTAGCTAATGGCACCACACGAACACTCCCCCTATATATTTATTACTGTGGAGATGCTTCACGATAAAGCTGGAATGATATTGTTCAAGTCTTCCTTGTGCTTTGTTAGATCCTATTCCTTCTTCAGCAATGAAACAGTGATTAGAGCAGAATGGAAGACTGTGCTGGCCTGACACCACCATGGAGTCTGCTGCAACACTGCACACTGGGGTCAGACAGGAACATCCCACACTGGTGCACACTGTAATCATGCAAGATCAGAGATGGAAACAAGTCTTCCACCCCACTGCATTCCTGGTTTTATTATGAGGTTAATAAGACACACCCGAGCTTGTTACCTACTCACTGGGGCTAAACAAACTCCTAGTAAAGCCTGGAATTGGTGAAACTGCTATGCAGTAGGAGCCTTATTTCTATCCCTGAAGATATATAGAAACATTAAAGTATCCCCAGCCTTTACAGTACACTATGTCAGTCATATCGTACAGTGACATGCAAAAATATGAGCTGTAAAAAAAAGCTGAGGTGCCCTATACACATTGTATACTAGCAGAGAAAGGTCCTGGAGCTGAATTAGCTCAATGATTTACAAGACCAGTTACAAATAACCGTGCCCTTTAACCATTAAAAGACACAGTGCACTGCAGTTTGACCTAGTCATATTACCATTCCAGTCATGGCTAGTCTAGAGCCTCTACTTTGTCCCTGGGATAATAGATCCTGCAAGTGATCAATTGTACAAGGGTTTAAGATACTTCATAAAAATTCTCTCCAAGATTTCACACAGAACTACAATAGTGTTGTAGTTTTTAAAAGGTAATAAAGGCTACTAAATCTGAATTACTGCTTCTTATTAGTACTTGCAGTAGTGCAGATCTCTTAGTTAGTTGCAGTACTATTATTATTATTATTATTATTATTATTATTATTATTATTATACAACACAATGGATTTTTAAAGTTTTTAAAGTTTTTAAACTTCTTGTGCTTTGTTATTAGAATAGATCTGGAAAAAGCCAACAAAGAACCAAGATCTTCAACTCAACAGAACACTGCTTGGAATCAAAGGGATACAGCCTGGGTTAGCACTACTTTAACAAACTCTTATTTCATGACAATGTCTTATAAAATAAAGGAAGTGAAGGAGAATATTCAGACCCATTACTTTTATCATCCTGATTGCCTGTGAATATGTGGGTCCCTTGTGGGGAAACAGGGGTTCAAAGAAACAAGGCTGTGAACTTGAGCCCACTGCATCCACCATGGGTGGGGGTGCCTGGAAAGTGTAGCTTCATACAAAAGTATTTGAGGGAGCGCCAAGCATTCAGCAGCACCATGTCCTAATCATTTCTGTAACTTAAGTCTCAGAAAAACGGTTTATCCAAGTAGCAGATGTTGCAAAATTCTCCCTTTACCTCACATAAAGTGCTGCTATGAGATGACAACATACAAGCACTGTCTAAAAGGTGCAAAAGCAGGTCGTTTAAAAAAAAAAAAATCCGACTAGTCTACTGGCCCAAAAGTGCCTGGTGTTCTCAGCTATAAGCTGACCCTGCAGTCAGTATCAAACGATGGGATGCTAAAAAGATGGCCTGGTGAGTTACAGGATTGTGGGTTAGGCTTGAACCACTAGACTAAAATATTACAGTCCTCGAGACCAGTAGATTTCTGAAACCTACCAAACACATAATACAACAAGTCTCTGTTTTACATTGGTAATTGTTTTGTTTGGATTGGATTTTTATACCAGACCTCAACAAAAAGCAGATCTCACCTACCGTCTGATAAACAAGCATTCCTTTTAGTGTTTATTACCTTCTGGAGTAGACAGTGCACAGCACATACAGTAGTCGAAACCTACCTGGCACACTTCATTACTTTTCTATTACATACAGACTGCACAATCTATCCTTTTGGTGTCGGCTTTGCGTCTTGGAGTTCATGCTAAGAAGCAAAGATATTTAGAAAAAGATCCAGGCTCCCTGCATCGTTTGTTTTTGCAATATAACAGCCAAATACTGTCCTGCAATTAGAACAGAAATCTGTCAGCTGTGGGCGTTGGGGGTGTAATAGTGCTGCCTGCACATGTGCCACAGGATACTGGAATGGCAATTGTACATTCACCTCTGATAACACAACAGTAACAACAGATATAAACTGCTAAAAATATAAACTGAAAAAATATCTTATTTGTACATGCTGCATTTAGTAAGCTCTACCCTAAATTTAGAAGCTTTCTAAGACCTGCGCTACAACAAAAGGAGTGGAACAAAATGTCATGTTTCTATGGATTACTGGTTGCCGATCTAGGTTGGTCACAATGCCTTGCCTAATAGGAAACCCTTCGTTATCACACAAAGTTACTTAAGGAAATTACAGTAATAACACCGTGTAACAATTTTTTTTTTTTTTTTTGGTTCATAGGTAGTAAGTGTTATTTCCTAATTGCTTATGCTTCAAAAGTATAGAAAATGGCTATTATTCCCCACAAACTTTGCTTTTGTGACCAGAACAGTGATATTTTGAAATTTACCTATTTTCCAGAACATTCCAGATAGATTCAGTGCTGAGTAAACTTGGAGTAACTTCTAGAACTTTCTAGAACTTTCCAGTAATATAAATAGCAGTATAAATACAGGGGCCTTAAGCCCACCAGTTCAGTTTAGTTCCAGCTGCCTAAGTGGATACATATCTGCATTTTTCTGAGATGGCATCAAGGTCACAGGAGACTTCAAAATGGTGGCATTCCTGATGGGTCTCCAAGGCGGTTTTACCAAGTTTCCCTGCTATCTTTGCCTTTGGGACAGCAGGGACACCAAGGCGCACTACCACAGCCGGGACTGGCCACAGCGGACCGAGTTCTCTGTGGGGAGGAACAACGTCAAGTGGGAGCCACTGGTGGACCCCCGGAAGGTGCTGATGCCACCACTGCACATCAAATTGGGCCTTATGAAACAATTTGTCAGAGCTCTAGATAAGGAGTCGGCAGCCTTCAAGTACCTTCAAGACTTCTTCTCTAAGCTGTCTGAGGCAAAGGTCAAAGCCGGTGTCTTCGTCGGACCACAGATAAAGAAGATCCTGGAGTGCAATGAATTCCCCAAGAAGCTCACTAGTAAGGAGAAAGCGGCTTGGAACAGCTTTGACGCAGTGGTTCGGGGCTTCCTGGGCAATCACAAGGCCGAAAACTATGTGGAGCTGGTTGAGACTCTGGTGAAGAACTACGGCACAATGGGCTGTAGGATGTCCCTCAAAGTCCATATCCTTGATGCTCATCTTGATAAATTCAAGGGGAACATGGGAGCGTACTCGGAGGAGCAAGGCGAGCGCTTCCACCAGGATATACTGGACTTTGAACGCCGCTACCAAGGACAGTATAACGAGAACATGATGGGAGACTACATTTGGGGGCTGATTCATGAAAGTGATTTACAGTATAATCGTAAATCTCGAAAAACTACTCACTTCTAAATCTTCTGTAGTCATTTTTGTATTACCTTAGTATAAATACATGTTAATTTGGATTCATATGTTGTTTTTTTCTGACTTTATGTGAACGAAAAGACACAAATAGGTAAATTTCAAAATATCACTGTCCTGGTCACAAAAGCAAAGTTTGTGGGGAATAATAGCCATTTTCTATACTTTTGAGGCATAAGCAATTAGGAAATAACACTTACTACCCAGGAACAAAAATTGTGTTACATAGTGTAATCACATCATGCATGCAGCTGGCAACAGTATCCGATCAGACATCTAACACAGCATGCAAACACTACCACAGCAATTCAGCTGACCACAACAGGCATTATGCAGCTCTTTTTCTAACCACAGTTATTCTATAATGGAGGGGCCTGTTTTTTTCAATGTCTACTTTACTTTCAATGTCAATTTGTACTTCCGGGAAAAAGTCTAACCCAACTACAGTACATAACGGAAATGTTTCATTTGGAAGTGCATTCCCCTCCCCTCACGATTACTATAAAACGTACTGCTGTCACAAACACATTCTGTATTGATAAAATGGGTCATGTTTTTTGCCTTTATGCCTGAATTACTTGCACAAATACAAAAATTGTTTGTGTGATGATGTGCCCTTTCTAATCCACTGAACTATGACGTCTTGGGGACAGAACAAAACTCGCTGGAACCAGTAATCTTACCTTGTGGAAAGTTCTCTCTCCTCCTGACCTCCTGTAGTTACTGTTTCACCTAAAATACAAAACAGAAATACACCAACATACTGTATCAGTACACAGTATAGCTAGACATTTACACTAACTACAAGGTAAACAGATATGGACAAAGTTACATACAAATACTGAGGACACTTTTTCATTATGCCATGTTTTTTATCTACCTAACAGCAAATATTAAACCAGAAAAAACAGGGTTTGTAGAACATAAGAAAGTTTACAAATGAGGAGGTTGCTCGTTTGGTTGTTAGTAGCTTATTGAGGTTACCAGAACTGAACACAGTATTATAGATTAGGTTTTACTAATGCATTGTAAAGTTTTAACATTACTTCCCTTGATTTAAATTCAGCACTTCTCACTATACATCCAAGCATTTTGTTGGCCTTTTTTATAGCTTCCCCACATTGTCCAGATGAAGACATTTCTGAGTCAACATAAACTCCTAGATCTTTTTCATTGACTCCTTCAGTTTCAGTATTTGTATTGCCTGCGTGCAGTACCTTACACTTTTCTATATTAAATGTCATTTGCCATGTGTCTGCCCAGTTCTGAATGCTGTCTAGATCATTTTAAATGACCTTTGCTGCTGCAACAGTGTTTGCCACTCCTCCTATTTTTGTTTCCTCTGCAAATTTCACAAGTTTGCTTACTATACCAGAACTTAAATCATTAATGTAGATTAGGAATAGCAGAGGACCTAATACTGATCCCTGTGGTACTCCACTGGTTACCTCGCTCCATTTTGAGGTTTCTCCTCTAATCAGTACTTTCTGTTTTCTACGAGTTAACCACTCCCTAATCCATGTGCATGCATTTCCTTGCATCTACTGCGCTCATTTTGAGAATTAATCTTTTATGCGGGACTTTGTCAAAAGCTTTCTGGAACTCTAAATAAACCATGAAAGGAATGATGCATTTATTTTTTTCTTTGGCTTTTAACAAACAAGGTCAAATGTTGCATTGGAGAAGGGCAGACAGGGCTTGAATTAGAGTGGGGTTCCTTGCCCTGGAAGAACACAACGGATAAGCAACAAAACATACATATGCAGCAAAAATGCAAGCCTCAGGGTCACAATCTACTTTGAGGGTCTGTAAACCAGTGATCTGGAAGCAATCTGCAAACCTCACCAGTTATTTGACTAGGAGAGTATAGTATAATAAACAAAATACATTAACTATGTATGTGAGCTCACAAACTCTCAAAATGATACATTAAAATGTTCCCCTTCAGTCAATACAATAGTAATAACAAAGTATTATAAAAGAGTTTTGACACTTACCAAAACTTTAAATAGGGAATGCTGTGCTGTAGCTCTTATGAGATGAATGCCATAATTATAATTTGAAACAGGGCCACAGTTTGTTAGCGAACTGTTATATAACTGAAATCATTAGTTTGATTTTGTCAGTCTGTTACAGTTATTGACTGTGTTCTGTCATTTACTGGTTCGTCTGAAACATTATTTTGCGCTCCACAGCGAGTCTCTGTTTGAAAGCATTGGTCAGCGACCACCTTGTTGGACCGATTTTGCATTTTTATTACGATCTATTAAGCTGCAATCTTGACAATATCAATGAACAATTGTTATCAAAAGGAAAGAAACAGAAACTTAACACATTGTATACCGTGTGGCAGAAAAAAATCTTTACACTTACACCACTAAATTAGAGGAAGATCAGATAAGACCTGAAAGCAATCTGTTCACACACTCTTCTTTTACACAGCACTACGAAGAATCGTGTAGGAAACTGTCCAACATGTAATTACACAGTCAGCATGAACCGTGGCTAAGCCAGTCCTTGCATTCTGCAGGTCCTATGAAGGCTGCTTACAGCAGACAAACAAGCACTAAACAGCATGTGATGTGATGTTTTTGTCAACATCTAGGCAACATTTTGTTAAGGGCAAAAAGCCCTGATCTCACAACCCACTGACTATGATAATGCAATGCTTTGGAAAAGAATAACAATTCAACGTTAAGGTTATTTGGAATGTCTTTAGAAATAGCACTGGTACATTTGTTTTTTTAAATGCTTACCATGAAAATAACAACATTATTGACTTATGCTGAGAATACTTGCCAGTAATCAGGATACAATTACCCACTATATTGTATTTGAAATACACTGAAGCACTCCTGAATACCTGAATGTATCATAAGCCGTATTCCCATAGAAAATGCAGTATCAGTGCCTGCACTGATGCCGCATTTCATTTTCTAAATTCACCATTTACACACAACAATATTGCTAGTTCAGTGTCGACAATTTGGTCACTTTCCGCTACAACGAGAGATGGTTCAGTGGCGGAATAAAGTGTGGCTGCATTTTACTGGCATTTCCCATTTACACTTAAAGTGATACCGCATCAGTGCCGCTACAGACATGGCAAATTGCTTCAATGTAAACATGCCTATAGATTTATTCCCACAACTTTACATGTTTTATTTTGGCAGTGCAGATGTCAGAGGGAACTGGATTCTTTTTGGGCAGTAACTGACAATATGCAACTGAATTTATATAAATTTATTTCAGACGAAACTGTTAATTGCGCAATATCATTTGTTTAAAGCCAAACCCCACTTGTATGACTGCTCTGCATGTATTGTAAAGTTTTGCCATCAATGCACGTGGTTTCTTTTAATAAAACTATTAAAGCTGAATCTGAACATACATACACATATTCACTCAGTAGAGCAGAGTTACTACTAACAAAAGAAGTTTGCCTAGTTGCATTCTAGTAGCAGCACTTTTTGAGTGATTCTGTCTGTGTTGCACTATACACTAAAAGCCTCTTAATCTTGTTTCTGTTGACTCTGCTCTTTAGAAAAATGTCTAGTCTCTTAGCATTACCCACAATCTATAGCCATCATACAGTGCTTTTCAGTAAACAGGCTCTGGTGTCACAAAGCTAAACTACAGTCCATTTAAAATGGATAACATTCCCAGCTACATTTTAATGTTATAATCTCGAACCACTTCAATTATTGCTACAGCAGTGGGTTATGTGCAGTGCATTTTTAAACTCCCACAAGCCTGCACATTTTATTAAGGTCAAGTCTTATAATGTCTCTGGATCTTACAGTGTTGGAGATGAAATTGACGGGGGTTGTAATACTGCAGTTGGTTGATTTGTAGGCGGCTGCCAATCCAGGTTACTGTAGCAGTTGTTAAAAGCAATTAACAAAATAGCCATGAAGCACTGATGGAAGGACAATGGTTCTGGTTTGAGAATCCCTGAAGTGGGGCATGATTAGAGATCATACTGTTATCCAGTGCAGCTCTGCACAATGCTGCAGAGCCACTCTCAGATTCGCCCACCTCAAGGCAAACAACTCCAACAGAGCATGACCTTCTGGAGCAGAGATTGCCAACATACTGGAAATGTCAATTAGTGCATGTTCTTTGTTGTCCTTGTGGTATACTGTTTGTAACAGGTTGAATACCAATAAACTAACATTATAAACGGAAATGGCAAATTCACACACAAAAAAAGGTTTTAACTGGCACGGACAGCAGTGTCATCTTGTTTCTTCATGGAGCCGATAGTGTAGTGGGGGATAAAGGCACTGGTTCGAACCACAGATAACTTTATACAACAAAAATAAAACCAAAGCATTTTGGCTTTAAACAAAGCTGTACAGCATATATTAAAACTATCGTATCCATTTAGTCTTTAATAGGAAACCACAACAAATCCCACTGCTGATGGATCAGAACCCTATTCAAGTCCTCCCATATATCCCAATTCAGTGTCCCCCAAAAGTTATTTGTTACAAACTTATTACATCCACTGGTAAGGCAATCAACTGCTCAAATGGCTCATGCAGTGCGTTACAGTATCAAATGGCTGCCTCACATACTTTAATAATGAAAAATATGTACAGACTGAGAACTGGTGTCTTAGAGATGGATCAAACAGTATATGACATACTGTACTGTAAAATTAAAAAGCTGATTTTTTTTTAGTTTATTTCTTCTTTGCATTTCAGAACTGGTTATTTTGTATGTATTTATACCCAGACCTAGGTCCACCTCTAGCATGGAGTGTGTAGGACACTGTGATTCACACTGGGGTAAATGCATAGTGGAATGTACACCAAGTTGTACAGTGAAGTGGGCCAAGCTTGATGGATCGAACTGCCTGCATCCCAGAATGCTTAAGGGGTAAATTGAGCAATGCAAATAATGTGAAATTTAAGGAGACAAGCATATTGTAGCAATATTGGCATTTTATTGCATTAACATTGAAATGGTACAGCATATGCAAAATCAGGGGCTATTACTTAAAAATTACCACTTAATCCAATCTGGAAAATTTGGGTTCTGGTCTAGCAGTGTCAAGAGAAAATAGTAGCAATGGGACTCTGAGAAAGAAGAAACTAAAATCTAAACAAAAAATAAAATCAGTTTCAGCATCTAGCGTGCACTTGACTTTGTTTTCATTTGTAACAGGAAGTTCAGCTCCTTTCCAAGACCATCTGGATCCAGTTTACTATCATGCAAGGAAGTTGAGCACACTCACACGCGAAGGCTGTACAGACAGGCACCCTATCCTGTTTGCACAGTCATTTCCATCTTTCCTTCTCTTCCAAACTTCATGACCTGTTCCTTTCCTGTCAGGTATGCTCTGAAAGAATCATACCTGACACTGGTGGAAACTCCTGCTCTATCCACAAACAGACATTTACAACTCTGACCTGAGCTGTGCTCTGGACCTGTATGTGCACACACAGCCCCTGAACTCAAGGTCTTGACCTCAGACATCATGTCTCCATGGTGACCTCACTACAAACATGACAGAAAGATAATAGACGTGCATTGCACTTAAAACAACCATGGCTATGTTTACACTGACTTCTGGCACCCGGATTGGAATCTTCTTTTTCCAGTTTTTTCGATGCTATCATACCGTTACTGTACTATAGTTTTCTAGATTTTGGAGATGCACGTTCCAGGCGTGGAACACCTGAAGGGGGTAGGCTAGTGCCAGCTTGGCATCATCTTTGAGACAGAAATACACTTCCTTATCTCCAGTAATCCTCTTGTAATTATTGTGAAATGCTGATCGCACAACTTCAGAACAAATAACCCAAAGAAAGAGCACAGAGCTACAGTATATCACTGCTTCCCACGATTGCCAAAAGTAAATTCTCAGGAATTTCACAACAGAACTGAGTAACCTCAAAATAATTTAAATCGGTTTATACATATATTTAGAAATACAAATTGGTTGCAAACCCATGTCAAAATAAAATAGACAGAGTCAGATCCCTTGTTTCCAGTAATAGTGTTACTGTCCTAGCCTCCTACATGTATATGTTTACAATGAAAATAGAGGTACAATACCAATGTATTTTTATACAGTGCCTTTCATGCCACGGTATCCCAGAGCGCTGGACAAAGTTAAAAACAAAACAAGAGAGCTCATGCGTACACTCCAGTTACAACCAATTATTTAAGAGCAAACACGTTTTCAATGTACATGTAAAAGAATCCAATGTTTCAATCTGCCTAAATAGATCCAAAGATGCAAATTATTTTTGTAAAAAAAAAAGTTGTTGACAACAATAATCTACTTCTTATTTATTTTGTATTTACTAAACAACTAAACAGTTCAAGATGTTGGACAACGTTTCCATTTACTTTAATTGGCAGCATGCCATTTGCCATTAGAAGAAAGCGGCAGTGCCTCACAAGACCATATTTAATAATTATTTTGCCCTTCCAGGGCAGAATTCTAATTACTACAATTAAACTTGAACACTCTATGGAGTGGCTGCAAGTATGACAGATGGCCTGCCTAATGTTCGCTGCCTCCTGTCCACTGACATGAAATATTCCCATTCATATACTTAGTAAAGCAATAGTAAATCAAACTCATACAGTGTTTTCTGAGATATGCTGTTCACTTTTGACGTACAGGGACAACACAAAGACTCCCACTCACATAACCTTCTGTAGGCAAATTACTGATCTGTTCCAAAAATACAGTAAATAACCTTTAAAAAAAATCCAGGACCTTTTATAGTATACTGTAGCAGTAAAGGATGAATTGAGTGTACTTGGAGACAACCGACTCCCTCTAATTTACAAACCTCACGTTCATCTCGGATTAAATACACTCTCCTCATACACTTGCTCTGTTCAGCAGTTGCAGCTTAATTAACTCGTATTAAATGTGAACATGCAGAAATGTATGTATTTAGTGGGAACAATATGTTTCTTTGAGTTATACTGGATAAAAGAAATAATAATAAATGTACTAGTATGTTTAAGTCAGACATGAAACAACGTGTACCTACACTTTTCTGCTTGATTGGACTTTGTTCAAGAAATCAAGGATCTGTGATTAAACACTAGCATGTGTCCCCGTGTCTGGAGAGTTATTTAAAGATCCCATTTCATACGGCACAGTAAACACGATACTGTACTCCCTTCTCCAGTTTACAACCAGTAGTCAGATTTAAGTAAGCCACTCAACACAGGATAAAAACAAGTTAAATTTAGACCATAGCTCCATCCAGAATGAGGTTTTATTTTTATTTATTTATTCACTAAAATGATCAGGTCATCAAAGGATATACTTTATATTTAACAAGTATCATGCATCCAACTTTATCTAAATACAAGCGTGGGCTGTTTATTAATGCAATATTAACATGCTTGGAGAATAAAAAACTTATTGTTTATGACAGAGGAGACCGACTGTGGACAGTATAAAAGGAGAGTTCAAGTCAAACAAGACCCTGCCCTCCAACTGTGCCAAATTGTGACGTGGACTACCGACACCGAAAAAATGATCAAACACTATTTTTTTATATATATATATATATATATATATATATATATATATATATATATATATATATATATATATATATACACATATATATATATATACACACACACACACACACACTTTTTATTTACAGTAGCCAAGTGCTAGAATGAAACCCTTTCCTCTTTATCAGCATCTTTTGACAAGGTGCTTTGGACTGTAACAAAAATGGAACACTCAACTGACAATCTATTTTAAGAATCTACCCAAGCACACCACTTCAGGCACACCCTACTTATCTCTCTGTAGCTGGGCTGTGAAAGCTGTCTTCTGTTGTGTGTCCGTTATTTCAATGGGGAGTTTCTTTTTCAGAAAATCACAACAAAAAAAAAAATGTATATATATATATATATATATATATATATATATATATATATATATATATATATATATATATATATATATGTATATATATATAATTGGCCACCATCTTAAAGTCCAGTTAAACTAAACCTTTAAAAGACCTGAAGCCATTCAAACAATAACAAAATGCACTTTAAAGCACCAAAGGGTCTACACACATACATTAAATTGAACATGTATCAGTTTTTATTGCACTGTACTTAAGGCTAAAAAGTAATACAGGATATTTATGCAACATCCTTCCAGCATTACAGCAGATGACAGAATGCACAAAATTCACTCCACAAATTAAAGTATCTTTCCATTCAAGTTCCACAAATAATCAAACTGCAAGTGTTTTGGCAACCCCCTTGGCCTAAATTATGGACTGGTGTCAAGACAACATTGTGCTATTTCAGTATCCCCACCTGTCAGGGATAATGAAATTCAGCACAATTAAAAGCTAGATTACAGTACGTGCAGACACTATAAATACTGCTTTAAATACTGTTTATCATTAGCTCTCTTTCTAAAATGATCACGCTATTTGTTTTGTTTTATTTTTACTCTGCAAATGCAGACATCTTCCGTCGCTTTCTCAAACCGATTCATCCCTTTATTAGTGTGCAGCTTACAGGCACAGGGCAAATCACAAACAATGACCCAAACCGTAGGTTTCTGCGCACAACAAAATGTTGACCTCCGTCATTTTAGATTTGAAATAACCTAAAACGATCCTCTGTTCCTCATTCAATACAATACTGTAAGCATGTTTTTGGCACCTCATCATGCTGGCATCAACACACTTCCTGACCTAATAAAGAGAATTGCTCCACCCTGTAGCAGGATGTCCCCCACCCCTCTATACAACCAGATGTCACAGATTGTCATAGATTGAAACTGTAGAATTACAGATACTGAAAGCAACCGGTACAGATCCGTTACGTCGGATATGGCTCCACGTGAAAGGTACTGCAAAAGAATATCAAAAGGCACCCTATACCATATACTGTACTTCTGTAGTGCTACAATCTCACAGGCTCATTAAGAACTAGCCTAACGTGTGTATTTTATGGAGCTGTTATACAATAGCATATTGATAACCAGATTAAATAACCTCATAAATGCATGTACCGTGGAAAACATACAACAATGCAGGTACACAATAAACTGCTTTGGTTCTAAATACAATAAATTATTTAAATACCTGCCAACTACAAATAAAAAATAAGAAGCTGAGAAGAAACCAGGAGTAGTTTTCCCACAGCAGCATCTTACCTTCTGCTCATAACAGAAGTCATAAATCCATCTTATCATCTACTATAAACTTAAATCACTGATGTTCTTGCCACAGCTTGGCGAGCTATAGCCATTCAGAATGAAACGTTAACCAAACATGGGACTGGAGGAACCAATATATTCCACAGGGTTAATGAACTATTTGAAGGATAATGCAATGCAATTAAGTTACAGCAGACTGTGACTGAAGCAAAGAAATAAAAAGGTTTGCCAGGCTCTTATTCAAAGTGACATGCAAGACTGTATTTCATTCCCATATAAAACAGCACTTAGTTCTTCAATAAAGCAAACCAGTTGAATGTACTTCTAGAAGCACAATAAATGGAATGTGATATTTAATCCTAAATAGCCTTGGAAAGACTTCACACATGCCATCCAGATCAGTGCAGAGCGCCATAGAGCTGTTTCCTATGCATAAACACAGCCAAGGCACCCCCAACAACTAGTGAATGCATCCCATACTGACCTTGTATATCAGTGTTTAGCATCTGGGCAGTTTGCCCAAGTGACTTTTTTAAAATTAGGGGCCCTGTAAAATAGGCAAAGTTCACCTAAGGTAATCTACAGTAACCTAATTGACAATCTGTACAAATGTCAAGAAGCACAGATAAGAAGACAGCTACAGTATGCAGAAAGCTGTCAAGGTTTAGGTCACACATCAGGAAAAACTTGTCGGGTGAGGTTCTGTGACCTACTGTACAAGACAGGACCTCCACAGTAAACCCCCTGCTTTGGGCACATTTAAACTTGATCCCTGCACAGCGAAACTTTGATTCTGAAACTGGTTTAATGGAATTTTCAAATGTTATTGCTATTTTGTTTGTGTTACACATGGAAATATTTCTTGAATCACTCAACAAATTCAATTTTCTTTTAAGGATTTGCATTTTTGCGGTCACAACCTAGGCTATATGTGTAGAGTAGAAGCACACTTTAATAGGCTGCATTAAGATGAAATGAACAGGAGTTTCGTGTTTAAAAAAAATCATTTTCCGCTTACCTGTATACCCCTAATCAAAGGATGGCAACTGTGAGTTTTAGTGATCGTTCCATCAATGTCAGATTAGATTTATCTCTGCCCAAACACCCTACTGCAACACACACACACACACCCTGACTATTTCACACTGACACACACCACACTTTGTCTCTGTCACTTTCTGTTCACAGACATAAAAGCAATGTGGAGACAAACTAAAAACAAAACATATGAAACATGCCTTAATCTGTCATGCTCCAAGCACTGCTCACTATTTCCCATTCACCTAGCCCTTTACTTTGTTAGGAAATAAAACATTTGGGGACAAAGTAAAAAAAACAAAACATGTAAAACAATATAAAACCACAAACAGAAAATGCTGTAAAATGCACTTTCCTGTATACAAATAGTATTAACAAACAAACACCTTTTTGGATAATGGAGCAAGAGTAAACATGATAGCCAATGAGATCTGATGTTTTACACCCTATTAAAAAACAAATTATTTCCATACTGTAGTGTTTTCTACCTATTTAACCACAAGACAGTGTGTTTGGTTTTAATGTCTGATTATTGATCTTGAGATTATTACTCTACCGCTGTACATATTAGAGTGGTTGTGACAGAAAAAAAATTGTCCATTTTGGTTAAACAAAATGTGTTTACAATTCTCAAACCATTAATGCAAGCAAGTCTTCGGGTCAGTCAATCTGACTGCATCCAAATTGGTCAGAACGGACTTGAAATTACCCCTGCACAGATCTCTGCACAACACTTTGACAGCTTGTCAATGTAATATTCTAGTAATGGCACAGTAAGTGTGTATATATATATGTTCAAATGCCATGTTTAATTATTAAGTGGGAAAAAAAGAACTGGCCATTTTTGAAGATATTATTGCAGCATAACATACTGTAAATATGCCACCAGGTCAGCACATACAGTATGCAGAAAGACCAGTCTTAGAGTTTGAATAAAACTAAAATTAATTTCTTCGTTTGGAAGACAAATGGCTTTTTCAAAGAAACAGTTAAGGGAATTGAGAAAAGAAAAATTTTATAAAAAGATCAATATTCTGTTCCCCGGGTGTACAGCAGAACCATTCTGTAGCTGTTCACATGAAAGACAATTTTGCAATTGAATGAATCTGCCATGTCCTACATCTTGAAACCCATTCCCTGAAACTTGGCACTTCCTGCATTCCCATGGCTGTGTTCGACCCAGTAACCATAGTAAAACACTTCAATATCTATGCAAACAGCTTTGCTGGCCTCGAGAATTCAGCTCCACAGGAAAAGTGCTGCATCTTACTGCCAAATTGCAGCTCTGAAATGCCCACTCTCTTGAGCACTGGACCCCCTTACTGTACCTCCCAATAAGAACAAAACAGATCTTCCTTAAAGGCAATTCAATTTAATAGTTATGCTTACTTGCACGAGATTACTGTAGCTTGCCTAAAATGTAAAAATGTAATAACTTTTGAAAAGTGTATGAACAGTTTATTGGAAACTTGTTAAGTTCACCAATTCATTAAACTAAAGTATAGGTCAGTATTCTAACCTTACTATATTTTAATACAATTATCCAGTTCAGTAAGCAATGTACAACTAGGATTAAATGTACCAATGTTACAAGAGTGTAGTACTGTGTTGTGACCTTGAAAGTTTTAATTTTCAACATGGCACAAATATTGTGTGTGTATATGTTTGTGTAAAAGCACAATGGGCTGATTTCTACTAAAAAGTTATCTATGGTTAATTGGTTCCAATGAGGAAGGATTTAATAGGAGTATTACAAATCAGAGTTGTCTTGTGCGTAGACATACTTAGACATACTCAGTGCAGTACTGATTGACCACTTGACCTCTTTGTAGACACACCAAGCTGAAACCCAGGCAAAAAACAGATTCCAATCGATATGCAACTTCGCTTAAAATAAAAATAATAAATACTGCTCAAATAGTACAAATGCTGCCAACAGCATGACAAAATGAAATTATATATTATATATATATATATATATACACACGCAGACGTGCTCAAATTTGTTGGTACCCCTCCACAAAAAACGAAGAATGCACAATTTTCTCTGAAATAACTTGAAACTGACAAAAGTAATTGCCATCCACCATTGTTTATTCCATATTTAATAGAAAGCAGACTTTGCTTTTGATTTTTTATTCAACATAATATTGTAAATAATAAAACAAAGGAAAATGGCATGGACAAAAATGATGGGACCGCTAACCTAATATTTTGTTGCACAACCTTTAGAGGCAATCACTGCAATCAAATGTTTTCTGTAGCTCTCAATGAGACTTCTGCACCTGTTAACAGGTAGTTTGGCCCACTCTTCCTGAGCAAACTGCTCCATCTGTCTCAGGTTTGATGGGTGCCTTCTCCAGACTGCAAGTTTCAGCTCTTTCCATAGATGTTCGATAGGATTCAGATCAGGACTCATAGAAGGCCACTTCAGAATAGTCCAATGTTTTGTTCTTATCCATTCTTGGGTGCTTTCAGCTGTGTGTTTTGGGTCATTATCCTGGTGGAGGACCCATGACCTGCGACTGAGACAGAGCTTTCTGACACTGGGCAGTACGTTTCACTCCAGAATGCCTCGATAGTCTTGAGATTTCAAGGCACCCTGTGCCAGGTGCAGCAAAGCAGCCCCAAAACATAACCGAGCCTCCTCCATGTTTCACTGTAGGTATGGTGTTCTCTTCTTTGAAAGCTTCATTTTTTCATCTGTGAACATAAAGCTGATGTGACTTGCCAAAAAGCTCCAGTTCTGACTCATCTGTCCAAAGGACATTCTCCCAGAAGGATTGTGGCTTGTCAATATGCATTTTAGCAAATTCCAGTCTGGCTTTTTTATGTTTTTCTTTCAAAAATGGAGTCCTCCTGGGTCTTCTTCCATGGAGCCCACTTTCGCTCAAAAAGCGACGGATGGTGCGATCAGAAACTGACGAACCTTCACCTTGGAGTTCAGCTTGTATCTCTTTGGCAGTTATCCTTGGTTCTTTTTCTACCATTCGCACTATCCTTCTGTTCAATCTGGGGTCGATTTTCCTCTTGCGGCCGCGCCCAGGGAGGTTGGCTACAGTCCCATCGACCTTAAACTTCTTAATAATATTTGCAACTGTTGTCACAGGAACATCAAGCTGCTTGGAGATGGTCTTGTAGCCTTTACCTTTACCATGCTTGTCTATTATTTTCTGTCTGATCTCCTCAGACAACTCTCTCCTTTGCTTTCTCTGGTCCATGTTCAGTGTGGTGTACACAATGATACCAAACAGCACAGTGACTACTTTTCTCCATTTAAATAGGCTGAATGACTGATTACAAGATTGGAGACATGTGTGATACTAATTAAAGAAACTAATTAGTTTGAAATATCACTATAATCCAATTATTTATGATCTTTTCTAAGGGGTACCAACAAATGTGTCCAGGCCATTTTAGAATATCTTTGTAGAATAAGCAATAATTCATCTCTTTTCACAGCTTCTTTGCTTTATTCTAGGACATACCAAAGGCATCCAAGTATACATGGTAAAATAACTTTTAATTTAATCACTTTTCAGGAGGAATGAAGCACTATTTCAATGAGCTGTAAGGGTACTAACAAAATATATATATATATATATTGCAACAAAAAAGGATATTTCAACATATTAAAAAAATAAAAATCCAATATGAGATGACTTATCTTGAAAGTTCAGCCGAGCAGTAAAATTCTTACTTGTCCTTCTGTGCCAGTACTGAGCAAATCTATCACAGATACAGAAATGATCTAACAATTAGGGTCATCACTGTTTAATGCCAGGGGCAACTCATTCACCACTTCGACAGCGCTTCACATTTTTTCTTTATCCATTCTCTACAGTGTATGCAGCAACTTTCAGAACTGTAATAACAGTCTGACCAGAACATGCCAGACATTGCAAGGATGGAAACATTGCATAGCAGTTTCACCCTTCCCAAACCACATTTCAAACAGAAACAAGACAAAGACTTCCAAGTAATCCTTAGGAGAAAGATTTTGAACTTTTCTTTGGAAAACAAAAATGCATACACCCACACAAGCGCCTTGCTTCAGTGAAAGACACACTTGGATAAAATATGTAAGACACCAAACGCTTAAGTTCTGGAGCTGCAAACCTGAGCCACATGTTTTAGATAACCATCCCTGAAACTCATGAGGTAATTACGATGAGATCACTTGTGTCCCCTACGGCAGGTTGAAATAAAATATGTGTTGAATTTTAGACAGACATAGTATTTTAACCCATACTTTGTTTAGTTTTTTTTTTTAATGTAAAAAAAAAAACAGCGCGAGAGATCATGTTGCATACTGTAGCCAGAAGTGAGTTAGAGCACTCAAATGCTCATTATAGATACATTACTAGAAATAGACATTCTTTAGAACATTACGTACAGTGTTGCAGCACTTGATTCAATTCATTTGTAAAAATAAATGGCAACCACCAGAATACATTTAAGGAGTGGTTATTTGTTTGGGTGGGGACTCTCCACCCCATGTTATTCCTGGCAGCATAAATACAAAAGTAAAATCAATAACCCAGGTCTTACTCTTTGGACTTCAATTGCAACTCGCTCGAATATGTTGCTGCTGCTTATGTTTCAATGAACAGTCTGAGGGATACTGTAAGTTCGCAGTGGAGTATTAAAGAGGATGTGGAAAAACACTGTAGAGGATGCAGATCGGGTACCTTCAACAACAACAAAGCAAAATGCAAAAACATGTAAACAAGTTTGTTTTGGGCTTGACTTAAGACTGGTAATAGGAACATACTGGAAACAACCATCCTATTATAAATGCAGTCACAGAAGGGTGAGCCGACCATGACGCAATTAAAACAAAAAATGGATTAATAACAACTTCAAAAGTTCTGCAGGAAAAACAACACGCTACCAGGTGCACATACAGTACTGCGAGATGAGCTTCTTTGTGAAGCTGTTCCTTTGTGAACCCCAAAGCTTGCACTTATTCTTGTTTTTCACATGTTAAAAGGTCACAGAAAACAGAAATTTTGTTCAGCTGCAAGTGTAAATTGATATAACTGTAGGATTGCTAAGCTTTATGTCGAGTGGCAGCACTCAAAAAATAATTAATCTGTATTAACACGCAGACGTGCCTGGTTCTACTCAAGGCAGTGAGCAACATCTGGCGAGATATGGATTCAGTTACACCAACACTCAGCGATATATGACATCATTTGAATTCACTCCCAAATACCCTCATCACTTCATTCATCAAACCACAGCAGAGGTCATGTCTGCCATGTGACTTACAACCACTATTTTTCTTTAGGGTGGGAGTCTTCTTGGAAATGGAAAAAAAAAAACCCCAAAAAACAAAAAAAAAAACAGTAACTTGCAGGGTGAACTGGGAAGGTTAGTTAATAATCAATCAGCCTGTTACTTCTCCAGCCCAAGTCCGTAACCTAGACGACTAGAACAGGGCACAATGGTCCTGCCACTGGAACAATGCCATGAAAATATTCAGATCGGAATTACTTTCCCAGTCCTTGTAACCCTTACCCCTGTATTAAGACAGCAATGTAATCACTACAAGGGCCTCTTAAGGGAAGCTAAGCATGGAAACCTCTTACTCAACGATAAGATCCCTTTGAAAACATGGGTAGCACCACAGACTTGGAATTCTTTCACTCCTTGATCTTGCAGGGTCTGCTGAACCAGATAAAAACCCATCACAATCCCATGCTTAGCTTTACCTGTACAATTACAGCTTTTTCAAATACTGTACATGAGCCAATAAAATACGTACTTCGGAAAGGTTTCAGTCGCACCTTCTGTCCCCCCCCTCCCCCAACATACAAAAGTGGAGAGGAAAGGGGATATTTTTTATTAGCAGCTCTCTCTCGTCACAAACACGATGGTTACCTGCCCCTGGGATTGGGGGGGCACAAGCGCGAGGTTTTCGATACTCCATGATAGGAAATTTGAGTGATTTCTGCCAATACAGTAACATGGAAATGTTCTATTGACAAACATACTTGTAATGACAATCTATGCTCTAATGAAAATTAAAAAAAAAAAAAAAGCAAAAATAGAGATATGGTACAAAAATGATTTAATCAAATAAAAAATTAAATAGGGAATTCCCTAGGATTTGCTGACCTAGCAGCTGGGGGAATATGTGGGTGTATATATATATATATATATATATATATATATATATATATATATATAAACACAACTCTGCTTGCTTTCACTGTTTAAAGGGCTATGTACATAAGTCATTATAGGCCTCAAGCACAGTTAATTAAAAACAAAAGTAAAGCAAAATGTACAGCAACACATTTGAGCCACACATTTCATCGCATATGCACTCTATTCATTAAAATTGCGAGGTCGCTGCCATTTAGTGTACATCGTGCCTGTGTCTCACCCCATTAATCAAACAAACAGTAACCACCTTTCAAACAGAAGCACTGCTGGACTGTTCTGAGTGCAGAGTCGTAGGTGTGGTGCCTCATGGTAGGAAGCACAGTACACATAGCACTGTTGACTTAGATTTTTCATTGTAAACTTCTATAAATGTTAATGCTGCATGATATTACAGTATGTAAGAATGCATAACCAGTGTAACCAATCAGCGTAGGTATTCTTTCTGACAATCACAATATATGATTTGTTGTACAGTACTAGCCTGAAATAAACTGACGCAGGCATGTCAGGAATAGCATGAGTACCCCATAAATCAGTGGAAATAATGTTTGTTTGTTTTTTTTCATTTCAATGAAGCCCAAATGCAGTACCGAATGGGGAACACATGGGCAAACCCCAACTTAATATATTGTTTTGAGATAAGAACTGTGCACATAAATAATGTTAGATTTTTTTGTTAACTGTTGCTGGAATACAGCTTACTATTAATCAAACCTGCCTGGTTGTAAAATGTACCTAACCAGAGTAATTATAAATAGCAACTTGGAGTCTAAACAGCAATCTTGACAAAAATAGACAATTCACGATGGAATTTCAGAAGGCAATGTGCCCAGCCAGAAGTGTTTCTGCTGGACACCTGTCCATGTGGATCTAGACTGAGAGCACCAACACACATTTTGCATTGGCTGCTAATCACCCATGCGATTTAAGTGAACCTTTACAGCTGGTTGAAAAATAAAGGGGCCCCAGTATCCCATCAAACAGAGTAGTAATGCTAGTCTGCTGCTTAGAGTGTAAAAGCAAAACTGTAGCAATCTGTGTAATTGTGTTTGTGTACTGTATTCCTCCTGTGGTTGTGTACTGTATTCCTCCTGTGGTTGTGTACTGTATTCCTCCTGTGTTTGTGTACTGTATTCCTCCTGTGGTTGTGTACTGTATTCCTCCTGTGGTTGTGTACTGTATTCCTCCTGTGGTTGTGTACTGTATTCCTCCTGTGGTTGTGTACTGTACTCCTCCTGTGGTTGTGTACTGTATTCCTCCTGTGGTTGTGTACTGTATTCCTCCTGTGGTTGTGTACTGTATTCCTCCTGTGGTTGTGTACTGTATTCCTCCTGTGGTTGTGTACTGTATTCCTCCTGTGGTTGTGTACTGTATTCCTCCTGTGGTTGTGTACTGTATTCCTCCTGTGGTTGTGTACTGTATTCCTCCTCTGGTTGTGTACTGTATTCCTCCTGTGGTTGTGTACTGTATTCCTCCTCTGGTTGTGTACTGTATTCCTCCTGTGGTTGTGTACTGTATTCCTCCTGTGGTTGTGTACTGTATTCCTCCTGTGGTTGTGTACTGTATTCCTCCTGTGGTTGTGTACTGTAATTACCGCTGTATTGTGTTCCCTTCCCGCTCTGTATTTCCCGCCGTTTACTTGGTGGCAATTCCACAATGTCGGACGTACGCTTTGGACACTTTGCAGATCTGTGGCTTCTTAACTGACATAACTTGCTTGGTTTCTTTTATGGCATGGTAGATGTCCCTATTAGTATAGTTGTTCCATCATATAAAAATGGTCAAATACTAAATATCCTATCTGGGGGGGGGTAAAAAACAGTCGGTGTCAGACGTAATCAGAGAAGTGTATTTTTCCAGCATTGGTCAGAAACATTCAGATCGCTCTGAATTAGGAGGACTCTGGTAATACACTCTATGCTGATCTTTTAGGTAAGACAAAGTAGTGAATTGTATATTAAGTATTTCAAATTGCATGCATTATTTCTGAAATAGGAACAGTTTTCTTCAGTGTCGGACGTACAGTTTTAAGTGTCGGACGTACATTTGTGAAAGTGTCGGACGTACAAACACTACTTTAATTTAAAAAAAAAAAAGAAGTTTCCAAATATCATCAATTTACCAAAGCTGTTAATGGAAGGTTTAACTTTTAGGAATATTTCAAGTGATTAATTCTATATATTAAGCCTTTTCTGCAGCTACAGTACACTGTATTGATAAATGCTCGTTGACCCCCATCCATCCTTTATCATAACCGCTTAATCCTCCATAGGGTGGCAGTGAGCACCACACACACACACACACACACACACACACACACACACACACAGAGCAATTTAGAATGACCAATCAACCTGAACAGCATGTCTTTGGTCTGTGGAAGTAAACACAAGTACCTGGAGAAAACCCATGTGAACATGGGGAGAACATGCTAATCACATAGACCAGAATCAGACCCAGGCCCCTGCAGCGCTAACCGCTAACCTCTAGCAGACCTTATTTACTTAATTTGCTCACCACAATCTTAACTGAAATGAGGTGTAACAACTAAAGCTAGAAATGAAAACTCACAAGATGTATTTAAATGCCCCAAATTCACCATTTTATTCTGAACTATTATTACATGCAGGATACATGAACAATATAGTGACCTGATGTAATCTTAAGTGTTTTGAGAGAAAAACAACACACATTAATATAGTAAAAAGCCTACAACACACAGAAACATCAATATGAACACTAATCTCTTAAGTGTACTCAAAACTGCAATGCACCCTTATGACTAACATCCTAACCAGAACCAAGAATGGGGTAGAGAAAGAACTTTCCCTGATTTACTGCAACTACTGGAGTACTGTAATCTAACTCAAAATACAACTACAGTATGCAGAGAGCCTAGAATTGGGTAACGAAAATAAACTGTCCCCCGTTTCCTGCAACAACCGGAGCTTCAATCTTTCTAATGACATCCTTTTCAAAGTACATAATGTGGTCAGGAGTTTCAGGCCATTTCCATTTTGTTCCAGATGGGCACATGGCATTCACATTGTAGATTTGCTGACCATCCTCTTTACTCTGTTTGGTGATCTCTCCTGGAAATATGTTGCCATCATACTTAACAAGGACCCAATCCCCTACCAAGAAGACTTCTCTACCAGAGATATCCTCCTCTTGATTTGGTTGACTGGACTCATCGAGGGTCTCATCTAGATCTTTGTCTTTAATTGGCACTTCCATAGAACGAGGGGAGTCAGAAGTTTCAGCTACAATCAAATCAAACTTTCCCTTTGGCCTAATGCTGTGAACTTGGTGTGTATTTGGAATTGCTGGTGTGCCTTCCCAGTGAGTCTCAAGCATATTCCTCTCCTTTTCAATTTGTTCTCTTGAGACATACAGGATATTTATTCCTGGATTTCTCTCCTTAGCTACTCTGTAGAAGTCAAATGGTGTTGCTGTTTGATCCTTTCCACTACGAACATACCGCCAAACTGATCTTTTAACTGTTCCTCCAATCCCGTCAACAACTCCTTTGCCATGTGATGTTGCAAAAAAATGCCAGCTAACTTTGAAGCTGAACTTCTCCTCCCACAAATGCAGGTTTGAGAAGAGGAACCGCTGTTTGAATTGTGAGCTGGCTCCATCTGAACAGATCTTAACTTCTGTGATTGCAGGGTATTTGTTCTTCAATGATTCAAGGATATGGGTCATGAAGGTGTATTCTTGGATGAATGCGGATTATCACACCACCTGTTCAACCATGTGCTTAAACCAGGAAGTTATAATTGCTGTTATGATACAATAGGAAGTTATGATTGCAGTTATGATACAACAGGAAGTTATGATTGCATATGACCAACAGGTGGCAGGACTTAAACATGGTGTTGGACGTACGGGTGTCAGACGTACACAAAAATGCATGTCCGACACCAGGATTTCTGCTAAAGTGTAGATTGTGGTGAGCAATCAATATGGTAAATATGTTAGGGGGACCCCTTGTGCAGAGAATCTATGGTATGAAATAATTTCAAAACTCAAAGCGGGAGCAAACTAAAAAAATATGAAATTTCGGTGTCGGACATACTGGGAGTCAGTGTCGTTATTAACATTATTAATTTTACAAAATTGAGTGATGATGAAATTTGCAGTTTGCCCTCATAATTAAGCTAACACAGTATGCTTTAGAAAGAAATATTAAAATGAATGTATTATTCTTTAGTAACCTGTACAAATTTTAATGACTCCATACGTTTCGCATCAAGTTATGTAACTGCCGAATATACTACTGCCAAAAAAAGTAGTTTTACTCCTATAATCCAAACTTTCTTTTGGTAATGCCTTATAAATCCTAAAAGTTGACAAAATTCCCTGTAAAATGAGTGTAAGCTCATCATGATAGGATGATTTTTAAAAATGAACCCCTGGGTTGACCTTCCTGTGGAATTGCCCTTGTATAACCCTGTCTCTGTGTCTATGTGTAAATGTAACCTGCGCGTGTGGTGCTATCTGTGTCTTCCCTGTAATTGGCTGTTGTTTGTCTGTGCCCATTGGTCCTGGTGTGCGGCCGAGGACCAATGGGATGTGTGCAAGCTCCGGCAACCAAGTAGAATAACAGGGCGGAGCTACGTTATAAAAGGGCGCTGAGCCGCCAAATGTGTGTTGTGTTCTGCAAGCTGGTTACTGTTCCAGGATTGCAGTGAAGCAGACAGAGCAGTGGTCTCTGAGCAATTAAAGGAATTGAACTTGAATCAAGCATGTTGTCGCCTTCTTTTCTGCCTGCCTGCGAAAAGCTACAATACTTTATTTTTCCAGTATCTCTACCAAAAGGGTGGGGAGAGATTGTATCCATCTTCTTAGTGCAGTAGAGCATAGCCTACTCTTTGAGCAAGCAGATATTTGCAATAGTTCATATCATCCCTCTTAATATTTAATATAGCTCCAGACTACTTTGATATAACAGTTGTCATATAGACATTTAGGTGTGTATAGAGTCTATACAGATCTGACTATTACAGCAGTTGCACATGAAAAATCATATCATTGTTTTCCATAAGACACCCAAGTTTACAAGAAGTCATATTTGCAGCTGGGTCTGCATTTGTCTTTAAAAAAAAAAAAAAAAAAAAGTTGCCGGGCCATATTCAACATTCTTGGCGAGGCTGCTGAAAAACATATTTTCCAGATTACTAATTATTCTGGAAAACATCTTCTAATACTGCAGACCTTGGAATTCCATAAACAAAAATATAAACGTCAAAAAAATTATGCGTGTCATTATTCCCCCGATTCGATTCCAAAATAATAGTATGGCCCAGGCAACAGAAAGCAAGAACGTCTAGCTTTCCAGATCGACCTTTCACTTGGAACCTACTAGAGCCAGTGCTCACTGGATCCGATTATGCATCTGATTTTAACGCGCGTCTAAAGAAGAAGAAAAAAAACACGATCATGTGCATTCCCTATTGCACCTTGCACACTGAGTCTGTAATTATCGTATGATGGTGATGCGTCAATTTTGGAACTGAAACAACAATTTCGATTTGATCCGATTTGACGTGCGTTAAAAATTACACTGACGAATGTAATGGGAAGACATGTGGTTTCTTGCTGTTCTCTGAACAAAATAGAAAAAATAGTTGTGTGTGTCACCAAACAAAAAATACTTTGATAAATACAACAAAAACGGCAAAGACTGGGGAAAAAAAACAAAACAAAAAAAACAAAAACGAAAAAAAAACATACGTACAGACATTGCAGTGGACTTGGGCGTGGATGATATGTATTATAAAACATGACATTAAGAACCGATAGCATATATAAGCACGGGGATTGTGTGCAGTATAGGTTATTACAAGCATATACTTTTTATTTCAATTGTAGTCGAGGAAGTAAAGAAACAATGGCCTAACCTGGTGACACATATCAGAGAAAGAAGCGGGGCAAGCGCAAAAAAATAGGGGCAGTACATGAAAGTGATGGAGAGGGGCAGTACATGAAAGTGATGGAGAGGGGCAGTACATGAAAGTGATGGAGAGGGGCAGTACATGAAAGTGATGGAGAGGGGCAGTACATGAAAGTGATGGAATTACTGGCTCCATACACAGAGGGTAGAAGGTCATTATGGTACAGTATTTACGGTAGCTCATTGCTAGCTTCCCAACTTTTTAATATATGTATTACAGGAGCGAGTGTTTGAAATAAAATATTGGTCATATGGTTTCTGATGCTATGACAACCGTATGCAGCTGTATAATATCATGTTTTTGTTTTTTTAATTATGTATTGCGTAACAACATTATTGTACATCTAGTAGAAACGTAATAATTAGCAAACGTTTTAACTTCCATCTTGGTGCACTAAATGTAACACCATTTTTGTTCCTGGGTAGTAAGTGTTATTTCCTAATTGCTTATGCCTCAAAAGTATAGAAAATGGCTATTATTCCCCACAAACTTTGCTTTTGTGACCAGGACAGTGATATTTTGAAATTTACCTATTTCCAATGAGAAAACGGGCAAATTTGTGTCTTTTCGTTCACATAAAGTAAAAAAAAAACAACATATGAATCCAAATTAACATGTATTTATACTAAAGTAATAAAAAATGACTACAAAAGATTTAGAAGTGAGTAGTTTTTCAAGATTTACGATTATACTGTAAATCACTTTCACGAATCAGCCCCCAAATGTAGTCTCCCATCATGTTCTTGTTATACTGTCCTTCATTGACAGCTCATCCAGAAGCCTCAAAGCCGTGCTGCTCCATAATGGTAACAAGTACCCGTCTCTTCCCCTGGCTCACTCGGTGCACCTCAAAGAGGATTACAACAGCATCAAGACCTTGCTGGACGCCTTGAAGTATGAGGAGTACGGCTGGGACCCCCGGAAGGTGCTGATGCCACCACTGCACATCAAATTGGGCCTTATGAAACAATTTGTCAGAGCTCTAGATAAGGAGTCGGCAGCCTTCAAGTACCTTCAAGACTTCTTCCCTAAGCTGTCTGAGGCAAAGGTCAAAGCCGGTGTCTTCGTCAGACCACAGATAAAGAAGATCCTGGAGTGCAATGAATTCCCCAAGAAGCTCACAAGTAAGGAGAAAGCGGCTTGGAACAGCTTTGTCGCAGTGGTTCGGGGCTTCCTGGGCAATCACAAGGCCGAAAACTATGTGGAGCTGGTTGAGACTCTGGTGAAGAACTACGGCACAATGGGCTGTAGGATGTCCCTCAAAGTCCATATCCTTGATGCTCATCTTGATAAATTCAAGAAGAACATGGGAGCGTACTCGGAGGAGCAAGGTGAGCGCTTCCACCAGGATATACTGGACTTTGAACGCCGCTACCAAGGACAGTATAACGAGAACATGATGGGAGGCTACATTTGGGGGCTGATTCGTGAAAGTGATTTACAGTATAATCGTAAATCTCGAAAAACTACTCACTTCTAAATCTTTTGTAGTCATTTTTGTATTACTTTAGTATAAATACATGTTAATTTGGATTCATATGTTGTTTTTTTCTGACTTTATGTGAACAAAAAGACACAAATTCACCAGTTTTCTCATTGGAAATAGGTAAATTTGAAAATATCACTGTCCTGGTCACAAAAGCAAAGTTTGTGGGGAATAATAGCCATTTTCTATACTTTTGAGGCATAAGCAATTAGAAAATAACACTTACTACCCAGGAACCAAAAAAAAAAATAAAAAATTGTTACACAGTGCAGCGTTTGCTGATCATTAAGTTTATACTACATTTAACTTTTTTGTGTTCAAAGTTATGTAACAATTAACATAATTGTATTTTTTTTATTAAAATAACTGAAACTAGGTACATTTATTACAAAGCCTCCACTGCACATCAGCGCTCTGAAGTACGACATTAAGCATCTAGTGACCGTGTGCAATGTGATTCACTCATGACTTTTTCGGATGACGGATAAGAGGAAGGGATCCAGTGGCCAAAGCCCTTTATTATATACATCACAACTGTTGCACAGTAAGTCTGTCATCCAATGTGTGACGTTAAATCTTTTAATTCCTGCTACTGTTTATCAGTGGATGGCTGCGAACTGTCCCGTCTTTGTTGCACTCAGTATCCGGCCTCGTAATGCAGACTTAGTTACAGTAAAGACAGTCCAAATATAACGTGGGGTTTAGGGAATGCATTTTACGCGCTTGGTGATCATCACAATAAATACACAATACAGCACCTCATTCGCGTAGGCAAAAAACGATTTAATAACTGAATCAATTCGTTCACATGTTTTTAATTACAAATGATCGCTTTCCCTTACAAGTAGCAAAATCTGTTCTGCCGTAGATATGATGTATTCCTACACACGTTACTGCAACTGACCGTATTTCTTGTTAATATCATTATCAACTGTGTCACACGTGTTAATCAATAAACGCCTAATTAATAAACTACACATACACGTGTATTTTCCACCTGAAACTCAAGCGGTAGATGCGTCTGTCCTTTGATCTTACAATTGCGATAAATGAGATAAAGAAACGTTGCTTGAATTTGTAGTAATTAAAGCTGCCAAGTCCTGTCCCCAGCTTGCTGCAGTATAGTAAACTCGTCGACTTTTCCTTTTATTACAGGTCCTAAATATAAAGTCAGTGCTATCTGTTTTTAATAAATCTTACATATAGTTACAACATGTAATAACAATATTAAAAAAGGCTGTACCTGAAATACTCAGTTTATTTTCAAATTGCAGCTGCCTTCACTCTCCCACCAGCTTGCTTTGCTGCAGTATCTCCTGTTGCTAACGCCAGTCGGAGAACCACTATCTGGCAGGAAGTGTTTTTTTTTTTTCTCCCGCTACTCTAGTTCTCTTGGTTGTTTACTCCATACCGAGATCACTATCTGGCAGCCCCGCCTCCCTGTATAGGAGCAGACGGCAAAGGGCTTATATTAATATGTTTGCGTGCAAAACTAAACTATTTAAAAATGATTTACTACCCATGATCTATATGTTATTATTCATCAATTCAATGATCGTTTTCAGAAAATATTTAGCCTACAGTACATTAAAAACAAAAACTAAATGTGCATTAATTAGTTCTGATGCCAATGAGACTATGGTATTCCAACTACAAATAATATACATTGTTTTAAAAATGTGATTAAACTACAAATATACGTTGTATAATGATTATGTGTGTTTAGGATCTGATGAAATAATTCTAACCCAAACGCGGCAGTGCACATACTGCTGCAGTGTCGATTATCTTCTCAGACAGTCGTTCCCTGAGAATTGCATTTTAACAAAATACTCTTTAACAGCAAATTCTTAATTATGTAATTTTATAATCAGGTTGGTTTACATATAAAAACATGATTAACCAACGCCGCAGTTCAGTATCTTACCGTATCTGCCCTGACTGTGGACTGCTAACACTCAAAGTCCTTGATGCATGGAGCTTGGACTGGAGAAGGGGCGTTACCAGACTGCAGTTTAAAAATCGTTCTGTGTTTGGGTTGAAGAAATTGCCTTCAGTTCAAGCCAACGGTTTTCACCTGCAATAACTACGTAATGCATTCCAAATTTACATTTACATTGTGCAAATAAAATATACATTGTATTATTTAAAAACTAAGTATAATGAGAAAATGGATAACGATGACTTATACATACACAAGTATTTACAGTTGCATGCATGCATGCATAAATAAATAAATATCATAATATGTGTTTTTTATGCAACAGATTTCCCCTTTTCTTAGTAATGGTACCTATCTGTGCTGCTGCAGTGTGTCAAAGTATACATGCTGATATAACGCCCTTAGGGTTCCAATAAAACCAAATGTAATTACATAGTAACTAACACAGTTAACAAATAAACATGATCAACTCTTCAACTCTAATATTATAGTATCTTGCTGTAATTACAATTAGAAATAAATATCAAGTACTCAAATGTTTTATTATTATTATTATTATTATTATTATTATTATTATTATTATTATTATTATTATTATTATTATTTATTTCCCACCCCTAATATAAACAGAACAAGAATATTTAAGAGAATTATACCATTGTCCTGACCTCTTGACCTGTGTGTTCATTCTGCACTGTTCAAAAAGCCACTATTTTCCACCACACCCTTTCGCTATGCTGCCAGTAGAACACACACACACACCACCTGTCCCCATTTGTCTGCCCTCATTTCCAGCACAGTGGCAAGAAAGAAAATATTTTTTATTATTAATGCTCTAAATTAATATAAAGTACTTCAGTTCTGCTGTGAGTCCATTTAATAATTCAACCTCCCTTAAGTGATATATTGTAATAGCTAATGGTAGCTAATGGAATGGATGGCACAGAAAGAGGCAAAATATACTTTGAACCTTTAGTCCAACGGTGAGTCTCACAAGAGTGTCTATTTATAGCAGATGTGGCACCATTGAGATGCTGGCTTTCCTTTGCACTATATATAATAACAGTGTAAACTATGCTTCAGAATGGTAGCTGTAATTTGTGCTAGCTGCAGCCTCAAGTTAAAGTTACACAGGCATTTACATTTGAAAAGCTAGCTTTAATGTAGCCCTGGGCAAAAAGTCGACTCTGTAAGAAAGGGATTATTTTTCCACTTCAAGTCATCTGAAAAGCACCCTCTGTGGAACGCAAGTTTTAAGCCTTGAGGGCTATGTGGTTGAGATTAAAACTCCTCTTACTTCATCTCTAGGGAGTTAAGGTTTTGGGAGTCCCCTGTTCTCTCATTTAGGCAAACATATAAAGAAGAAAATGATCCATCATTCTTTATGACAACTGTGTGAATTCTCCAGTTTGTTGTATTGCAGAGTATGGATAACTGAACACACCTGATTTCCTGGGTCTTCTTCTGAATCTTATTTATTTTAACATTAATTTAGGACAAAAGCTTTAGTTAGGACATTTGGGTATCTGCACCAGACCAGTAAATACAACTGTACTGTAAGTTTAATTCACTTAAACATGCTTAAGAAGGTTGAAAAACATGTTGAAAATATCAGCTGTATGCTATAAAAGGTGATCAATAGAACAGGAACAGTGTTTGTAACCCTGCTAAGCTTGGAGTGCACAAAGAGGTGCAGTAAAAATCATTCAAAAGGGGAGGAAGCTTGTTTGTCTAAAGCTGAAACTACCTTTAGGAAATGTAAACAAAATGAAAAGGTGTCTTGAAGCACAAAAGTTCACAGTGACCTACTGTATATATACTTAGGGTATATGTACTTGTTTCTGTTATTTGTGAAATCTTCTGTTGCCTTGTTCTAGCAATCTCAATAGATTTAACATACTTGTCTGCAATAACTAAAACACAGAAAACAGTGTCAAGAAGGGGTTGGGCTTTCTGCTAAAAGAACACATTTCAACAAGGCAGACAGTGACACCTAGTGTCAATATACAGTAAAGAAGAAAATGTATTGTATACAGCAAATATAGCAAACTAAAGACATTGCAGGACATACCTTATAACCAAACACAAAATAAAATAAATACATAATAATAACGATAGGTTACGGATGTAACCCCGGTTCCCTGAAAAAGAAGATGACCGCCAACAATACTTTTGGGATATGCCTGTTTGTCAGGTATTTGCTGAACATTTTATATCAAAGCTGCCGATAGGGAGGGGGATGGAAAGCCTCCAGTTCCACTGACTGATTCAAGTGAAACGTTGTAATCACCTTAGGAAGGAAAGCAGGGTTCGTGCGCGATGACACGCTGTTTCCATTGTCTCAAATACGCATACAGGAACTGTGCACGGACAGTGCCTGTAGCTCACTGACCCGCTTAGCAGAGTGATAGCTAATAGAAAGGCTGTCTTCATAGAGGGATACTTCAGCTCTATTGAATGTATGGGCTCAAATGGAGCCTTAGTCAGAGTCTCCAGTACCATGTCTAGTCTCCATTCGTGGAGGACGTCCTTTATAGGAGGACGTAACCGCCGAGCACTCTTTAGAAAATGGGTCGCCAGAATATGAGCGCCTGGAGATACCGAGTCGATGGGAACATGGCGTGCAGATATGGCTGCTAGATACACTTTCTTGTAGAAACTGTAAAATCATTGCTAGATGGCAATAAATGGGATCGTGGCCTCCGGCCATGCACCAATTTTGAAATGGGTGTTGAAGCACCAAGGGTGTCGAAGCACTGAGGTACCGAAGCTCTGGGGCAGCGTGCCACCAAAGGCGCCGCTGCACAGGGCTCGAAAAGCCTCAAGGCGTCGAAGCGCCGAGGTGTGTAGCTCTCGAGGCACAGAGGACGCCGAAGCACCGAGGCACCAAGACTATGGAGCACCGAGGCACGAAGCCACCGATGTCGGGAAGCACTTGAACACTGAGGGTGCCGAGGCACAGAGGCATCGAGGCTTTAGAGCACTGAGGGTGCCGAAGCACCAAGGCACCGAGGGTCTGAGGCACTGAGGACCTGAGGGTACCGCGGGCGTCGAGGCCTAGACACTGGGGCGCCGAAGCACCGAGCACCAAGTATCAAGGGCAGAGCACCAAGATACTGGGCTGTGTGTCTGTGTCTGGGCTGTCACACAACCAGCATGTAGCTTGCAACGGTGTGGAGCGTAGCCTACAGACAGTTGCAGTGCAGTCACACAACCAGTGCAGCGCGAAGCTTGCAGTGGAGAGGAGCACCTCAGATGGCATCTGGACCGCATGCAGCACACGGCCGGTGCAGCGCGTAGCTTGCAGTGGAGAGGAGCACCTCAGATGGCGTCTGGACCGCGTGCAGCACACGGCCGGTGCAGCGCGTAGCTTGCAGCGGGTGGCACAGCCTACAGACCTGGAGAAGGGAGAAAAAGAGAGACAGAAGAAAAAACACCTTTTATATATATATACCTACGCACCACTTTATGGGTGAGTGGATCAATGTGCTTGTCTGCTCAGCAATATATATATATTTAAAATGAAACGCAGTTGCGTAGCATTAAGCTCATCCTTCAGCTGCGGTGACTATTTATTACATCGGGAGGCGGGACTCGAGGACGTCACTCCATGGAGGGGCCTATAGGCAGCTTTGATATAAAATGCTCAGCAAATACCTGACAAGCAGGCATATCCCAAAAGTATTGTTGGCGGTCATCTTCGAATTGAAAGGGAACTTATATACTTATTTGTGTACTGTCAACTATATTGTTCGAATCAGGGAACTTTCTAGATTTCTGATTGAAGAGGTCAGTTACATACTTATCATAGGGAAGCAGGTTTGACAGTGAAAGAGCTGTGTGTATAAACCTTTTAAATACATGAAGAATTGAAGCCTCATGCACCACAAAACCCTTTGATCCATTGTTCACCGGAGTAGAGCTTACAGTTCCCATTAGCTGCTTTGAGTGCAGACAAGCAACTATGTTGTTCTTAACGAGAATCCCCAACAATCTGTCCTTTCATGAAAATCTGAAGGGACCCATTACACTTTTCTAGGAAAACTTTTCATAATGACTTGTTGACCGAACTTTCAGGATATATATATATAAAAATAAAAGCCTTAAAAATACTCCTGCTACCAATAGTTTAGGTCTGTCAGGACTGTTTGGTCATATCCACCTCCATACAGTGTTACCAACTGCTTCCTTTTGATCAAGCTTTCCATGCCACAGCACACTGAACCCAAAACACAGCTTTATTGGCAGCCAGAATAAATATCACTGATAGACTGACTGTATATAACACATGATAGAATAAGAGAGCATGTACATACTCAATACCAGCAACGAGAGAGAGAGAGAGAGAGAGAGAGAGAGAGAGAGAGAGAGAGAGAGAGAGAGAGAGAGAGAGAGAGAGAGAGAGAGAGAGAAACAGCTCCCCCAACTGGGAGTTACTTGTATAACATTGGGAAGAGATACCTTTGGGTAGGACAGTAGCCTATTTCATAAACTACAAAGTGCGGGAGACCTATTATGGCTGTTAGAATTTGAAGTTAATAACCAAAGTAGGTAGAAAAAGTGTGCAGTAACAGGTGCAAAGCTAAGAGCATGGGAGAAGATTATACCAGGAAAGAAATGCCTTGTAGTTGAGCCTTAGATTACAGAGAACTCGTTTAGGGCACAGTGCATCACTATGCCATTCTTAAAAGTTGAACGGCTGACAATGCAGTGTAGTGTACCGCATTCAATTGCAGGGTCAGTTTTGTGTAAAAAGAAATCACGAAAAAATAAGCCACATAAAATAGCTCTAAAATTAATTTAGAACTATTTAATTGGGTCTCAATCAAAAACTTCAAACTTGTGCACATGTTTGCCTGTTTTGAAAAGGGACAATACAGCTTTCTTTATGAATCGACACAGACAAGTCATCATTTCAGAAAAATAATGTAACCCTCATTACAATGAATGCCTGTCTGTGAAGAATGGAGATTTATTTTAGCTCTGCATTGGCTCATTTAAGTTGGCTCATCATTGTCCTCAAATTCTAGTATATTTAACATGCTATTAAACTCGGAGAATAGCCTAATAGAAGCTTACAGCATTATTTCATGGTAAAGAAAGACAGCAAGGTGTAGAAAAGCACAGTGAAAGCACAGAGCATATAGAGCTATTGTATAAGGAGCACTGTGCAATATTTCTGCGTTGCTGTTAACTGCTATTGTAATGCTTACTTGTGTTGCAAGTTAATAACGATCATACCTGGAAGGTACATTTTATTGAATTGCTGATCATAAGGCAAAACATATATTTTTAAAAAATGACTTTTGTTTTAAATACAGAAAAATGTTTTCCTGTTTTCTGTTTTTACAAGAGATACACGCTCCACATACGATTGAAGTGATATCATCAGAATGCCCATAACATGTTTCGTTTTGGCCAGCAATGTTTTTTTTACGTCTGTTTCAAAACGAGATGTTTCAAGAAATGGTGGCGCTGACTCTCTGTTGCTCTGCTTTCTTATGGTACTTTTTAGTTTGCAAATCCACAAATATGTCAGCCTCACTTTACAGTTGACACGACAGTGAGGCTGAGGAAATGGGCCACATACAAACGACGCTGAAGTTGGAATAAGTGGCCCAAAGCGATTTAACCCTTGAAATACCCCAGTTATTTATTCAATTTGTGTTATATTTGTGGGATGCGAATAAGAAGCTGGAATGCGAATAAGATGCTGTCCGAATAAGAAGCCAACTTCAGTATCGTCACATTCAATCACACTTTCCACAAACACAGTAAGCGTCTGTCTGTAAAACAAAAATGAAAAATGTTGGGATATAAAATGTTAACCCACATGTTGGCTATTTTGACAACAGTGATTTGTTTTGGGTATGTAATCGTGTATCTGGAAACTATTGAATATCGCTATAGAACAGGGAAAAGGATCCGCTTATATGTAGGCTTGGTGGTCTAGTGGTTAAAGAAAAGGGCTTGCTACCAGGAGGTTCTCGGTTCAAATACAGGCTCAGCCACTGACTCCCTGTGTGTGACCCTGAGCAAGTCACTTAACCTCCTTCCTTGTGCACCGTCCTTCAGATAGGATGTAAAACTTAGGTCCTATGGTAAATGACTCTGCTGCAGCAGCAGTTGTTGATGCATAGTTCTCCACCCTAGCCTCTGTAGGTTGCTAAATGACTAATTAATAATAATAATAATAATAATAATAATATAAAGCAGCCATTTATTTTAATAAATAATTACTGCTTTGAAAATATGCCTCTATGTCAATGACTGACAATAACCACAAGAGGGCACTGTGTGACAAAAATGTTCAGTATAGGCAATGAGTCTGAAAGAGAAGTGCTGTACCTCTGCTTCCATCTCTCACAGCAGACTTTCTATTAGAATCTCACACAGATTTTGAGAGATATTTGCATTAATACATGATTTAATTATGGCCTCACCCTAAGGAAGTCCTGCAAACCAATAAAACAGTACTAGTGTATTTCTGGTTCATACCATTGTGATACCATTGGTGCAGTATTTGAAAATATGAAAAGATACCACTGTAGTTCTCCGGTAATGGTTATTCAAAGGTAAACTAGTCCCTTCCTTTATGTGAGTCAAATATATAGGATCTGATTGGTTACCTTTTCACTGCTCTTTAGCACTTCCACTTGGTCTGAGCTTATAATACAATATACACATTGAAAACTAAGAGAAATGGCAACAGGAATAAGTGAAGTTCAAATTACACTAAGCAATTAGACATGTGTAGCTAGCAAAGATACTAGTACAATATTCATACAATTTATCTTTATACAGTAACTAGAAGGGGTTTTGATTGTACTGTTACAACAGAATTTGTTGTTCAGAATTCAGGTAGATCATTTTCAAGAGTGTGTTCATTGGGTTGGCAGGGAGGGGGTTAAATCCCTCCCTGTCAAAAGACGTAGGACCAGCCACAGGTGTATAAAAAGGGTGACCATGGGTTTAATGTTAGCATTAATGTTGGTGTTAGAAGGTGAAGGTGTGGTCCTGCCCTGCCCTGTCCTGTCCTGTCCTGTCCTGTTTATGCGTGTGAGTTTTTTTTTGTTTAACTGTTTGTTTTGGGCACTGTGCCTGTTTATTTTGTTCCAGTGTTTTGTTTATTGTTTTCTGTAATAAATGTGCGTATTAGCGCTTCACTGCAGCTGTCTTGCCTCTGAGTCTCTCTCCCTGCCGATTAACATCCTGGCCGTGATGTTACCCTGTCACACAGACGCTGAGCACTGTTCAATCAATCAGCAATCACCATTTATCATGGCTCTAATAACTGCTGATGCCTTTTACCATACCTTCTATTTTAGGCTGATGTAGAGTATTTATAAAGACAGTAGTGCAGTATGTGGGTTCAGGAAACCATATAGGAAAATGGTTATTGATAGTGCAATAAAGAGAAGTGCTTATTATTTTTGCATTAAGTTCTAATATTAAATATATATTCAGAAGGGTGGGGGTGGGGGAACTCCAATAGCATCTATATTTTGAGTGTCGCTCTGTATACATTCAGTGGTAAAGCTTTCATTTCCCTGCCCTGTTTTTCTGAGAGGTGGTGGTGCTCAGCCAATGAGAACAGAGCCATTGCTGAAGTGCTGAGCACAGAGTGGAATCCAGTTAAAGCACCTTACTCACCTCAGACGCCAACAGAGGTGACTGTGCATTGCTCAGGGAAAGCACTATAGGTCTGCCATCATGTGCCTTTGCTGGAGTCTGATGCTGTTTGCGTTGTGGGGTGAGTTGTATGTTAAGCTTTAAGATTATGCATGTATGTTAATGTGAAGTACTTGTATGATGTAGTCTTGGTGTTAGATACTAAGATACTGTACTTACATTTGTATCAACAGAAAAGCTTCTGTAGTTAAAACTGCATGCAGTGAAGTTGCATAGTTACTTATTAAAAGTAAACCATTTCTTCCCCCCATGCAATAGTAAATGAATGAAGCAATCTGAAAGACATGTATTTCGAAATGATACAATAGAAAATGTCAACATTTAACACTTTCATTAATACATAATACATGATATATTTTAAATGTATTTCTCTTGAGTGTTAGGAGGCTTGTCGTAGTCCTATGTCCAAACTGTGAATTATTTAATTTGCTTTTAAAGGTTTATATACAGACAATCTAAAGTGACTATACCTCTGAGCTAAGAGTAACGTATATCAGTGTAACACATTTTTTGAAAGGAGGGTTACAATAATAATCTTAATTTAAAATGTTACTTTTTTTTACATAGATTTACACAGGCAGGCCGATGTTAGTTTTGTGTTTTTGTATTTATACATAAAATTATTTAGAAAAAAAATACTTGCATTTATAATAAAGCAACACACATTAAACAATAATTCTTTGGAAAAATACAACACATGAAAGAGATTCCTTTTACCATCAGCATTTCCTTTTAAAATGATCATTGTAAACTGCAGTTCTATCAGATGTAAGGTGTGATACAAAAATAATAAGACCAGCACACTAACCACCTCGGTTGCTATCAGAGTCATCACAGAAATCAACACAGATCTCAGGCCTGATTAAAAACAATAGCTTACATTTCCCCACAACTGTTTTGTACAGTTGACATTCTGTTGCTGTTTTTTGATAGTGCCATTTTCTCCTTTTTAGGAGCAGCTGTTTGTGAACATTTCAAAGCTGATATAAACATGGCAGGAGTGATGGGATGGGTGGAGTTTGATTCCAGCTCAAAAACAGCTACTGTGAATCTGACTGGGGTTTGCAAACTAGTTAACATCTCCCTGAATGAGTTCCCTGTAATGTATGGCCACTTCTCAGAGCCCTGTCTGGAGTCCAACATCGGGAAGACGATCTACCGGTTCAGTGCTAGTCAATCTGTTGATGAGATTGATGTATCAGACCTCTTTGAAGGAAGAACCAGCCTGGCTGATCTGTCTGTAGTGGTGGAACCATGCAGCGATAATGGCGATAAAGCCTGTGCTGTTGTACGGAAAAAAAATGGAAATATCAAGACCTGGCAAGCCAAGTTCTTTTCATCTGTGGCTGGAGATTTGTACATCCGTCAGAATGAAGGAGAAGATGCTGCGAGGATTCTCTCTGATCTGATGCACATCAAGAAGAGTGCCGGTGTATCAGAAGTCAGTCTGTTTGTAGTACCGAATGAGTCCTCCAGTTGTGATTCTCTTTTTGGCATGCTGGACAGCTTGAGCTTGACATCCCTTGGAATGCTGATAGTGGGTTCCCCTCAAAATGCAACCAAGTCCAGACTGGAAGCTTCCCAGCTCAGCACAGACAAACACTTTGCTCTGATCAGGTTTGGTAGGGAGATCGGATGCGCGGAAATCAGGGAGGTAGAAGTCAAAAATGTTGCGGCTCCCATCAACATGAAACATATGAGGGGGTCCATTAGTTTTAGCCAAGCCTCTCCTTTCGATACTACAGAAATTACCGTGTCCCTGTCGAACCTAAAGAGCTTGGTGGGGCCCTATCACGTCCACCAATTTCCCATGCCACAAAGGAAGACTTCGGAAGAAAACCTTTGTCACAATGACCATGTGGGCGGGCACTGGAATCCTTTTGATGTGGACACAACAATTCCTGAATACCCCAGAGCTCCAGGAGCAACTCATGACATGTATGAGACAGGCGATCTCAGTGGTAGGCATGGGTCCATGGCAGGTCAGGATAACTTCAATTCCACGTTTACGGATTGGAACCTGCCTCTCTTCGGAAGGAACAGTATTGTCGGCCGCTCAGTGGTGATACACCATCCAAATAGTTCAAGGCTCCTTTGTGGGACAATTGGCTATCCAGGAAATGTGATGACTGCAGTAGCTGTCTTGAAAGGTCCTGTGGTTGGGAGGATCATGTTCAACCAGCTGAAGAGTAACCCGGATTCAGACTTAACCGTTTTCTTGGAGCTCTCTTATGGGAACTCACTGTCCCCTGCAACCAATAACCACACCTGGCACGCCCATGAGTACCCTATCAGCTCGGAAACAGACTTTGACACAGATGTGTGTCAGAGTACAAAGGGGCATTATAACCCATTTAAAGTTGACACCAATGATACCAATTATTACCCCAACTGCAACCCAGACAGCCCCTTTGCATGTGAAGTGGGAGATTTTTCCAGCAAGCACATGGCAATCAGCCTCACCTCTCGTGTAGGAACCGTACAAACCAAGTTCTTCTTCACTGACACCACCTCAGGGCTCTCTGGGATCACCTCTGTTCTTGGAAGATCATTGGTGATTCATGGGGCAGACAAGGCAGGCAGCAGATTGTCTTGCGCAAATATCACTGCTCTGCGCTCGGCTTCAGCGCAAACAGGGCCCTGGTTCGGGGCTGGGTCATCCCGTGGCGGAGTGCAGTTCTCACAAAGCTCATACCTGGAGCCCACTGTGATTAAAGTGTCTCTGACAGACTTACAATCTGCAGCTGGGGGCTATCATGTTCACATATTGCCCCTTAGGAAAAGTTCTCTGGACAGAGACGCTTGCTCGAATGAAAACATTCTGGGCCATTTCAATCCCTTCTCTGTAAACCAATCATTATCTCCTCCCCCTGCTACTGGCAGTTCGGATCAGTATGAGGTTGGTGACATTAGTGGTAAATTTGGACTTTTAACAACTCTAACCCAGATGAATGAACAGTATGTGGATAATAACTTGCCGCTATTTGGACCAAATAGTATCATGGGACGCTCACTGGTTGTTCATTATGGAGACGGAAAAAGGTAAGCATTCTTATTTATTATTATTTTTTTTAAATAAAGTTTTGCTAGTTATATAAATCTTATTTTGATCATCCTGCTTCAGTAAAGAGTTACAGGGTACGGCTTGATTGCCCAAATATATATATATAGTAGATTAATTACAGTTTTTTTCAGTTGGTAAAATCAAGTTTATGAAACTATTGGTGCAATTTTCTTTTAACACAAGAACCAAAACCACTAACTCTAGTGGCAGAAGACTGTTAAACACGCAAAACCTTGAGTTTTGCATTCTGTTTAGTTAATATATTTTGCAAAACAACATAATAGTTCCAAATAGCTCCAAACCAGAATTTATTAATGAAATACCATCACATCATTAGTTTAGTCATTGAAACAAAAGAAAATATCAGCATTATTGCTTAATCATTTGAACAAACAGTGAACTCAAGAACAATAAACTCATGATACATTTGTCAAAATACATTTTAATAATTGAAGAGGAGGACAAAATCTGCAAACAGAAATGAATACAAATGAATTATTTAAACATAAACCACACCAGGTCACTCAGGTACATCTCGCCTCTCATGTACATTTGGTCACAAGTTCTCATCGACATCACAAAAAATGTTTTCGTTTGCCTTGCACCTGGGAAAAAACCTTCTTGCATGCCGAATCCACGCCTGACATTGTTCTTGGGTAATGTCATCGCATGCAGCATCCATGGCTTGCAGAAGGGTGGCATGCTGATAAAGTTGACGATTGTAAACCCTCCACCTCCGAGCAGAGAAGAACTCCTCAATAGGATTGAGGAAAGGCGAGTATGGTGGCAGGTACATTACAATGAATTGCTGCTGTGCTGTTAACCATTCCCGCACCACCACTGCGTGATGGAAGCTAACACTGTCCCACACAATGACATATGTGATCTCCTGATCAGCTTGAACAAGGTTATTGTGCAGCTCATCTAGAAAATTCAGTAGATGTGTGGAATTGTACGACCCAAATAACGACCTATGGGCCACCACGCCATTTTCTGAAATGGCAGCACACATGGTGATGTTGCTCCACGCCATCGTCTGTAATGGCAGCACACATGGTGATGTTGCTCCACGCCATCTTCTGAAATGGCAGCACACATGGTGATGTTGCTCCACGCCATCTTCTGAAATGGCAGCACACATGGTGATGTTGCTTCACGCCATCTTCTGAAATGGCAGCACACATGGTGATGTTGCTCCACGCCATCTTCTGAAATGGCAGCACACATGGTGATGTTGCTCCACGCCATCGTCTGAAATGGCAGCACACATGGTGATGTTGCTCCACGTCATCGTCTGAAATGGCAGCACACATGGTGATGTTGCTCCACGTCATCTTCTGAAATGGCAGCACACATGGTGATGTTGCTCCACGCCATCTTCTGAAATGGCAGCACACATGGTGATGTTGCTTCACGCCATCGTCTGAAATGGCAGCACACATGGTGATGTTGCTCCACGCCATCGTCTGAAATGGCAGCACACATGGTGATGTTGCTCCACGTCATCGTCTGAAATGGCAGCACACATGGTGATGTTGCTCCACGCCATCGTCTGAAATGGCAGCACACATGGTGATGTTGCTCCACGTCATCGTCTGAAATGGCAGCACACATGGTAATGTTGCTCCACGTCATAGTCTGAAATGGCAGCACACATGGTGATGTTGCTCCACGCCATCTTCTGAAATGGCAGCACACATGGTGATGTTGCTCCACGCCATCTTCTGAAATGGCAGCACACATGGTGATGTTGCTCCACGACATCTTCTGAAATGGCAGCACACATGGTGATGTTGCTCCACGCCATCTTCTGAAATGGCAGCACACATGGTGATGTTGCTCCACGCCATCGTCTGAAATGGCAGCACACATGGTGATGTTGCTCCACGCCATCTTCTGAAATGGCAGCACACATGGTGATGTTGCTCCACGCCATCATCTGAAATGGCAGCACACATGGTGATGTTGCTCCACGCCATCTTCTGAAATGGCAGCACACATGGTGATGTTGATCCACGCCATCTTCTGAAATGGCAGCACACATGGTGATGTTGCTCCACGCCATCTTCTGAAATGGCAGCACACATGGTGATGTTGCTCCACGTCATCGTCTGAAATGGCAGCACACATGGTAATGTTGCTCCACGTCATAGTCTGAAATGGCAGCACACATGGTGATGTTGCTCCACGCCATCTTCTGAAATGGCAGCACACATGGTGATGTTGCTCCACGCCATCTTCTGAAATGGCAGCACACATGGTGATGTTGCTCCATGACATCTTCTGAAATGGCAGCACACATGGTGATGTTGCTCCACGCCATCTTCTGAAATGGCAGCACACATGGTGATGTTGCTCCACGACATCTTCTGAAATGGCAGCACACATGGTGATGTTGCTCCACGCCATCTTCTGAAATGGCAGCACACATGGTGATGTTGCTTCACGCCATCTTCTGAAATGGCAGCACACATGGTGATGTTGCTCCACGTCATCGTCTGAAATGGCAGCACACATGGTAATGTTGCTCCACGTCATAGTCTGAAATGGCAGCACACATGGTGATGTTGCTCCACGCCATCTTCTGAAATGGCAGCACACATGGTGATGTTGCTCCACGCCATCTTCTGAAATGGCAGCACACATGGTGATGTTGCTCCACGCCATCGTCTGAAATGGCAGCACACATGGTGATGTTGCTCCACGCCATCTTCTGAAATGGCAGCACACATGGTGATGTTGCTTCACGCCATCTTCTGAAATGGCAGCACACATGGTGATGTTGCTCCACGCCATCTTCTGAAATGGCAGCACACATGGTGATGTTGCTCCATGCCATCTTCTGAAATGGCAGCACACATGGTGATGTTGCTCCACGCCATCTTCTGAAATGGCAGCACACATGGTGATGTTGCTCCACGCCATCATCTGAAATGGCAGCACACATGGTGATGTTGCTTCATGCCATCTTCTGAAATGGCAGCACACATGGTGATGTTGCTTCACGCCATCTTCTGAAATGGCAGCACACATGGTGATGTTGCTCCACGCCATCTTCTGAAATGGCAGCACACATGGTGATGTTGCTCCATGCCATCTTCTGAAATGGCAGCACACATGGTGATGTTGCTCCACGCTATCTTCTGAAATGGCAGCACACATGGTGATGTTGCTCCACGCTATTTTCTGAAATGGCAGCACACATGGTGATGTTGCTCCATGACATCTTCTGAAATGGCAGCACACATGGTGATGTTGCTTCACGCCATCTTCTGAAATGGCAGCACACATGGTGATGTTGCTTCACGCCATCTTCTGAAATGGCAGCACACATGGTGATGTTGCTCCACGCCATCTTCTGAAATGGCAGCACACATGGTGATGTTGCTCCACGCCATCTTCTGAAATGGCAGCACACATGGTGATGTTGCTCCACGCCATCGTCTGAAATGGCAGCACACATGGTGATGTTGCTCCATGCCATCTTCTGAAATGGCAGCACACATGGTGATGTTGCTCCACGCTATCTTCTGAAATGGCAGCACACATGGTGATGTTGCTCCATGACATCTTCTGAAATGGCAGCACACATGGTGATGTTGCTCCCACGCTGCCCTGGGACTTGAATTGTCGCACGCTGGCCGATGATGCTCCTGCCACGTCTTCGTGTTTTGGCCAAGTTGAAACACAAAAATGTGTTTGTGCCGATTGACGTTCGCATCCAGCTCCATTACCTTCTGAAAATTGAGATGCACAGTTGGGTTTACTTATCCATATCAACTCACAGTACTACCACAGTATTATGGTATCTATACCAAACTCGCATGCTACCAGTATCATAAGAACATTACTGTCCCTGTGTATGCACTTCTATTGCAGTATACTGAGGAATAAATATAGTGTTCTTACCTGAACCTACTCCCAGTTGCTTCACCCTAGGATTATTTTTTTCAATAGGCACCAAGCCAATTTGTTTCATTGTTACTTGGTGCCTTTGTTGAATCCGAGCCATTGCAGGGAGACTGATGGTGATCGTGATGGTGATCGTCTTCCTTGACGTTGCCCCTGTCCCTGTCCTCGCCCTCACCTAGCATCTTGTTCTGCAGCCTGCTCCATGTTGTCACAAACTGCATGCAGTCTACACAGCCTTTTATGTGGTGTTGGGATGATGCGATTATCAATAATGAGATGTCATTCTTGGTAATAGCATTAGAGTGAAGCATTTCGAAAAACAGATATAAATATTTGAAATATGTATTTCTGACTGAGCAAGTAATGTAGATAATTGTGAAATTGTGTAGATTTTGTAATTTGTATGTAATCAAATGCAAAAATGTCTGGGGTTCCGAAACATTAGATTTCTGCAACTCAGTTTGGAGTTTTGTGTTAAGAGTTTTGAAAATTGCGCCAATGGTTTCATAAACTTGATTTTAGCAACTGAAAAAAAACTGCAATATAGTAATGTTAATATAGCATTGTTGGTAGTATTGACCAAATAGATGTTTATACAGTAGAACAACATTTCTTGTACAGTATGTGGCACTTTTTCAGGAATAGTGGTTTGAAACCTGGTTCCAGGAGACCGGGAGACTTAGTTTGAGGCAGCTTTGCTGTATCAAGTGTCCCCTTGTGTGCTGTGCAGTGGCCTGAAACCCAGTCCCCTGAAACCAAGTTCCAAGCCACACAGTGGCATCGTGTTCCCTCATTTTAACAGCCCAGGCCTTTGTATTACGGATTAATATAATCTGTAGAGCAACAGCACCTCCAAGGATTCCTGTTTCTGCGTGTTGTTGTGATGTATGCATGTTGTTGTGATGTATGTATGTGGTTGTGATGTATGCATGTTGTTGTGATTTATGTGTGTTGTTGTGATGTAGTGATGTATGTGTGTTCTTGTGATGTACAGCATGTGCAATGGAAAACAATGCATGTTTAAAACAAATATGCTGTACTGTTAGGGGTAGTTGAGGACCGGGGTTGACTTGAAAAGCACTCTTGTGATGTATGTTCTCCTCAGAAGCAGGAGTGACTGCCACTCCCTAGTTCGAAGGATTTCTTAAGGTCTATCACTTCACATTATGTTACATTTTGGACAATTAATTGAGAACGAGGACAGATTAAAAGTAGAACTATTAAACCATTATAGGATTAGATATCCAGAACATTCTTCTTAACTTTCTTTTATAATTGAGAACTGGGATTGGCTGTAATGGCTGGGGTGGGGTTAGATACCTCCCTGCCAGAAATCACAGTCAGTGACCTCATGTATTGTTGGATTGAACCCCATCCCAGCCAAATTTACATTCACACTACTTACAGCAAACCCACACTTAAGGCTTACGCCCTGCCACACAGCCATTCAGTGTTTGTGGGGTTATTAAACTAGATTTGCTCAGGAAGTCACCTGGGTAAAACAAGTTTACCTGCATTGCGTGCACTGCGGGTTCGGGCTGGCATCTTGTCTGCATCCTTTCATATCCTATGCAGCATGCAAAGTGGTCAGGGCTACAATTACTCTCTCAGAAAACCAGAGGTACCAAGCTTGCACAGAAAGCAAATACAATTAGTGGAAAGTTTCCACAGTTGTGCCAGCATGGTACCTAGAGCACGTTGACAGCACTGTGCTAAAAATGACTTTTCCAGTGTTGCTCATGGAAATGATGTTGATAATATTTAAAAACATGTCTATCGTGCCCAATACTTCCGTTGTGGTCTTTATACTTTCTATATTCAACTTACATTTTTTTAGCATTTGTTTATTCCTTTTGAGAAGATTTAGTTAACAGTTGTTATCAAAGAGAAGTCCATTCAAATTGAATAAGGTTGCATTACCCTACTAGTGTTACTTAGACCAGTAGGATATGGCAGTTAAAAACCTCTGCTTAATGTCAATAATCAAAGCAACTTTCTGAATTTCTTTAGTTTTACCAAAGCAAACAAACAAGAAATGAAGTACCATAATAAATAAAGCCTGTCACAACAGAAACCTCAGATAAGGACAGGGTTCACGTTTACTGATGTATTTCTGAGTCTGTCCGCTGGGATGTTGTGCTGATAACTATGGGTTTTTTTTCTTTGCTGGTATCAAAAATGAAGAATGCAATGTGCGGACATCCTGCCTGATAAGGCCTCAGAAGGGGGGTGGGTTCGAGCCAAGGCTGTCTTCAACAATGCTGTCAAGGGGACCATTTCAATGGTAAGCACAGCATTATTTAATTGCAGTGCCAAGCGCTTTAGTGACATTTGCTTTGTCTGCTTTGTCAGTAGACTGTGAGACTTCTTTTTATTTCGGCTTGTGAATATGACTTATACCATTATGAGTGAAATGCATTTGGTATTCTCAAAGATAGATCAAATACATATATGCTTTCTATAGGGACAGTTGTATCTGTGTAGATTTCATTGACTGGTTCAGAACTGGAGCGATGGAATAAATGTACAGGTACTGTATGTCGGACGGTCCTGTCTTTAATGTATAATTGGCCGCTCTGGTTAGTAATGTTATTGTAATGCTTCCGCTTTACCTTAATATATTGTTTGAAGTTTGAAGTTTTCAATGTACGTTCCTGAAAAAGAGTTCAGAGTTTGCCGTTTTCATCCTTTCTATAAATCCTTTCTATATATAGGCCTAGCTGAATGGGATCTCTGAGTCGAAGTACAGTAAAACAGATTCCTAAAACATGGTGATGTGTACAGATGAAGGCAATCAAGATTACATAATTGCATGTTCCCACTAATATTTCAATAACCATGCACTATAATGCAGTGCCACTGTACAAGGGAACATTATTGCATTGTTATGTGCAGTTATGAACCACGATACTGAGTTTGTTCTGATCTATTACAGTCTCTTCTGTCTGTTAATAGTGATAGGGATCCCATTAGGCTTTGTCATTTAACATAACGAGAGAGAAAGAGATAGAGAGAGATGAGATGATCAACGGATATACTTGTGAAACCCTGAGAGACTTGATTGTATTTTGGTGACAAAGAAAACGAGGGGATGATTCAGCAAGTTCTCTCTCTCTCTCTCACACACACTCACACACTCTCTCTCTCACACACACACACACACACACGCCCCTTATAGAGTAAAGAAACACTATACAGCTTCAAACATGCAGTCCTGGACAGGGTCCACTGGATTTCATTACCTAACCCTTGGCTGGGTCGCCACGCCTGCTGCTGTTTATACATGGTAACTCTACCATAATATAGTGAAGATTGGGATTGACATGGTGAAGCTTTTATACATTTCAAATATTTTACAAAAGTTTTATAAATAAAACATTTTTCCCAACTTTTGAAGAAATGGCTGATGTACACTGAATGTGTAGCCTTCAAATACAGGACCTTCACACAATTTATCAATTACATCTGTAAAGGTTCTGGTGTGTAGACTGTGCATCACACACACACACACACACACACACACACACACACACACACACACACACACAAAGTCTGCAGTCAATTTTCTAGATTCAATAACAGCTAACCAAATGTATAACAGAAAAGTATAACAGAAAAGAATAGGGGAAAACCTGTCAGTCTTTATTTTCGGCTTATATATTTTCAGAAAGGAAAAAAAAAAGTTACATATTTGTTAAAGAACTTAAGATAACTTCTATTGATGGAAAAGTGTTTTCAGTTCATGCCACCAGTTAACAAAATATTTATTTTTTTTGTTTTTCATAGTAATTGTTGAGATTTTTCTTATCATCGGCTGTGTGTTTTTATAATCAGGTATTTATTTCCTCAACAAGATTATCATGAAATCTAACCAAATAGTCATTAATCCCTGATGGGCTGTCACATCAATATGGTACAGTATGATAACCCTTTGTCTTCTAAACTGTGAAATGTGGTGTCCCAAACCAGTGAAGCAAGAAAACACTGTGCAATTAGCTGTGGAACTAGCTATTTATTTGACTTTTCAGTGTTAAGACCATGGCGAATCTATCAAAGTGCATTGTTTTAAGCAGGCTCATTTAAGCTTAAATCTTTCTTATATACCAATAACTAACCTGGTAGAAAATATTGTATTTGTCATGAAGAGTTTGCATAGGGAGAATGTTTCCACAGAACACTCGGATGCTGATTGCTGTATTTGAGCTGTCATAAAAAGATGGCATCCTCAGCAGGCCAGCGCATTAATTACAGTTGTGTTGATGATAATGGTCTGTGTCCTAGTGGGGTTTTAGAACTGGGCTGGCTCATGGTCCCTTCTTCCTAGCAAAATGCTTTGCTGTGTTCATTAAGGCCATGAATCTAATCTCTAATGCAGCAGATGGATCTGTCAGATCAAGGGTTATGCTGAAGTTGTTTGTTATGCGTTTAATGTTATTTTATTTTTCCTAATCTATGTTTGTAGAAATTGAATGGGCCCCTCATAAAGATTTCATTTTGGTTTTACACATACTGTAATTCTGTAACCCATCAATGTCCATAAAGCTACTGAATATGCACACACGCACACACACACGCACGCAGGCAGGCACACACACACACACACACACACACACACACACACACACACACACATACTGTATATATATAAAGGTTAGCTGGCTCAGTGGGTAATCACACTAGTCTTTTATCACTGGTGACCTGTGTTAATTCTGGCCATTATAAGGGAGAAATAAAAAAACTCCAGGAAATGGTGGTTGGTTCAAAGCAGAAAATGGTGGAAATACAAGCAGAGATCAGAAATCTGTATTTATGGTACAATGCTATTCATAGCATTTCTGTGCAATCATCAGTTTGTTGTAGGTTAATGATCCCGCAGATGATCTCTAGGGAGGTTACACTGGCAGGCAGCCCGGGGCTTTATAAGTCTGTCACACCTGTTGTAATGATGTCATAATCAGGTATTAGTGCAGTAATTGAATGTAATATTGTAAAGTGAAATTGACACAACTACAGATAAGCCATCACCAAATTGTAATGAATTCATAATAATGTATAACAAAGGAGTGGTGTTTTTTTATTTTTTTTTATTTTAGTATATTACATAAATCTTATAAAAAAAATAAAAATAAGCTTAATTTTATTAAGGGCTTATCACAATATCCTATTTGTACAATTTTTCTGGAACTTTTCCTGAACAACAAGACAGATGATAGGAAAAATGAAATATTAATTTTAGGAGTGACTAATGTTATACACCTACGTTCATAAACAACAAATTAGTGTCAGTAACAAATGTGCACACTGTCAATGTAAACTTTGTACTGCAAATTGAATTTTCAGTTACCGATATGGTGATACGCTTCTCCATATCGCTGTGGTAATTGAGGTACAATTCAAACCCATTTCAATACATTAATGCAGTTCACTGAGCACCTTGCTTATAGTGGCTCACTTGTATGATTTTACAGAGATGACTGTCTCAGAGTCGAGAATCATTAATAGCTGGGAAAGTACAGATCTGCAATGTTATATTTGCACAGTGTTCATGGGGCAGAGGTTACTGCTACCACAAAAGACAGACAGCTGCTAGGATTGACCAATACCATCCAAGTGCTTATTGGTGCTGCTAGGATTGAATCACAGCTCATACTGTAGCTGCAACACTGCAGTCCCCTTTATAGGGTATTGCTCTACTCTCGATCCTTGTATCTATTTGATTTGATGGTTGAATGTTTATTTCTAAATCAAACAGTGTTTTTTGTACCGGATACTAGAAAATGTGTTGCATTCACTTAAGCATTTAGATTCCCATCCAAAAAATAAATGTGTATGATTTCTAATAAGAATCCCAAGATCCATTTAAATGGAAACAGACCCTTACTACAGCTGTGCAGAACTATGCGTTCCACGTTCAATCGCGTCTCATTTGAATGTTGTGTTTCAGGTTCAGCAGATCTTTCCAGATGGGAGCTCCAGTGATACTATTTTACAAGTGGATTTACAGTCAACCCAGAGCCCTGATGTAAGTAAAAAAAAAAAGAAAAGATTCTTGGAATTTAGTGGTTAAAATATCAAATCAAACATTTAAAATCTATTTTCAGCAGCTGGAATGTTCTCAGAGATTCCATAAGTTTTATTACTTTCCCTTACATAACAAAATGAAAATAAACTATTGTTAAACACATCCTGTTCAATAAAAAGAAATCATAGGGGGGTGATGGGAGCAGTTTGCCTTTTGGTAATATTCAGAAGTCAAGAAACATAAGGACAGAAAAAAAACCTCTTGATTTGATCAACCTTTACCACCTGGGGTAAGTCACAGCTGAATTATTAGAGCATTTTACAGTACCAGGGAATACACAATGATTGAATTAAGCTCTTATTTTGAATGGGCAATTTCAGTATAACCAGAGAATTGGGTGATTCCCCACTACTGTAAAATGCTCGAAAAAAGCCAGCTGTGGCTTTTCCTGGCAGGGTATAGTGTTGCTGCAACTGGAAGATTGCATCAGTTTGTAATAAACATTGAAAATGCCCAAGGATTATGAATTTAAGTTGCCCATTTTGTTAACTGCACATATACAGTAATTGCCCAAATACTGGGAACCATAGTATTTCACATACTATATACAGTACAGAATAAAAATAGCTTTGACCCTATTATTTGCGTCTTTGTTTGAATACTGAATGTTGTGCTGATAAAGGGGTCAGTTAGGAAGTCTGACTCATGTCCTTTCCATTGGATGTTGAAGGTCACAGAAGCTTCTTGGTACATTCACACCAACCGATTACAGGACAATGACCACACGTGTTCAGGCGTGGGAGACGACTACAACCCCTTCAAAATGAGCATTGGGGTAAGTCCTAACAGGCTCCGGGGACGGAATAAAACCCAGCTGGACAGAGAATGGAACAGTTATGATATGAGGAGCAGTGGAATCTAACACCAAGCCACCTTCACAACCAAAACCAATGGAAAGTGCTTACACTGTATGTAACAATCTGCACTACTTTCACAACTCATGCAAACATTATTTGTCACTCCATTGTGCTTTTTTGAGAAGAACAGTTGTCAGCGCTGATGAAGCATGCTTTCAGCCACCTCCCTGGTGTATCACAAAGAGCTGAGGATATGAACAGTGCAGCACGGGATCCAGACCTCCACAAAGCCAACCGCACACAACACACCCCTCATTCAGACTTTCATTGCTAGGAATGTTTTAGCAACTAACCTGGAGGTTAAGCTCTTCTGTCACGCTGACATCTGTATTTCATACATACATTTTTAGAAATCTATGTATGTAAATCTATGTATGTAACTTTAATCGTATAAATCAGGGCCCCCAGAGCTATGTCATCCGGCCCACAGAATATCGCAGAATATGTTTTTTTTTATTCAATAGGATACAGGTAAAAAAAAAAAAAAATTGCACAAAAAGATCTAAAAATATAAATAGATATGGATGCGTTTTTTATTTATTCCCACTGACTCACCAAAAGATATACAAAGAATATTAGGTACTGCTGCTGCTGCTTCCTGATACGTGAGACCTCTTTGAACCAGCACATCAACACCTGGAGCAAATGACTGGGCAGAGCATATCTTGAGTATCATGCTAAGGTGTGTGCCAGTTAGTTGAGAACAGAATTTAGATTTGTTGATATTCATGACGGATAAAGTTTGCTGCTTCTCAGGATGTACTGTTTCAGCAGCTTTTAGCAGCATTTCTTCAAAAACTACATCAGAAAATGGTTTTGAAGAAACACCTATTTTGTGGGCAATCACATAGCTCGCCAACAGCAGCATCACTTCTGTTACACGTATTAGTAAACATCGATTGTTCCTTTTACAATGACTGGTAATTCAGTATTTATCTTCACATAACGTTCCTGTATATCATATTTCTTGCCATGGTTTACTTCATAGTGTTTTTTATATTGTATTCTTTCACAACAGCCACATGTTGATTACAAATTAAGCATGTTGGCTTTCCATTCATGTCCACAAAGAAATGCAAATTCCCCATTTCTCTTGAAACACACGGCACTCTTGGTCCACCTTTCTCTTCACGGATAACGACATGAGGACACTTGTCACTACTTACAAATCACTGATGTCTGAGGTTCCAACCCCAGCTACAATTAGTGATGCATTTGTTGTAGGTTAATGATCCCACAGATGATCTCTAGGGAGGTTACACTGGCAGGCAGCCCGAGGCTTTATAAGTCTGTCACACCTGTTGTAATGATGTCATAATCAGGTATTAGTGCAGTAATTGAAGGTAATATTGTAAAGTGAAATTGACACAACTACAGAAAATCCACCACCACCCAAAATGTAATGAATTCATAATAATGTATAACAAAGGAGTGGTGATTTCTTATTTTATTAAATAAATCTTAAATAAATAAATAAATAAAGCTTCCTTTAGGGCTTATCATGCACAACATACAATTTGAACATTTTTTCTAGATATTTTTCTGAACAACAAGATGGATGATAGTAAATGTTGGTAAATATTCATTTTAGTAGTGACTAATGTTATACACCTACATTCATAAACAACAAATTACTGTCAATGTAAACTTGATATTTCAAATTGAATGTTCAATTACCAATATGGTGATATGCTTCTATGATTTTAAAATAATTACATTACCTTCTACAATCATTCATAGAGCAGTATCTCCTGGATCTGGTGTTATGTACAGTACCACTGTGTCACTAGAACTGCTGTGCATACCAAGAGTTTAAAAACTATCAGTGATAGAGCTCTTACAGGTAGAACTTCTTAATCTATGATGGACTTTAACCCTTGATTGTGCTTCCAGGCTGGTTACAGCACTAACTGTTCTCCTGGTCACCCTCTGAGCTGCATGGTTGGAGACATGACATCAAAACAAGGTCCTATTAGCCTGGGAAACCGGCAGCTGCTAACTGACGCCAATCTCCCACTGGCTGGGGATTTCACTGGTAATTTTCTAATGGCAGGTCTGAGAAACAAGAGAAATAGGAAATGGTTACACTTAACATTAAATGTCTAATTGCTGTGTATTTACATTGTACTTACATAGTAAACACATGTGTACTTACACATAATTACAATGTTATTATGCATATTTATAATGTACTTAACGTGTACATCTTTCTGTACGATATATGTACTGTAAGTGCACAATTGTATTGGAACAAGGGTTAGGTTTAGAGTTAGGGTTAGGGTTAGAGTTAGGGTTAGGTTTAGAGTTAGGGTTAGGGTTAGGGTTAGGGTTAGGTTTAGAGTTAGGGTTAGGGTTAGGGTTAGGTTTAGAGTTAGGGTTTGGGTTAGGTTTATAGTTAGGGTTAGGTTTAGTGTAGGGGTTATATCATGCAAACAAAATTACACTAAGTCACTTAATGTAAAGTGTTAGAAAACTTGTAAAGAATGCATTTTTCCAGTTTTTCCTTTTTTTTTTGTATGACCAAGAAGAGCTCTCTTGAATAATTCCTGCATCTTAAGAATGGAACACAAACCCTCTTTCATTAAGATGTGACGAGGAATCATATTAAAGTGAACTTATCTCCTTATCAGTTCAGATCATGTTTCAGTTTATAACACTGACACCGTTTGTGTAGTCAGTGGGAATAAACACACGTACAGTATTTCCAGCAAACCTACAGTGATCATATGCAGCATGAATGATTAAATAAACAACTCCCTTACCACAAAACACATTTCATATAAAATGTATGAAACGCAAACTACATTTAGGTAATGTCCAGGGCATGGAAAATACTATTTGTATGTTTGTTTTTTTTTTGTTTTTTTACATTATGTCATTTTCTGCTTGCATGCTTTCCAGATATTACGGTAACGACAAACCTTGACCAGCTATGCAAGAGTAACCAAAACATATTGAAGAGTAACAGGAGAAATAAAATAGCTGGAACAGAAACCTAGTGATTCCAGTAAGAAGATCCATATAAAAGCTCCTGAACCTTCTTTGTTTCCTGCTGTAGTTGTATACAGGTCAATAGTCCTCAAGAGCACTAGTGGAATCCTGGACTGTGCAAGCATTCTGCCAGACTCTCCTACTGCACTGCTGACATTCCTCAAAGTAAACTCCTTCAGCAGGTCAGTGTCCCTCAGTCTACAACCTGGGGAAATACAAACACACAGTTAAGTCTGTTTTTTGCATTTTATTGAGTTTTCATGATAAGGGTCCCTGTCTTCACTATGCAGTTTGACAGTAACTAGCTTATGTGTTAGCATGGGGATACGCACCGTAAAGGCACAACAAGAGGAATCACATACTGGTCAATGTGTGAAGTCAGGAAAACAAGGCTGAAGAAAGACAGGGAATTATCCAGAGGAGGTAGAGATAGGAACAGGTCACCAAGTCTTCATTTTGCAGCATACGATTCAATAACCTGTTTGTTACTCTTAAATTATGCATTGGTGAGGTATCAATTTTACATGTAGTAAATATCTTTCAGATGACACCAGTAGTGTTTATACTGTAGCAAGAGAGTTCCTTCCTACTGTGTGAGTGCTGCAGCAACATGCTTACACAGCACACAAACACACAAGGACCATTCTGCAGTAAAAAAACAATGTTACTTTTACACTAACAGTAATGCTAGAGTGTTTAGCTTTGATGCTGGAATTCACTAGACCTCTATATATGCACACGCTGTACTGCACATCATTGTTACTGTAGATCTATGAGTACAGTAGGATACGTTGTGTTCTTAAGGTCTCTCTGTATAGGCACACACTACTGTACATCATTGTTAGCTCTATGAGTGCAGTATGATACATTGTGTTCTTAAGGCCTCTCTGTACAGGCACACACTGTACTGTACTGTACTATACCTCAGCATCTTGTTTTGTCTATAGGTTTGAGTTCCGCAGTACAGTTGCCAGCATTCTCAAAGTCCAGCCGTGGGAGGTCACTATTTTACCAGGGGCTCCGTCTCTCATCTATAAGGACAAGTGCCAGCAGGTCAACTTCTTTGTGTCAGGTAAAGTTGACAAGTCACTAACACATCAGCTTTCACCAGGGCAAACAGCCTCCAGAAGACATCCTTGACGTCTCGCAGTCAGAATTATAATTGGAAATATAACCTGGAAATCTCAGTCTTTGCCAGGGAACAGGGAGTGACAGGTCAGACTTCAGTTTAAGGAACTACAATGAAAAATGCTCGGAAACAAATACACAGATGGGGAAATGGATGTAATCATGTAGGTCATGGTGAGTGTGGATTACATCACATCCTTACTGTGAATTAATATGCTAACAAAAGAGTCCCCTGCAGTTACTTCAAATGAGAAAATGCTGAAAATCAAGTGTGTGGCTAAAACTCACAGTTAGTTTTATAAATGTCATCCAAAATGCTGTAAACAGTGTCTTTGCAATGACTAAAAGCTTATGAGTAAAGGGCAAATCACATTGTACTGAGAACATGAAAATAGCTACCAAGGAGAAATCACAGGGTGGATTAGTTGACCATAATTCACACCTCTTACAACAGGGTATTCAGTTGCACAAGAATACAATAGCCTCTGAAACCACTGAATTGAAAAGAGAAACCTGAATACTGTATTTTGTTCTACGCAGGATTGGGTTACATTTAATGAAAGTGAGAGAGAATGTGTAATTCCTTAGAACAGTTTAATATACTACATAACTAAACTACATACACAAAAAAGTACAACAAATACAAAAAATAGTTACATTTATTCAGAGGTAAGAACATACAGTAGCTTTTAGTTTTAAGGATTTCAACCTGTAAAAATCAATGAAGGGCTTGTTACAGGTTTGTAATAACAATAAACCATGATTAAAGGACAATACCCTGGTAGTCTGTATGGTACATATCATCCCTACACAGTCAGCCAGACAGCAATGTCAGAGTTCTTAATTACTACACTGATCTCCAGTCATGCTAAACTGTATGCGATGCAATTACAGTGATCTGGAATTGCAGTTGTAAGATATATAGGTTAGTCCAGGGCATGGCAAAGCAGATCCCCACAGCCCCTGTAGCAAACAGGGATTTGCAGACACAACGAAATGCAGCATTTCACGCCAGGTATTCAAACTCTAATGCTCTGCTTTCAGGTATAGATAAACCCGGACTGCTCTGGGGTTTAAAAGAGATGCCTGGCTAGCTGTACAGGCTGTCTTTTACCAGCCACTCATCAGCCAGGAATTTGGCTTACAAGCTACAGCTGTGGGCCAATTAAGGCTAATGATAATATACCATGTTCAAACAATAATTACCTACCTAACCGCACCTGCAGCCTGTTCACCCGTTAACTCCTCGACGTCATGGCAGGCATGTACGCTGCCCACAGGTCCCTCTGATCGTTGATAGGTGATAGGTAGTGAACTTGAGAGCTGGCTCACTATATATATATACAGTATATATATATATATATATATATATATATATATATATATATATATATATATATATATATATATATATATAGTGTGTGTACTGTGTGTAATTTCCTAAGAATAGGTACTACTGGTAATATATTTCTTGCGTGTATAATAATTTTCAGAAAGTTGCATTATACTTATTTTCCGTGAAAACACTTTGTTCCTGGTTGACACAAAGCTTTGCCACTCTATACCTGCCCCTCGGCTGGTTCCCTTTTCTTTGCTTTCGTTTTTTTATTTTTCCAGACCTGGTAGGTCAGAGCCTTAATTGTTTGTGCAGAAAGAACAAAACCAGCCTTTCAGTACTGAATACACTCAGAGAAACTTTAACCGCTAAACTGACGTCAGGGTTGAGGGTGCACTGGATTTGTTACCTCTGTTCATTTATAACCACGTCCATGTGCCAAGGGGCTTGTTGGATAATATTACAAAGAATTGTTTATAGAATGACCTGACTGGCTTATCACATAGTGCACATACTGTAACAGAAATGTGTGCCTGTGCTTCTGCAAGCCAGTTAATGTGTGTATATGCCAGACTGTTTTAGCAGAGATTTGAAGAACCAAGAGAATGTGAAAACGTATTTGAATATTATCGTATTTCTGTAAAATGTTAAACTTTGTACCCTTATTTACTGTCTTCCAGGTGATGTAAATATAACAAAGACATTACAACATGAAGAGAAGCTGGGAAAATTCAGACAGTCCAAGCTGTGCTCTCCAGATGGTAAATATGCATACTGCAGTAGATTCCCCCCAGCCATATAAAGTGTCACTTTATCACATCATATTATCCCCATCAAGGAGTCTTCAGTTAGACTCTCCAAATGTAATGTAGTCTGAATTGTTGTTATCTAAAAGTAAACAGTAATATTGTGTCATCAATTTAATTTAAAAAATGATATTGCTACTATTTTATTTACATTTATATGTTATATTATCTATTTTTATAGATCCCGATGTTCCCAATAATGCCAGCCAGTATGTGAAGTCTCGAGGATACCTACTGACCCTGCTAGCTGTTGTTCCTCAATTCATCCTCTCTGTGATGTTACAGTAACTCGCAGTCACTGAGAGGGCCATAGTGACCTTACATGCAGCATTCTCTTTGCCTCCAAGGAGCTGTTGACCTGATGATAAAACTCCAGTTACAGTACTCCAATTACAACGCAAACACAGAAAGCTTTATTGAAGTGAAATAAGGTGTATCTTACAATTCCTTCAAATGCGAGGGAGTTTTGAGGTGTCACTGAAACAGCCTAGCACACACCCATAATTTTTGCTCTAATTTCTATCTGTACACTTGTCTTGCACTTTATCTGCTCTTAAAAACAAATGCTGAAACATTTCTGAGCAGTAATAGGGTTGAGAGGATATTTTACTTATAGGGGGTCGTTATATATGTTATTTAGAACTTTATTTTAGGCACTGCATTAGTAAAACACATAAAAAATGAACCAGATTTAGAATCTAAATTTTGATATGGAAATGATCCCTTTATAAGAGGTATAGATTGAGGCCCTTACATTCAGATCTCTAGATGAACATACAGTACAAAAACTCAGAAATATTACAAATCTGTATTTCTTTATTACAAAATGTATTTTAGTTAATTAAAAATTAATTAGATGAATTAAGCCTTATACCGGTAAGTATAATGTATACAAATCCTGAGACCCCCAGTTCTTGAATGTACAAAAACAAAAAAAAAAGCAAGCTACGATGTACTTGAACGTGCAATTAGTGATTCCTGCCAACCCTTTGTTAACTTTCATGTAAACTTGTGTTTTACTCAGGTGTGATCATGCTGCAAACCTGTAGAGCTCCTGGGAATAGCTCAGATTCTGCTCCTGTATCTATGAAGATATTTAGACTTTATAATTGAAAGGATATATCATAGCATTGAATAAATATGATTCACGTGTATGGCTGATTTTTATTGTCTCAACAAAATGATTCCTTCCCTGTGTTATTTTAAATCTAAGAAATACCCCAGAAAGGTAAATTGATGAGGGATTATGAAAATATTAAATTCCTGAAAACACAGCTCCAATGTACTTCAATATTTTTCACTTATCGTTTGGATAACACATCTAGGTTTATAGATACCATTTTATTACAAACACGAATTACATTATCACACACAGGCATGGATTTGCTCTTAAATGTGTTCTTGTTATATTTTTTAAAAGATCTCCCTCCCTCTTGTGGTCATAAGAATACACTACACGGAATGTAACTACTGTACTAACTACAGCCATTTATGTGCTTTAGAACAGCGGTTCCCAAACTTTTTTTTTTTTTACCCGAAGCCCACCTGTTAAAATCTTAAATCCTAATTTCTGAACACCGTGTAACAAAAATGTCCATCCATTACCTCTCACGCGGAACTGTGATGCACAAAAAAGACGAATGCGCACAATACAGAAGGAAACGAGAGCCTCTGTACAATACAACTTGCAAAATCACATTCAGTTGGCTTGTACCCCCCCCCCCAAAAAAACTTATGACAATAAATCCATCTCCAGCGAAATTTGAATCAGACAAAAAACGTTTTGCTTTTGTATTATTATTATATTCCAAAAATATTCTAGCGTTATTTTAAGACGACTGTGAACGAGCCAGTAATCAATAAAATAGCAGCATATCCAAACATTTTAATAAATCAATTACCGGTATGTAACAAGATTTATGAGTTTGATTAATAACTTGATTTAGTTAATATTGAAACATATATCAAAGTACTAAATATTTAAAATGTTAATAGCTAAGTCACACAAAGTATTCATCATAGGCATCAATATCATTTTTAAATGAATGTTATCAAGTACAATAGTTAATATGAAAACATTTCTACTAAAGAAAAAAACCCATTCCAGCACCTCAAAGCTGAGCTCACGGTACAAATGCATTTAAACTCCTATAGCTGCCTTTTTGTTCTTTACACTTTGCAAAACATTTTCTTCGGTAAAGGATTCGATATACTGTAATGTTATGAATACTGAACACACTTTTTACGATCACATGACCTTAACACTGCCCTATTGTCAGAGCTCTCGGTGTTGCCAGACCCCCCTCAAAAAAAATAAAAAAAATAAATAAAACTAGATGAATGCTAGAAAACCTTTAGAATTGCCCCTAATACCTCTTGGAAAAAATATTTAAAAAATACATTAATTGTTTAGCTGATAACACTATGTAACACAATTTTTGTTCCTGGGTAGTAAGTGTTATTTCCTAATTGCTTATGCCTCAAAAGTATAGAAAATGGCTATTATTCCCCACAAACTTTGCTTTTGTGACCAGGACAGTGATATTTTGAAATTTACCTATTTCCAATGAGAAAACGGGCGAATTTGTGTCTTTTCGTTCACATAAAGTCAGAAAAAAACAACATATGAATCCAAATTAACATGTATTTATAATAAAGTAATACAAAAATGACTACAAAAGATTTAGAAGTGAGCAGTTTTTCGAGATTTACGATTATACTGTAAATCACTTTCACGAATCAGCCCCCAAATGTAGTCTCCCATCATGTTATCGTTATACTGTCCTTGGTAGCGGCGTTCAAAGTCCAGTATATCCTGGTGGAAGCGCTCGCCTTGCTCCTCCGAGTACGCTCCCATGTTCTCCTTGAATTTATCAAGATGAGCATCAAGGATATGGACTTTGAGGGACATCCTACAGCCCATTGTGCCGTAGTTCTTCACCAGAGTCTCAACCAGCTCCACATAGTTTTCGGCCTTGTGATTGCCCAGGAAGCCCCGAACCACTGCGACAAAGCTGTTCCAAGCCGCTTTCTCCTTACTAGTGAGCTTCTTGGGGAATTCATTGCACTCCAGGATCTTCTTTATCTGTGGTCCGACGAAGACACCGGCTTTGACCTTTGCCTCAGACAGCTTAGAGAAGAAGTCTTGAAGGTACTTGAAGGCTGCCGACTCCTTATCTAGAGCTCTGACAAATTGTTTCATAAGGCCCAATTTGATGTGCAGTGGTGGCATTAGCACCTTCCGGGGGTCCACCAGTGGCTCCCACTTGACGTTGTTCCTCCCCACAGAGAACTCGGTCCGCTGTGGCCAGTCCCGCCTGTGGCAGTGCGCCTTGGTGTCCCTGCTGTCCCAAAGGCAAAGATAGCAGGGAAACTTGGTAAAACCGCCTTGGAGACCCATCAGGAATGCCACCATTTTGAAGTCTCCTATGACCTCCCAGCCATACTCATCATACTTCAAGGCGTCCAGCAAGGTCTTGATGCTGTTGTAATCCTCTTTGAGGTGCACCGAGTGAGCCAGTGGAAGAGATGGGTACTTGTTACCATTATGGAGCACCATGGCTTTGAGGCTCCTGGATGAGCTGTCAATGAAGAGGCGCCACTCATTCTGGTTACAGGCGATTCCGATTGCCTCGAACAGACTGGTCACATTGTGGCAGAAGCAGAGCCCATCTTGATGGGTGAAGAAGCTGGAAAAAGGTTGGTGACGCTTCCTCTGATCTGCGACTTGCACACTTTCATCCAACAAGTTCCACTGCTTGAGCCTAGACGTCAAAAGCTCGGCATTGGACTTGGTGAGACCAAGATCTCTAATCAAGTCGTTGAGGTCTTTTTGGTTGGGGTAGTATGGGTTTCTCTCCTCAGCTCCACCTCTGAAATTGTCATCTGGATCTACAACGTCTTCCTCGCTCTCTGACTTGCTGCTCTCTTCTAAAGACGGCTGCTCTCTCTCTGGAGGAGTGGGTACCGGGAGCTCATGGCAGTGTAGCACCGGGGCGATGGATGAAGGAAGGTCCGGATACGTGATAGCAGGTGCATTCTTGCCAGTCCGACGTTTGGAAGGGTCCACCATGCAGAAGTAGCAGTTGCTTGAGTGGTCAGTGGGTTACTGCCAAATTCTTGGGATAGCGAACTTCATGGCTCTCTTTTCCCCTCTGTACCATCCTACAAAAATACATTTATTTCACCCATGACTAATGTGTAAGAGATTCTCGTAACATTTTTCATATATGATATATTTTTTCAATAACACTGAAAATTGTAAAACATTTTAAAATTAAAAACTTTTACAATTTTAAAAATTTTAACAAATTTTATAACTTAAAATTCCGAGCAACAATTGTCCATCTTACCTTCCAGAGTTTTTTTGCAGTGCTCGCAGGTGAAATGAGGTGCCCAGGATTTGTCTTGATCCCCGACAGGCAGCCGAAATATGCCTTGTAGGCCTCACACATCTTAGCAGATGCTTCCACGGAGTACTTTTTCGCTCTTGTCTTGATAAATTGGCCGCAGACATAGCAAAATGCGTCTGCCGGATGCTTGCAACCTCTTGATGCCATCTCAGAAAAATGCAGATATGTATCCACTTAGGCAGTTGGAACTAAACTGAACTGGTGGGCTTAAGGCCCCTGTATTTATACTACTATTTATATTACTGGAAAGTTCTAGAAAGTTCTAGAAGTTACTCCAAGTTTACTCAGCACTGAATCTATCTGGAATGTTCTGGAAAATAGGTAAATTTCAAAATATCACTGTCCTGGTCACAAAAGCAAAGTTTGTGGGGAATAATAGCCATTTTCTATACTTTTGAGGCATAAGTAATTAGGAAATAACACTTACTACCCAGGAACCAAAAAAAAAAAAAAATTTGTTACACGGTGTAATTGCATACAATTGTGAAGTGCATTCCTTTTCTGGTTAAATGCATAAAACTGTTAGGCACATGTGATATGCATTTCATAGGAATCTACTGCATGGGCATTTTCATAGGAAATGTACTTCACTTTTTTATTTTTTTAAAAGTTAACAGGAATATGCAATTATCATGTGTTCCAATCAATGTGTTGCATTGTGTCCGGATATGCAGACTACAGTTTACACTCAGGTCAGATAAATCTGAGGATCGCCCCTCAGTGGCTTCGTTTGTTTTGATTGGTTGCCCGTGTTAGGGTAAAGACGTCATTGGGAAATGGCAGCTTCCAGAAGCAGTTGTTAACACACGGAGCTACAGCCATTCAAGCAAAAAACAAAACAAACAAACAGAAAAAAATACGGGAAAACAGGTAGAAGCGCTACATTTTACTGAACACAATAGTATGTGAATAACTGTGTAAACCCTGATAAAGGAAACTGTCGATGCATGTGTGCTATTCTGAATACACACATGTCTGCACGGCTGTGTTGTATTACAACAGTAGATGTGTGTTGTTGGGTGTCCCGTTCATATTTCCAGAAAAAACACAACAAAACAAACAAACAAACAAACAAAAACATCAAATGTTACACACCTTTTTCAATTACCAATAAAGTTTAAATGTCTACGGGTCAGTTTGCAGGCAGGCTTCAGGGTGAGACGTGGGAGGCTACTTAAAGGCTGTGAAACATTTCATACTATATATGTAAGCAATAATGATATATATATATATATATATATATATATATATATATATATATATATATATATATATATATATTATATATTAATTAATTTCCATGAAGAGATTCTCTTGTCAGGAGGCTTAACTGTAATTATGTGCCTGGATGATAGTTTAAAATCATATCTGGGATGTGGATGGAAGAATGCTACTAACCAAACTGATTTTGAGTGCCTTTATTTCATTGAGCCAGTAAAACACTGCTATAAATGTCTGCAAACTGACAAGTAGACACTTAAACTTTATCAGTAAGTGAAAAAGCTACAAGGCCACTTTTGACCTATATCTTGTGTAAAGCCTTTGGAAGCTTCCATTATTCATTGCATGGTTGCATTCAGTTCAGTTCTCAACCAGAGTTGCAGTACTAATGTAGTGTGGTCCTAATGCAAAGGACAGTCAGAAGGAGGAGAGCCCAGCACAGCAGTAATATTAAAGTAAAATCAGACAGCAGCTGCTGTTATTCACTTTTCATCCCTTGGCCAATTGTGTGCCAAGAGCGAACCGCTAAAGGAGAACTATTAACATACCGTGAGTGTTTTGTTTGTTTGTCGTGTCTAATTATAGGCCTACTTGTTTGTTATTATTAGGCCCTGTCCACACTACATAACTGATCTCGAGAACTGTACTCGAAACCGCTCTAATTACTACAGCTCAAAGTGTCCACATTGAAGTACCGTTTCATGTTTAGTCAGGCTTAATCTGTCCACACACCATTAGAATAGTTCAGTTACAATTCCCAGCAGCGCAACGAACCGTGGAAATTAATATGATAGTATCCCACCATGCACTGTATTTTATTTTAATGTGTTATGCCCCATATTAACAGAGGTCCACATTGCTAAAAAGAAATATAAGTATTGTAGAAAAAGTAAATCCGAACACACACACACACAAGTAGGGCTTGAAGTTTTCAGGTTTTATTTTTAATCAGGTGAAGTCCCTTTAAACAAATTGAGCTGATTCTGTTTTATAATTAAACTCAGGAAAAGCTGTTAATTACAAAACAATAATTGTTTTTACCTTCATATCTTGCCTGAGCCTAATTCTGGTCCTCTTAATTTTATTTCAAACAGAGCTGACAAATTACGGAATTTGTTCATCCCCGATCCTACTTTTAAATCGCATTTCATTTTTGCAGTCGCCTAATTTAACATTGTGTTTTTGTTATTTTCCCCACTAGTTTAACAGATATGTCCTGACAGATTTTTTGAAGCATAAAAATGAATACCTAGTGCGGAGTGTACACTGATAGTCCTTCAGGCGCCTGCTCTGAGTATTTCGCCAAACATACCACAAAGCACTTTTGGGATATTGGAGGATACACAAAAAAATGTAGTTTGATATTACAGCGTCTACACTTCTGATAAACCGCACTACCTGATGCGATTTAATTAGAACCGGACTCGAGACTACCTCCTGAGGTGGTCTCGAGTCCCGTTCTCGAGTACGGTATTAAATGCTGCGTAGTGTGGACACAAACCGTATTTAGCACTTTTAAGCCGGCTTAAATGCAACTAATAGGGTTTAAAGGCATAGTGTGGACAGGGCCTTAGACGGCTAACACGATCTGGAGCTGTCGCTTAAGGCCAGCACCAAACCCGGACAACACTGCACAACTGTGCACGAATAAATTGTATTTCACCACTTGCATGTTAGCACTCACAGTGGTCTTGTGATCATGTGTGTGTCTTGCGTGTGTTTAATACTGTGTTTATTATTTCAGCACTGTAACTTGTGTTTAACAGTGCAATACACATTGCTGTGATTATCATTTGCGGTCATAACGACCTGGATTATAAACGGTATCAAATTAAACATTGTTTGGACCGTGAACTTATGAGTTTGTCATTACTTGAGCACTGCATCACCTCTACACCTGCGACTGCAACCCACTTGGCCACACACCCCCATTCCTCCCAGAACATTTTAAGGAAGAGACAGCGTTTCTGTACTTCACAGTGCGCGGCTACACTATACACTAAGAAATAAATAATAATAAATAATACACTTAGGTAGGCTATGTGCCAGTTTACGACCAGCACATTAACACACTGTGCCACCCTGAACTATACAGCAGGTTTTACACTTTATCTGATGGCACCAAGCTTTCAGTGAAATTACATTAGTTGTCTTTAACAAGATCAGAGTTGCCTGTGAGGAAAAATGCTGACTCAGTTTGCAATCTAGAGCACCCTTGGACTATGAGATGAAAGGTCAGGGCACACCCTTTTCATACACAGGTCTTTTTAAAGCCTGTGAATCCATTTATTTTACCATCTGCGAAAGGAAATGGAAGGTCAAGGTAAATAATTTGTGCACCTCTTTTTGAAATCATATTAAGATTGCTGTTATATATGGTATTTAAAACACTGCAGTTGATATTGATTACAAGTAGGACTACTTATTTACTCATAGAAGTCACAATTTCAGATTTACTATTCCAGTGTTGTTGATACAGTAGAGGCTCACTGTACTCCTCCTTAGAGGAAATATATTAGAGAATTTAATAATTTTCTTTGAATTCACTTGAAATTGCATTCATACAGGTAAAAGAATGCCTCCCAAGATCACCACTGAGCTGCTTCGACAGTTGCGGCAAGCAATGAAAAACAGCAAGTACATCTCCGAGCCCATACAGGCTTACATAGTACCATCAGGGGATGCACACCAGGTACTGTAGCTGCTCTAGCTGGTTCCACATTTACCTTGTCTGTTATAAATCAATTGAATTAAGCAGAGTAATTTTGTGTGAGCATGTTTCATTCATGTAAAGATTAATTTATTAAGGTACTGTATGCAGAAGACAACAAAAATAAATTACGATGACAAAAAAAAAGCATTTATTTTTTGCAGAACAGAAACCCCCTGCAAAGTTTACAATGACGGATTGTGTTACCTTTTCTGTGTGCCGTGTTGTCGATATTGCAGCGTTCACGTGTAGAAAAAGATTGCAGACTATTTAAAAATGTTTAATTACACATCATGGGACATCAACTGGGCAATACGTTTCTCAACACTTACTTAGGAGCGTTTCCCTGGAGAAAAATCGAATGTCTTCTAAGGATTGCAGTGTGTCCAGATCACACTCCTTCCAGCAACAATGCTGGTTTTCTGTTCCCACAATATGCTGCTAGTTTTCAGTCAGAGCACCAGCTTTGTTGCATGAGGGAGCACGGGCTGGACACATTGGGGTGTTTAAAAGAAAAAATCTATTGAGTTGAAAAAAAGCAATTCCATTGTTTTAATTACCTATTATTATTATTTATTTCTTAGCAGACACCCTTATCCAAGACAACTTACAATTGTTACAAGATATCACATTATACATTATACAGATACCACATTATATTTTTTTTACATACAATTACCCATTTATACAGTTGGGTTATTACTGGAGCAATCTAGGTAAGGTACCTTGCTCAATGGTACAGCAGCAGTGTCCCTCACCTGGGATTGAACCCACGACCCTCCAGTCAAGAGTCCAGAGCCCTAACCACTACTCCGCACTGCTGCCTATTATTACATGTGAATAAAAAGTATCAAAACTATGTTGATATGGACAACAGCAAATGCAGCAAAAGAAAGTAAAGTGTTTCTTATAAACACCGCCGCAGGTTCTGTAATGCTTTTTATAATGAGGCATGATAAGAGGTAATTCTCCATAGGAAAATAGGTGAAGTCTAGCTGAAAGTCTTTATAATTATGCAAGGTTGAACGCAGCACAAATTAATGTTTAAAACCCCTTTCGAAACACTAGTTAATTGCCACCAATTAGACTTGTGGAAAATGAAGGTGGATTTATAAAGCTGCAGAATGAGTTTATTGCAGGGACATTCTCTGATTAATACAGAATAGCCCTGTGCAGCCTGTGATTAGCAGTGCAATCCATTTTCCAAATATGGGCATGCCTGACCTTTACCTTAATGAGAAGTGCAGTGGTACTTATCTGCGTGTATCTACTTATTTGTCCTAATGAAAGAGGAAGTGGCTAATCAGTGTGCTTGTCACAGGCTGCCTTGTTCTTACTCCTCCTAATTAGTTCTTTCTCTCCATATTTCTCCTTCCTCTGTTTTCCAGAGTGAATACATAGCACCTTGTGACTGCAGACGGGAATTTATCTCCGGATTTACTGGCTCTGCAGGTACCGGAGCTGGCGAAGCTGTTTACCCTTCATTGTTGAGAAATGTATCTCAGCTTCCCTCCTTTGATCATTTATCATTATGTTTTTATTATGCTGAGAGGATGGCCTGAATGGATTTTATTTTGTCTAGAAGCATTCAGTGTTAATCAGTTAAAAAAAAAAAAAAAAAAGATTATAGTTTGAAAGATTACAGATTGCTGTGATACATTTAACAGAAAAAAATAGTCTGATTGTTTGCAGTAGCAAGTGCCTTGTTCAGTAGTTGATATTCTAGTTTAAAATAAATTTTAGGGAGAAGATATTTAACACAAAATAGGAAGTCAGGGTACGGGGACCAGATCACTTCTGGTGTAGACAGAACGACGTCTGATTGAATGAGGATGCAACATCGACAATGGATAACTGCAAAGCATATGACATGGTTTATTTAGATTTCCAGAAAGCTTTTGACAAAGTCCTGCATAAAAGATTAATTCTCAAACTGAACGCAGTAGGGATTCAAGGAAATGCATGCACATGGATTAGGGAGTGGTTAACATTTAGAAAACTGAAAGTACTGATTAGAGGATAAACCTCAAAATGGAGCGAGGTAACCAGTGGTGTACCACAGGGATCAGTTTTAGGTCCTCTGCTATTCCTAATCTACATTAATGATTTAGATTCTGGTATAGTAAGCAAACTTGTTAAATTTGCAGACGACACAAAAATAGGAGGAGCGGCAAACACTGTTGCAGCAGCAAAGGTCATTCAAAATTATCTAGACAGCATTCAGAACTGGGCAGACACATGGCAAATGACATTTAATACAGAAAAGTGTAAGGCATTGCATGCAGGCAATACAAATATGCATTATAAATATCATATTAGAGATACTGAAATTGAAGAAGGAATCTATGAAAAAGGCCTAGGCGTTTATGTTGACTCAGAAATGTCTTCATCTAGACAATGTGGGGAAGCTATAAAAAAGGCCAACAAGATACTAGGATATATTGTGAAAAGTGTTGAATTTAAGTCAAAGGAAGTAATGTTAAAACTTTACAATGCATTGGTAAGACCTCATCTAGAATATTGTGTTCTGTTCTGGTCACCTCGTTACAAAAAGGGTATTGCTGCCCTAGAAAGAGTGCGAAGAAGAGTGACCAGAAGGCATGTCGTATGCAGACGGGATAAAATAATTTAATCTATTCAGTCTTGAACAAAGAACACTACGCAGTGATCTGATTCAAGCATTCAAAATTCTAAAAGGTATGGACAATGTCGACCCAGGGGACTGTTTCGACCTGAAAAAAGGAAACAAGGACCAGGGGTCACAAATGGAGATTAGATAAAGGGGCATTCAGAACAGAAAATAGGAGGCACTTTTTTTACACAGAGAATTGTGAGGGTCGGGAACCAGCTCCCCAGTAATGTTGTTGAAGCTGACACCCTGGGATCCTTCAAGAAGCTGCTTGATGAGATTCTGGGATCAATAAACTACTAACAACCAAATGAGCAAGATGGGCCGAATGGCCTCCTCTCGTTTGTAAACTTTCTTATGTTCTTATGTTCTTATGAGATACTGTACATTGACTGACAGTTATTCATAGCTAATATTTTTCATAGTGAGATCAAGTGGTCTGACCTATAGTTCAAATAAGCTGTAATATTTCTTTGCAGGCACTGCTATTATCACAGAGAAGCATGCAGCAATATGGACAGATGGTCGCTATTTTCTGCAGGCTGCTCAGCAGATAGATAAAAACTGGACCCTCATGAAGATGGGTAATTGTTTTAAATATCTTCAGATAGTGCTGGGTTCATATTTGGTCTTTGTTGAATATTTTCCAGTTGGATTTGGTTTGAAATGTCCTTCTATTTAAAGCCTCATTGTTGTTCTCTAATCAAGGCTGATGTGGTATTTCTGTGCAGGTTTAAAGGAAACTCCCTCCCAGGAAGATTGGCTGCTAAGTGTTCTTCCTGAGGGTTCGAAGGTTGGAGTTGATCCCTGGATCATACCTGCAGGTCAGTAAAAGATGGGTCAAAAAATATAGCATTAGCACCTGACTCTTTCCACTGGAAATGACACATTTGATAGGTTCTAGTAAAGAAGAAACAATATCAATACCTATTTTTTGGTATTTTGACTGTCTAAAAGCTAATGCATCTAATGTTTCCATTTTTTAACCAACCCATTAAGTACCAAATACATTTCTTTGAAAAATAAAATCAGAACACAAGCTGTATTTACATTTAGACTTACATTTTGCGATTCGCAAAATTAAGAGTAAGTTTTCATAGCAATATAGTTAAACAGAAAATTAAAATAACAGGTAGATGCCAGTTAAAAATGCTCCAAAAAAACGACAAAATAGCCAGTCCTCAAATGAGGACAATGGCACTTAATGGGTTAAATTGCTTCATTACATCTCTCTCTGTCCAAATGCTTAAACATAGTTTTCTTTTTTTTCAGATCAGTGGAAAACCATGTCTAAAGCCTTGACCAGTGCTGGACACTCTCTTGTCGCTGTTCAAGAAAACCTCATTGATCTATTTTGGACGGATCGATCAGCCAGACCGAGTTCACCCTTAATAGTTCTGGGACTGAATTACACAGGTGAATATAACCTGCTCATGTTTGATAAATATGTGACATCCCTGTTTTGGGGGAATTGTTGAGTCTTGTCAAACACAAATCAAAACAACAACACAGCAACTGAAAAATAAAATAAGTAAAATGTATACAAACATAGACAGATGTACAATATAGTCAATGTATATCTACAGACTTTTCAAAGTGAATGCAGTGGAAAGTACTGTGAAATGTACTGTTATCTGATATCTGCATGTTTTAAGACACACTGCGATACAGAAATATAAACTGGTGGGAAAATGCACTGTTTTCTTTTCAGGTATAACTTGGCAGGATAAGATCACATCATTACGGACAAAGATGGCTGACAGAAAGATCACCTGGTTTGTTATCACAGCGTTGGATGAAATTGCATGTAAGTAAGAGGGGTTGCGTGGCATAAGATCTACCGTGTGTGACAAGGATCGTTAGAGGATGAGGAGTTATATTATATTAAAGGTCAAGTGAATATGTTAAAAGTGAAAGATCTTTTGAAGTTAGAGGGGTGAAAAGGATTTTAGCGATCAACAACAGTTAGACTTGATGTGTTGCCCACTTATTTTGCACTTTAGTAAAGCAATATAGTGCATGCAATATTCTATACTGCTCATGCTGCACTCTAAGAAGCTCTAAACTGCTTGTTAATTAGTCCTCTAAGGCTGTCTGTTCATGCTTTCTTAATTAGTTATTGTAGCTTTTGATTGCAAAGAGGCGTTATTTAAATACAAAATGAGTATATGTTATTAATTTGAATATGTTTATAGAGAGAAGCCCTTTGCATATACATGCTGTTTCCCAAAATGTCCCTGTCTTCAAGCTGGACAATTGAGCTTTCAGGAGAAATTTAGCCCAGGTTAAAGAGCTTGAGTCCCTTGCTTTTTTAACAGCTACTTATAATGGAATGTTATTTCTGTTTTTTTTTTTTTTGTAGGGCTTTTTAATCTCCGTGGTGCAGATATTGAGTATAACCCAGTGTTCTTTGCCTATGCCATAATTGGAAGAAGCTCCATCAGGTAGGAAGTTGGTGCTAGTGTTTTTGCTTTTACAGAAATAATTAGTTTTGACTGTATGCACATCCATAGCTTCCTCATTATTAGCTCACTTGAAAGTTGGGGATTGAGCTAAATAGTAAGAGGAGGAACAGCTTGATCCCACTCGCCTGCAGGGAGCCAGCAACTGAATTGGGATTCAAAAAGTGACCACTTTCATCGTTTAAAAGATATGAAAAAGGAGTACATTGTGTGTGTCTATCTATCTATCTATCTATCTATCTATCTATCTATCTATCTATCTATCTATCTATCTATCTATCTGTCTATCTATCTATCTATATATCTCTCGACCCTTCACATGCTGATTTTATACAACAGGAATAAAGCTTCCAGTCTGTGGATTTTGCATGGAAGGGTCTCTGTATGTGTTCCCTGGAGAAAAGAAATCCTTTAAAATCATAGCACAAGGCTGATAGATGTCCCACATAGCCCACTGTTAATTGGGTAGTGAGAACACTCTTCCATCACATTTTCTAAGAAGTCGTTAGTGGCTAAAAACAATTTCAGGTTAAAACACAAGGCTGCAGTAATGGCCCATAGGGTTTTGCCTGAATGACGTTCATTGGCTAACATTTGATTACAGTCAGTTCTGCTTTGTAAGAAGCTGCTGTGATAACTGAAGCTGTTTGGGTTGTGTGAGTGATTTAACTGGAGCTGTTTGGGTTGTGTGGGTGATTTAACTGAAGCTGTATGGGTTGTGTGGGTGATTTAACTGAAGCTGTTTGGGTTGTGTGGGTGATTTAACTGAAGCTGTTTGGGTTGTGTGGGTGATTTAACTGAAGCTGTTTGGGTTGTGTGGGTGATTTAACTGAAGCTGTTTGGGTTGTGTGGGTGATTTAACTGAAGCTGTTTGGGTTGTATGAGTGATTTAACTGAAGCTGTTTTGGTTGTGTGGGTGATTTAACTGAAGCTGTTTGGGTTGTGTGGGTGATTTAACTGAAGCTGTTTGGGTTGTGTGGGTGATTTAACTGAAGCTGTTTTGGTTGTGTGGGTGATTTAACTGAAGCTGTTTGGGTTGTGTGGGTGATTTAACTGAAGCTGTTTGGGTTGTGTGGGTGATTTAACTGAAGCTGTTTTGGTTGTGTGGGTGATTTAACTGAAGCTGTTTGGGTTGTGTGGGTGATTTAACTGAAGCTGTTTTGGTTGTGTGGGTGATTTAACTGAAGCTGTTTGGGTTGTGTGGGTGATTTAACTGAAGCTGTTTTGGTTGTGTGGGTGATTTAACTGAAGCTGTTTGGGTTGTGTGAGTGATTTAACTGAAGCTGTTTGGGTTGTGTGGGTGATTTAACTGAAGCTGTTTTGGTTGTGTGGGTGATTTAACTGAAGCTGTTTGGGTTGTATGAGTGATTTAACTGAAGCTGTTTTGGTTGTGTGGGTGATTTAACTGAAGCTGTTTGGGTTGTATGAGTGATTTAACTGAAGCTGTTTGGGTTGTGTGAGTGATTTAACTGAAGCTGTTTGGGTTGTGTGGGTGATTTAACTGAAGCTGTTTGGGTTGTGTGGGTGATTTAACTGAAGCTGTTTGGATTGTGTGGGTGATTTAACTGAAGCTGTTTGGGTTGTGTGGGTGATTTAACTGAAGCTGTTTTGGTTGTGTGGGTGATTTAACTGAAGCTGTTTGGGTTGTGTGGGTGATTTAACTGAAGCTGTTTTGGTTGTGTGGGTGATTTAACTGAAGCTGTTTGGGTTGTGTGGGTGATTTAACTGAAGCTGTTTTGGTTGTGTGAGTGATTTAAGTGATTTCTTCACTTCCATCAGCAGTGAATTAAAATATATAATTATTATCGGTGCGTTCCACTTTCACAGACTTTTCATAAATGGAGACTGTATGGCTGATCCAGCTGTGAAGGAACATCTGCAGTTAAACTCCTCTTCTAAACCTGAGTTTGAAGTCCAGGTTCTCCTGTACGAATCAATATTGACAGAACTGCAGGGCGTCTGTGGTGGGCTTGGTCCGAAGGAGAAAGTGTGGATCAGTGACAAAGCCAGCTTTGCGCTGACAAACACCATTCCAAAGGTGTGTAGAACCACAGAATAAATTCAATAACAATTCAGCCACATTTCATATGGTCAAGTCCACTGAAAGCATGTGATCTATATAAGTTGCATGCTCAGTTAAAAAAAAAAAAAAAAAAGATTTTTGAGCCAATACGTTTCATATGATGGACAAGCATGGTGACAAAGCTTTGATGTGTACTGAGTTAACTTTTCAAGAGCTAACTAAACAGGTTTCACTCATTGTAAAATCTGATTTAAATTTGCCTTTACTTTTTCTACCCTTTAGATCCACAGATCCCCAACTCAATACACACCCATATGCCTTGCCAAGGCAGTGAAGAATGCCACTGAAATTGAAGGCATGAGGAGGGCACATGTGAGTAAGACCAGGCAGAATCCAGCTCATGCTTAGCAATATTCAGTGTTAAATAAGTGACTGTATATATTCAGTATTAAATAAGTGACTATATATATTCAGTGTTAAATAAGTGACTGTATATATTCAGTATTAAATAAGTGACTATATATATTCAGTGTTAAATAAGTGACTATATAATGCCAGTGCAAATGTAATGTCTCTATTCTTGTTTGTTTTAGATCAAAGATGCTGTTGCACTCTGTGAACTGTTTGCATGGTTAGATAAAGAGGTATGTTTGTTTATTTATTCATTAGGAATGAGGTGAGTTTTAATGAGTTTGACACGCCCACAACACTGCTGCATCATTCCTCCCATTTCCGTACCAGTTCTTTAGGGGACACATTGTCCAGCGTAGTAACTGCCTGCAGCTTCTTTTATTTACCTGGCCGTGTGAAACATTCGTGGCACCCCCTGAGGCCAATTTTGCTAGCTGTTCATTCATATGATCAATACATTTGCTGATAGTAGCTTAAGCTAAATTAGCCAACCTTCTTTTTTAAAAAAATATCTTTTTTTTCTTCCAAGGTCCCAAAGGGCACAGTGACAGAAATATCAAGTGCTGACAAAGCTCAAGAACTTCGTCGGTGAGACTGAAACCACCATCAGATTTTCCCTGGGTATTTTTAGGGTAGAAAGGAAACTCTTACATTAACTCATATATTTTTTCAGTCAACAGAAAGACTTTGTGGACTTGAGTTTTCCCACAATTTCTGCCGTTGGACCGAATGGTGCTATCATTCATTACAGGTAGGAAAACAATTAGATAAGTGTGTGTTGCAATTGAATTGGTGTTGGGTACAGCTGTACTGTATAATGGGCACTGCTGTGCTTTCTTTCCTTAGCCCACTTCCAGAAACCAACCGGACTCTTAGCCTCAATGAATTGTACCTGATAGATTCTGGAGCTCAGTTCAAGTAAGTGTATTGACAAGCTAACATTTACATGTACATATTTGCGAGAAAAAAACATTTTGATAAAATAAATATGCGTCCAACTTTAAATATATTGTATTAATATGATAGAGCACCTAGCCTTGAAACCCTTTTTATTTGATTACATTCAGTCATGTGTATACCAGCTGCTTTGTTTCATAGGGATGGAACAACTGATGTAACCCGGACAGTTCATTTTGGCACCCCTACAGCTTATGAAAAGGTACAAAAAGGAAGTCTAGCACCTTGAGATCTGTTTGCAGAAATACCTCAAGTCATCATTTTATGGCACACTTGTGGTATAATACAAAAAGTGAACAGTGTGTGTTTAAAAATGAACAGTTTTTGGTAAGTTCAGATATGATTTTGGAAATTTTCCTTTTGTAGATGACTTTACTAACCAGTTTATTTTGTATACTTCATAGGAATGCTTCACCTATGTCCTGAAAGGCTACATAGCTATAAATGCTGCAGTTTTTCCCAGTGGAACCAAAGGTACTTGTCCCGAGAGAGCTACTGGGCTAAATGTGTGTTATGAGGGGAAGTTGCCACTTACAGCAAAAAATGCTGTGCAAGTTGTAATACATTCCTTAATTAGATTCAATGTATTACATTTACAAATGATTTATCCAACGTTACCCTGTTTTTACTGCCAAATGTGACTGGGGAACAAGAGGTCAAAGAGGGTTGAATTGCTTGCTGAGCAGTGTTTTGAACCAAGTTGTTCAGATCCCCAGTTATTTTCCCTTACTTCACACTTCCTAGGTTACAGCAGAGATCCACTCTAGTTTGGTACTTCTCAAATCCAGGTGCAAATGATTTTGGCCCAGGTTTAAGAACATAAGAACATAAGAACATAAGAAAGTTTACAAACGAGAGGAGGACATTCAGTCCATCTTGCTCGTTTGGTTTAGGCTGGTTCAAGCAAAATACAGACCATTCTGATTCTAGTCTAGCATATCAGAGGTCCAGTGACTTTACACAATCTGTATGTAAGGAGTGTTGCGTACTGATACGCAGCACTTTGACTGTAGATTGGTTCTGTGCAAACTCTCTGTTCTGTGATCTGTAGGGCACCTCCTGGACTCATTTGCACGCTCTGCTCTCTGGGAGTCTGGTCTTGATTACCTTCATGGGACGGGACATGGAGTTGGGTGTTTTCTGAACGTCCACGAGGGCCCCTGTGGAATCAGCTACAAAACCTTTGCTGACGAGCCTCTTGAGGCAGGGATGATAGTCAGTGATGGTAAACTATTTTAATTTCTGTTCATTTATTGTTTTAACCCCTGGCAACATTAGTGACACAGACCACAAACTTTGAAATGCTACTGTACACGTTCATTCACAGCTAGTTTATATGATCTGTTTGGATCCCCTTTTGGGTTGACTGCTTTTCTAGGTACGGTAGAACGTAATGTTACATTTTCTGCTACAAATCAATCTGTTCAAGCACCTGAAACCAGTGCTGTTAAACCCCCCTAGCAGCATTAGGACCAGTATTGTGGCTCAGGGCATTTAACTGCACAAAGGGTCTTCACCAGCCCTATCCCTAGGTCATGCTGCTTAAGAAATGCCATGATTATATCATATATCATCATATATAGAGCAGTATAAATAAAAGGTATTTTCTTTAGAACCTGGATTTTATGAGGACGGATCTTTCGGCATTCGAATTGAAAATGTTGTACTTGTGGTTCCTGCCAAACCGAAGGTGAGTTTACTGTCTTTTTTTTTTCTGGTAGATATTCTTGAGCGTTTTTAAGCCAAGCAAGGTAGAGTCAGCATTACCAGTCACAGTTTACATTGAGCTTGACAAAAGCACTGGTTACTCTGTGCGTTTTCTTTTTTTTTTACGTTTAGTACAACTACAGGAACCGAGGCAGTTTGACTTTTGAACCACTTACTCTTGTCCCCATTCAAGTCAAAATGATGAATACTGACATGTTAACACAAAAGGAGGTAAGAACATGTTCACCACCCATAACATTCATATGACATACACCGACACCTGTTAACTGGCTTGTATGTTGCAAATGTATAATGTGCTATTCTGCACAGTACTGTACAAAGTCCCGTCACCCGCACCTGTTCTTTGTTTACTGATTAATGACATTATCCTAGCCCCTCACTATCTTATACCAGTCTTGAATGGACTCCAAGTCATCTATTATCCTATCTGCTTTGTTTTATTGAAGGTCATTGACATTAATCTTCCACCGGAGGTGAAAACATAACGCATTGCTGTTTTTTTTTGATGATGCACCTTGTTGTTTTGTGCAGAGAGACTGGGTGGATGAGTACCACAAGCAATGCAGAGAGGTGGTGGGGGCTGAGCTGGAGAGGCAAGGTCGACACGCTGCTCTTCAGTGGCTCATCAGGGAAACTCAGCCCATTGCATAAGTGCGCTGCTCGATTTAACAGTTTAATCTAACATGGAGAAGCGAATGGAACAAGAAGGTCCTTATCTTATCATTTATCTTCAGAAAAAAAAGTGACAGTTTCAAAATCTTGTGGCTAAAGTCTCCACAATTGTTTGCTTATTTTATAAATGAAAATGCAGGCAGATTAATACAGTTATGTTGGAGAAACGTGCACTTTAAGAAATGATTTGTTTAAAAGATGAACTGTTTAGTTCTAGTTTGTTAGTATTTGGGTTAATTTATTTAGTTAGTTAAAAGACCATTTGGGTTTAATATTAATTACTGGAGCAGGAAGACAGATGATAAAGGGAAAGCTTTTAAAGTGCACCAAATGGCAGTTTAAAAGGGGACCCTGTGCTTTGTCAGAGAGGACACTTTGGGGGCTTCCTTGAAAGCTTAAACAATCTCCTTCCTTATCTTTATAACATCAGGGTTTCCTGAGGGGAACATCAAACAGGCTTTGATGTTACAATCACTTCAGTTAATAAAATGAAAGTGGACCCACGTGGTCAATGATATTCTGATAGGTTGAGGAATAAGGGGTGATGTCTAAGAGAAGCTATATTAAATTCCAGCATTGTATTGTCTTGTTGATTCTGTTATGACCTGTGCTTAGGGAAAATGGAATACCCAGCTGTTCAACTGTATTGAATAAAACATCTTTGTTGAAATCTACAACAGAGTTTGGAATCGCAATAATTATTTATACTCATGGATGCATGAAGGCAAAAAGAACACTAACTTCTAACTTTTATTTTAAAACAACAGGTTGACATAATAATAAATAATGTTTAAAATATAATCTGTTGACTCCCATGTCTTAAAAAAAAAGTTTATGTTTTTATTAATAATTGACATTATAAAATATAGATGCTGGGTTGCAATTTAAGATCAGAAAAAACTGTTATTTGAAACACAGACAAATACAAATTTAAACATATGTAGATTTTCAAGTATAGTAATTCAAAAGGAGTTCCCTGATTAAATTGTTCACAGACTTCAGAGCCTCTTACTACACTCAGTTTAAGAGACTCTCAGGGATAACAATTACATCAGTTCTGTTTTCTATAAAACCAATCATAGAGACTCTGAGTTCAAATCAGAAAGATGTATTTGCTTTAAACACCAGGTTGAAGAGGCTATTGGATCAGGGACTGGGGGCCTTTCCATTATTCCCAGTCTACATTGTTAAGAGAATCTGGGAGTTTATAATATGGATTATTTTAACATTTAACATTGCTTAAGGGTAGTGACATTGTGAATATATTATTGCAACTGATGCAGTTTCTCCTTATCTGATTGCATTGCTCTTCTTTCTAAATGAAAGTCCCTCTAGACATTTAGCATGACCCTTTTGCAAAAGGACACACTGATTTGTCTCTGGACAGGACTTTGTCCTGGTATACAGAGCTGCTGTGGCCCCACAGCTATGGTACAGAGTTCATGTTACATACACCTAATCTTGCATGTCTTTTACGGTGTGTTCTGGGTCTCGTGATCTTTCACATGGGGAATGGGCAAACCTCTTTGGAACTTTGCCAAGGTTTAACCATGCAGTCTTGAAAAAAAAAAAAAATCTATTTTCAGATAAACCAGATTCACAATGAATTAGGTTAAAATATCAGTCCTGTTTAATCGAGTGACAGCTGGAGAAAGAAAAATCTATTTAGCACCCTCAGAAAGAGGGTGCTTACAAAGATGGGTAATTAACTAAATTTAACAAAAAATGGCCAGTCTACCAAGACCCAGGAACAGATTCACCAGGAGGTCTCTCGCCAAATATCAGTAGTGGTTAGTTTTAGATGTAGGGATTATAAGAAGAATCATACATACCTATTTTCATTTAATCATTTAATTATAAATCACTCCACTTTTTGTGTTGAGCTAATACAATAATAGCTAATACAACATGGATTATTATTATTTAGTTAATAAAATAATAACAGTCAAGATAATGTTGAAATAAACAATAAACAGCAGGACACAAGCTCATGTGCATGTGTCATAACTTGAAGCTGTTATGTATTAATCCTTTTTTTTTTTTTTTGCAAAACACACATTTTGTATTTAGTTCCCACAGAATTAAAAATCTACCTGCCATATTTACAATACTTACAGTAATTCCTAAGTAACAACAACTACTGTATTCGTCATTTTAAAATACTTAACACATTTTGAAGTTATAATTGATCAGTAGCTCAAACCCCCCACCCCATTTTTTTAAATAATTTTTTTTTAAACTTGGTTTTATAAGTGTTAAATTCATTGGTAGTCAAAGGTGTTGAATTTAAGGGACTGGGAACTCATAGGTTCCTAATGTTACAGAGATGTAAGCTTCCCTACACTTCCCTTTTCAGAGCTGCATGTAAAATGTGGATGGGTCATGGATAACACCTCCCAGCTGTTCAGTATCACTGAGTTTATCACTGTGTAACATCATATTCTGAAATGGGATCTGATCATCCTCCAGCATCACACTGCTATCCTCCTCAGCAACTGCAATGGGGTTGCTGTAGATGAAGTAAATCTGTGAACTGTCCTTGTAAGTATCCTGCTTTCTCATTAAGGATAATCGTTGCTGAAAGCTGTGGGTCCTCTTCACCCCTTTGATATGCACCGGAATCTGTCCTTTCTCATGGGCGACAGTGTTCTCGTACACCCTGGCTTGCCTGAATTGCCTGTGAAGTGATAATGAAGAACTCAATCAAATGCAGTCTGCATTCATGTGTACAGTGTTTCTTAAGAAAAAAATAAATCTATTCAGCTCCTTAATGAAATGTCTCCAAAGGACTGGGCGACATAAAAGAGAATGCAAAGTATGCAAACAATCATTGTTTTTATTCCTTTTTTGAGTACGTCTCTATTAATGATGATAAACACTTTCTCCTTACTTTGGTTGTTATAAGTAAGGACAAAATGGCACATCTAATGTAATTGTATCCAAAATACATGAATTGTTATTCAGGAAAATATCAGACTAGCCTTTACAGTCAGAAAGATAACCACCAACTGAAAAAAAACCCAACATAAAACAGCAGATTATAGAATGTGTATTGTATTTATATTGTAAATGTGTCATTCATTTCAAACAGGGTTAAACCTGAATTGTACACCCAGAACTGAAGGCAACATTACCAATTTAAAAACAGCTCTACAAAACAGGTATTTAAAACACTTTTGTACATTACCAGTTGTGTTCGTACACTTGTCTGACAGACATAACATCTTGGGAAAAAAAAAACTTAAAAGATTATTAATGAATGATTATTATTGTGCTTTATGTACAATTAAGATACACCCTCATCTCCAGTGGGGTCCTCTTTCAAAGCAAGCCCCACAGATCACACAGTGAGTGAGTAGCTGAGCTGGATCAGGGATCACACAGCGAGTGAGTAGCTGAGCTGGATCAGGGATCACACAGCGAGTGAGTAGCTGAGCTGGATCAGGGATCACACAGTGTGTGAGTAGCTGAGCTGGATCAGGGATCACACAGCGAGTGAGTAGCTGAGCTGGATCAGGGATCACACAATAAGAGAGTAGCTGAGCTGGATCAGGGATCACACAATGAGTGAGTAGCTGAGCTGGATCAGGGATCACACAGTGAGTGAGTAGCTGAGCTGGATCAGGAATCACACAGTGAGTGAGTAGCTGAGCTGGATCAGGGATCACACAGCGAGTGAGTAGCTGAGCTGGATCAGGGATCACACAGCGAGTGAGTAGCTGAGCTGGATCAGGGATCACACAGCGAGTGAGTAGCTGAGCTGGATCAGGGATCACACAGTGAGTGAGTAGCTGAGCTGGATCAGGGATCACACAATGAGAGAGTAGCTGAGCTGGATCAGGGATCACACAATGAGTGAGTAGCTGAGCTGGATCAGGGATCACACAGTGAGTGAGTAGCTGAGCTGGATCAGGAATCACACAGTGAGTGAGTAGCTGAGCTGGATCAGGGATCACACAATGAGAGAGTAGCTGAGCTGGATCAGGGATCACACAATGAGTGAGTAGCTGAGCTGGATCAGGGATCACACAATGAGTGAGTAGCTGAGGTGGATCAGGGATCACACAATGAGTGAGTAGCTGAGCTGGATCAGGGATCACACAATGAGTGAGTAGCTGAGGTGGAAGCCATAATTGTCTAACCAAATAATGAAGCAGATAACTAAGGCTTAGGACAACATTTCCATTATTTTTTACTGTAAATGTATCAATGAACACAGTTTAATAAACTGGATCTCAACACCTTCGGTTGTGATAGGAAAAGCTGCAGAATATACCAGTAAGGGTCAGGATACACAAGGCTAAAGAGGTAATCGCGATGGTAAAGACTTTAAACTCTGAAAAGAAAGAAATGACACATACATGTGTATCATTAACTGTGTAGCAAATTACATTCCAAACACATTAATAGATTTAAATAGAAATAAGTGAGTGTAATTTCCATGGCATCAAAAGCCTATAAGTACATCTGTTTGTTTTCAAACACACTTTCTCTTGACAAAGGCCTGGTAAACATCCCAAAACGTTGGGAAGTTGCATTTATTTGCATTGCACTTGTATTGTTAACTTCTACTGGTCAGTGTTTTGTGTTTGTACTGTCAAGAACTCAAGGTGCATTCAGCAAGTTATGTAACTGACCAGTTAAATGTGCTTTTATTCTTATACCAGGGCAGTGATGAATAAACAGAAAGAAAAAAATATATAATATATTGTATCAACAGTTAGCATGAATAAGGATTTATTGGAGCTATACTATTGTAATGTAGAAATGGAAAAAGCAGCATACTGTATGACAAACAAATTCCTACTGTGTTCACAGTGAGATAATTAGGATTATGAATATTAAAAATGTTTTATAATGTGTTTGATTTTGGACTCATCGTTATGCCACCAGTGGGAAGCATTCTTTTTTTGCTGATGGAACCAACATCACATATCTGGTCATGCTTATTTAATTTAGCCAAAACAGTACTAGTTAAGGTTATGCAGTATATTGGCTATGGTCATAGTAACACTATTAGGGGTCTTTTAACCTTTAAACAGTCATAAACATGTAATATTCTGAGCAAATAAAACTGAAAGCAATATTACCACCATTAACAGTAATTATCTCACTGTAATGTCCTTTCAGTGCTATACCACATGGTATTTTCTAAAAGACTGTGGAGTATATAATACAAACCATTCTTTGCACATCATTTTACTGGATAAGCTCACTGTACTGTACTGGGATTGGAGTTTAACACTGTACAAGTTAGAAATACTTTATAAACGATGCACTTACCAATGGCAGCATCATGCAGCTCTCTGTTAGCTATCCCCAGGTCGGTGGTTTTGTTCAAATTGAAGCCGTTTGCAGTAGCAGAGATGTTCCCACTCATGTTGCCATTGAAATGATCCAAATGAATTCATGTGACTGAACTTACCCGCATATGTTGCCTTGGAAACGACTTTCTTTTGTTGTTCACATCCTTTCTCTTCGCTTGTCCTTGTTTACAGATTATTCATTGAATCTTTGGGGAACAGTGCCAGTGGGCCACTTGGAATACTTATAACACTGGCAGGAATCAGCCCATATAAAGCAACCAGAATGTCATGGCACACAATACAAAGTTATAACTTCAAACTTCAAAACTTTGAAATATCAATAAACTGTCCGGATTCCCAAAGGACTGATCAGTTAATCTCGTCATGAAACTCTCCGGATATATTTTATTGTCCAGTACCACACGGAATCATCATAAAAGGTGATAGAAGGTTGGCAGCATTCTGAGAAGCTGCAGCATGCGTGTTTTGTCTGCTTCTCGTTACCATGTTACTATGGGGGACAAAGCACTGCTGTGAAAGTGCTTACAAACACTGCATTCTCAGTTCTTTCATGGGTAATTTCACAGCGTCTGAAACCTTTTGAACAATGAAGCAGACAAGTGATCATATTTAAAGATCCCTTTCCCCAGGCCTTATATATAATTGAGCACAGCTTTGTATTTAATATAAGAATATTTAATAACCAAAAACAAAGAATATTTAGTAGCTAAAAACAATGAATATTTAATAGCCAAAAAAAAAAAAATTAATAGCTGGAAAAAAATGTATAGCTTAAAAAAAGAATATTTAATAGCCTAAAAAAAAAAAAAAATGTAATAGCCTACACTATCCCACCAATGAGGGGATTTTACACAATACATTTAAATTCAGGGAAATGATAACGGTGGAGATAATATAATAATAAAAAAAAGAAATGCTGTATTACTTAGAGTTTCTATTATGAAACTGCATGACTCAAGCACCCTACACTGAACCCACAACCTTGCTGAGTTGTGGCCTGAAGACTAGTGTCTATTGTGATTCGCATACCTGTCAACAAGGACCTAGACTAAGACCACATTGGTGAAAGGATCTCTGATGACGGTGGCAGGATGATCTACATATCTTCATAAATATAATGTTTTCAGCACTTGCATTAGATGTACTATAGAATATACTGTAAAAACAAGAACCAATGCTTGCACATAAGGCAAAACACTATATAATCCCCCAAAAAACCCTGGTGTGTAATAAGTATGTTTCTTTATCCAATAAACCAGGAAACCACTATATTTGCATGTGTTTGCATTTGAACTCTCTCATGAAATAGCACTGTTTAGTAGTAAAACAGCATTTCCAACATAACCAGTATGTCTCAATATGTATACTGTATGCATAACTGTAGCTGATGTGTGCATTCATTGGCTTCATTGAATACTTACGTACACACGCACACACACTCTCTCTCACACGCACACACACACACATTGTAGGGCTTGATTTTCAACACTTGGTAGTTGAGTTCACCTTTATGATCTGAAAATAAAACCACTTTTATGTATACACAACTTAAGTATATATACTCAAAATCCACTCTTTGTTCTGAAAATCATGTCCATGCTGTACTGTATTATATTTGGGATGAAAGATTTAATTGACTGTTTATACTTGAATCCCTGTCCAGTTTGACCTGTCATAACCTCAGGCTTTCCCTGACCATATGCAGAACAGCAAGTGCATCTGTTTGTTTGGTTTATCTGAACTCGTTGCACAACAAGATGACAGTGCTGGAACCAAAGCATTCAATGGAGCCCTGTCCTCACAATCTGTACCTGCAACAGCACTCTCCCACCAGGGGGCTTGTCTTGAAGCTCTGTACTGACCCTGGAGAGAAAACCCGAGCCCCAGACGGACACATATACAAATATAAACAACACTTTCTATAAAGACTATGTTTTCTTCTTCTTCTACAGATAACATTACTAATATTAATTATTGATGCTTGGACAAAACCTTTTGATGCAAGTTAACAAAGTTTGTGTGTTACCTTTGTACTTAGTACAGCACTAGGGGTCACAATCAAAGGACTTGCTTTATATTCACGTTGGATTAACACACTTACTGTAGAAATGTATTTGAAAAGCAATTGGAAGAATTCTGTGTAACTGCAAATATTTATGCCAGTTAAAATCATTTCAGAAGTTCTGATATTAAACTCATAGAATTTCAACTAGCTGCCACATGGTGGCAGCATTTGACTCTTGAGTTAGGAATGCCTTTCCTTAAAATCTGTTTTCAGTAGAATGCCCACTAACTAGCAACAAAAGTGTTGTATTCAGTAGAGTGTAATAAGACGTATGGGATATGAGCTTTACAGTACTGAGTCTGTCACCCCTGACTGCAGTTTATGGAAAACACAAACCTGATTGGAAACAACAATAGAATTGCATAAGCAGAGCGGAGAAAGGTCCTAGAGGCAGCGCTTATCTGAAATGTGTCATTTTTTATCAGGCCTTTAGTTATTCAGAAATGCAGTGTAGAGCGACGTCCTCTCCGCTGTGACATTAACTTGCGCCTGATCTGCTATTGCTTGACAAGCGCCAAATTGCACAGAACTCACAATTTAAAAATAATGATCCTGCCTAAGAACCTTTGATGGGTTTTTGTGACTGGCTTTTCCACCAACTCTTTCAATGTCAGTGGAACCCATTACTGCCTGGTTCTGTAGGCAGACCTGCAAGAGGGTGTTGCTCTGATCTCGTGTTATAACACTTTGTGGAAATACGTGTAGAAATGAGATAAATGCACAGCATTACATTTTACATGTGTTACTAGAAGTTCAGTATAAAAATTAATTCGTATCATGCTTGTTGTTTAGAATTGTAAGTTTTAGTGGTGTTCCGGTACCTTCAGGTTTAGGACTACACCCCTAGGAAATGTAATATTTGGATGTGTTGCAGCAGCTCCAATCAGCCCTGTTTCCTTGGCTTGCTCATACAGACTATGCTTTATTATCCAGATGGAAGGGGCTGAGGTATGATTTAATGGGAATGCATCAGCATGAGCCTCGGGACTAGAAACAGCCTGTTAAGAAAGAAAAACAAGAGCAAACACAAACGGACAGGTACACAGGTTGCTGTGTTATATTTCAGTGTAAGGGCGGAAAGCTTTAATAATCAAATCCTGTTGTAACAACATTAGGAGGTCAGGTGTTCTCTTCAGGATATGCAATAGGATATAGAGATATACAATAGAATTCGATTACTAAAGATTCTACTTTAACATCTCTTCAAACCCATCTTCACATTTCATCCCGCAGGCTTGTAACAATAATGCATTATATGAAGCTGCAATAAGATGTCTATATCAGGGAGCCACCTTTGACTCGATTTATTTTCAATATGCCTATAGAGCATCTAGTTGACTACGACAAGCTGATCACTGTTTCATTAAAGCTCTTCCAAACACAGTCATATATATCAATTGTTACAGACAGGTATACAAAGGAATGGTGCAATTCCTAATTCTACTGCAGTATAATACCCCTCCTTCAAGACATTTTACACATCGATGACCCTTTAGGAAGTCCATGTATAGAAATGGATAGAAGTTGGCCACTGACTACTGCTTGGACGCTTTGTACATGTTTAGAATATTATGTCAGTTCTATTGTAAATGAGTGGTTGCTTTGCATATACTGTATAGTATTAATTAGCTTGTTTTGCTTCTGGTGTTTAAAGATGTGAAAAATGTGTCAAGCTCTCTGTGCCAGTAATTTGCTTCTGCACCCAGTGCAATTTAAAATGCATAGATCAGGGGCCAGCACTTTGTGAAACTTGTACCTTTCCAGTGAGTGTCAAGGTATGGTACTATGGCCCAAGGTAAGGTACACCCATAGTAAGGCAACAGTGTAGTTAGTTCATGATTAGACCTGAGGTATTAAATGCTGTCAGTTAATATCTCCACACAGTTACAGGACAATTTTTATCACCAAAATGAAAAATAAACCTTTTGCTCAGTAGGTATTTACTTAAACAAAGTCATTATGGGTTTTTTTTATATCATGCATAGATAGCATTGATTTCACAACGTTTTCATTTTTATTATGGACTCTAAATGTGTTTTTGTTTGCACCTACACACTTCTAAAATCGTTTAACAAAAGAAGTCAGCTCATTATAAAAAGGAAGTTACTGAAAGAAAACAAAAGTAAAGATTTTAAGTGGTCCATCTTGACAACTATTGCTTTAAATGTTTGCAGTATGAAAGGATTTTAGTTTACAAAACAAAAACAAGTCGTGCAACATTTGCTTGCAGTTAATTAAGAGTTGGCTACTGCAAAGCTGTTATTGTAAACCAATAAAGCCTGTCAATGCTATTGGAGATGCTGAACTGGATGCAGCTATCATAAAGACCCACTCATTTGATTGAATGGTAACCAGGATTGTTGAAAGGTGCAGTGCCCTACATTATAGGACATTTTGTTGGAAGCAAAGCATGATTTCTGTTTGTGATATATGCCGGTCCAATTTAATATCCTCAAAAATGTATTTTCTGAGTTCCTTTGAGATCACCTCTGTGGATGGATATGGGAGAGTGGGTGTAGAGTGGATTAATCAGATCAAACATGTTGCCTTAAAGATAACAAGTGTCTGCTTCAAAATAGACTATAGGTATTTCAGAGATAATTGGCTGTGCTGCCAGTGGAATAGACTCTTCAAGTGTTACGCTCAAGTCAATGAGAACTATGAGTCCTTGCAGCCTCAGCTTCTCCCAATTAAATTTCCTTGTTTCTCTGCTGTTGTGAAATGAAATAAATGTATATTTTAAGAGACCTGGGGATAAAGCCTATTTAAATGTGCCTGCTGCAAATGTTCCGGAAAGCTACAGAGAATACTGTGGAAACTACAGAGGGCAGTTCTGTTTCAGAGAAACTGATGGGAGGAAACTAGTCTTTTGTGACTTCCCAGTCTCTGATAGTTATTGTGATATACATTACAGGGCTGGGACACAAAGAAAAGAAAACTGCAGCTATCGCTCTGTCATTGGGGTTTAAAGGACCACCATGGGCTACCAAGACTACTCTGATTGGACTAGACAAGTCTGAAAGGTTTAATTATTTGAAGGAGGATGAACTACCTTTCCTCAGACTGATAAATCCTTCTTTTCTTTGACTAATCTTACATTAAAAATAAGTATTCTAGGCTATAGCAGGACAGTCCATTACAGGGCACATACAGTAAATTCATTCAGTTCTATTGTGTAACATTTCCTCATGACGTGAATCCAAGTGTGTGTGCGTGCTAATAGTTCCTAATAAAGTGGCCACAGCCAGTATTTCAATGCATTAGCGCACAGCTGAGTCCCTCCGTGACAGAATAGCTTTATTTAGTAAAGAGAAAGAGTAATTCCAGTCCGGTCACTAAAAACAAAGTCTGTGACTATTTCAATATTTGCATGGCCATTGTAATGCAAGTGACAGCTTTATGGAAAGGATTCACAATCCCAGCAGTGGCCCTGCATCCCAGCATCAATTATGTTTCAGGCCTATCATACAACACAGGAATCGATTCTGAATATTTTATTGCTTTAATTAAGTCGCTCCATGCCCATCTGACGGGAATAATCAGGGACAGATATGTTTATTTCATTTTGGAAAATGTGTTCCCTTTATTTCTGCTTTGTGCTGCAGAATTTCTTTTTTTATCTTCAGTTTCACTGGGCGTGAGCTGGGGGGAAGGATAAGGCAGAAGAAGCAGCAAGGAGCAGTTAGTAGGACAGAATGTGGTTACTGACTGAGGGCGACGCTGTCGCACATCCCAGGGGCAGAGGACCCAGCAACCGAAACGGGATAGAAAGATGGTCACTGACTGAGGGCGGCGCTGCCAACACAACTCAGGGGCAAAGGACCCAGCGACCGAAGACAGGATAGAAAAGAGGTCACCTACTGGGGCCGACGCTGTCGACATCCCAGGGGCGGAGGACCCGGCAACCGAAAACACATATGAGGGTTATGACTTGGAAAGCCGCCCCTCGGGAGAAGATGAGAGAGGTACCCAGCATCTGAGGCTTCTGTAAGGGGCGCTCGTAAAACCCCTGATTGGCCGAGACGTCACGCTTCCTGGGACCTGAAAATAAGGACAAGCATTGAGGTTAGTATAGGACTCGGCATGAGTGACCACGTCCTGAAGAGAGGCAGAATAGAAGAGAGCCTCGAGTGAGATAAGATGAGCGCAGGAGCTGCGACAGGACAGAATTTGGCCGGGGGTCCGCTCTGACTCACGCGGTGAGAACCCCTGAAGGTAAGGGAGGTGGCTGCCTAGCCCTGAGGTCGGGGAAGTGAGCCTCACTTGCCCCCCAAAGGATGGACCCCCGGCACCTCACGAAAACTCCCACACCGTGAGACAAACAAAAGACAGCACATGTCAACGCATAACATAGACAAAAGACCAGAAGGACGAACAGGACGAACAGAGGGAGATTAGTAAATTTGTTAGTAGGATGTGACTATGTGTATACCTGCCGCTCAGTGGAGAGGAAAAAACCCCTTGAGGCGGATTAGGGGAAAACCTCTGGTGGCCCCGGCGAACAGGTAGCCCCCACTCCGGGCATGCTAGCGATTTTAAAATGGGCTGCAACTATATCGGAGGGAGATGAATGAACGTAATAATCTACTGCAGAAGAGGACCAGCGGCCCATGGTCTTGATCAGACTGTGGTTGATGCTGGCTCTTGCAGCGGAGGTAGCTGCACCTATACAAAATGAATGGGGAGAATACAGCTGAGGAGGGAGGCCTGCTCTAGAAAGGAGGGTGGAGAGGTGGGCTGATTAGGAGATCTTCGTCGCTGCAGGGAAGCTTGAAGCTGAAGGAACTGTGAATTCTGAGCTTCTGAGGAAGCTGAAGGCCGCTGTGATTGATGTTGGCCCTCGCAGCAGAGGGGGCTGTGCCTACAGAATGATTGGGGGGGGGGGGGGGTTGGAATCCAGTGACGACTGATCCTAGGAGCGAGAGAAATCAATGAGGGGGTGGAGTAGAGGAGGTAGGCTTGCTCTGGTGGGTTGAGAACTTGCGATGAGTGATGATAGGAGCGAGGGGAATCAATGAACTGAGGGTCCGGGGGGGGGGGAGGGGGGGGTTCTTGCTGGGGGGATACCTTGATGATCAAAGGGGCAGATAGGGGACTCTACTTGACAGCTGAATGGACTAACCACGTTGAAATTGATCCCTCTTGGAGGTACGACCGAATGGTGAAGTAAATTAGAAGCAGAAGAAACAGTGAGTTCTGAGGAAACCGAAGAAGGCCGAGAAGCAGATGAGATACCTTGACGTTGAAAATAAGGGGCAGATAGGGGAATCTGCTTGACAGCTGAATTAACTGACCGTGCTGAAATGGATCTGTCTGGAGGTACACAACTGATCTCCAAAGGTAGATCCTTGTATGGGGAGAAGTGGCGTTTCCGAAGAGTAGAATGAGCAAACTGAGAATGTTCATTGATGCGGACAGCGGGAAGGTGAGGCAGAAGGGAAGGCTCTTAAGAATCAGTTGTTAGGCAGATGGTCTCCATGAGGAGATCTTCTTAAGGGGACAAGCAAACTTTCCGAAGAGTAGAGATGAGTGAATGGAGAATGACTGTTGATATGGGCAGGCGGGAAGGTGCAGCGGGGGGGGGGGGGGGATCTTTGAAGATTCTGCAAAGAGTCAGACAAACTACTGGTATGGAGAGAATGGTGGGAATAGAAAATCCCTAGCTGGACGATGAAAGCCATGATCTGGTTTGATTGAAGGAATAGGATGAATCCGATTCTGGCACGGAACGTTTAAAACACTGACCAAGCTGTACAATATGAAACTTTCGAAGGAGGGAGAGAGCTGCAGATATGAAATGCTGAGCAGATTGAAGGAGGTTACTGAGAGTATGATTCTGGTGAAGCTGGGGAATCGGGGGGGGGGGGGGGGGGGCACGCAGCAGACGGGACCAGTCGACGGAACTTGGAGACTAGAAGTGGAGGCCGAAGGGGAGCTGGAACTGACAGTTGAGGTAGCAGCTGGAACTGAATGAATGTGCGTAAATCGACTGCTGGGGAAGCTCAGCACGCTTTGTGCTCCATTTTCTGGAATGGAGGGCAGAGATGAGATGTTGACTATCCTATGTGTCAGTTAATACGGGATCGATCTGCAGTCTGCTACTATCATGTCTGCTTGAAATGGAAAAGGTGAACTCACATTGAGAGACTGGGTTTCACAACTCCAGTTATTCTCCTAGAGTGGAACTCCTTAACTCATAAACAAGACAGATTTCCAGTCTCACCGCGTTTCTCTCCATGTATTAATGCTGTAATATTTGAGAGGATGTGTGGACATATGAATAGATTGCTGAGAAAGACAAGCACCTCGTATTTTTGATTAGATGGGGATTAGCATTAGCCTTGACTGCGGAATGCTTCCACGATCTGCGTATTGGAGGAAAGCGGAAGCATTGGAAGATCTAGAGTAGTGCAGGTACAGATTTAGACTGTGAACTAAAGCAACTTGCATGCTATAATAGTGAGTATATCTGAAGAGGGAGCAGAGATCTGCTGCAGTGAGGAGCAATTAACAGTAGAGGACGGGATCTGCTGAACGGTGCAGAGATCTGAGGAAGTAAACAAAGAAGTGCTGTCAATAATGAGCGGTGGTCTGCTGTAGAGAGAGAGAGAGAGAGAGAGAGAGAGAGAGAGAGATCTGCTGAAGCAGTGATCTGTTATTGTGAATGGTGGACTGCCATTGGTAGAGCGTGGTGGTCTGCTGTAGAACGCAGAGATCTGCTGAAACAGGGATCTGTAATAGTGAATGGTGGATTGCCATCGGTAGTGTGAATATCTGCTGTAGAGCGCAGAGATCTGCTGAATGCGGTGGATATTGGACTGTGAGTTAAAGTGATTTAGATGAAGCCAGAGATGGAGAATACATAGAACTGAGGCCGCTGTAGAACCTAAGAGGATGAAGAATCCGTTGCTCTGAGGCTGTTGAAAAATCTATTGATTTTGTCGGGAGCAGTCCGCCTCAAAGGGGCGGGGGGAGGGGGGGGGGGGGGGGCAAGAGTTGAAATTGAAGAATGTCATTTGATATAGATAAGGGGGGCAGCAGGGCAGCAGTGTGGAGTAGTGGTTAGGGCTCTGGACTCTTGACCAGAGGGTTGTGGGTTCAATCCCCAGTGGGGGACACTGCTGTTGTACCCTTGAGCAAGGTACTTTACCTAGATTGCTCCAGTAAAAACCCAACTGTATAAATGGGTAATTGTATGTAAAATTAATGTGAAATAATGTATAATGTGATATCTTGTAACAATTGTAAGTCGCACTGGATAAGGGCGTCTGCTAAGAAATAAATAATAATAATAATAATAAACAGAGGATGAGGCAGGAGGGGAACTCCCGAGAATCCATCCGAGTGAGAACTGCGGGAATAGATAGAAAAGCTGTAGTGTCCGAGCTTCGCAGCGAAACCAAACTGGTTTAATGTATAGAGAGAGAGAGCTTGTGGTATTATACTGCCATCCAGAGGTTATGATTGGAATTACATCATTGACTTGAGTGAAGCAGGGTAGAATCTATGAAGTTATTACGATTAAAATCCTTGTCTATGTAGAACAACATTTGCTTATTCCTTTAGATTTGAATAATAAATATTCTAGACATGTTTAGGACAGATAGTCATGAATATAAATAAGTTAACGCAGTATTTAGATGTCATGGTTCGGCGCGTTGAAGTCGTCTCCGCCAGTTGTGAAAGCACAGCAACAGTAAGCCGGAAGATTGCAGTGCTGAGGCGCAGAGCACGCAGAGCCTGATGAAGCTGCCTGGTCACCATGACGACTTACCACTCCCTGCAGTCACTCAATAAGGGCGTTGCCATGGTAACCATAGTCTGTGAGGTGCCGGTGGAAAAGTTACAGTACAGCAGTGTCGTTGGAGAATGTTGTGACCAGTCAAGTCACGAGCCGCCACTGGTTGAAAATGGAGTTTAGAATGGGCTGGGTACGTCTTTAAAAGGTTGAACGTAGCTGATGGAGGTCCAGGGCAGGATCTTCTGATGGAACGGTAATTGTGCTGGCTCTGTGGGAGCGAGGGGAGGGGCGTCTGATTGCAGGCGAGGAGTAAAGAAAGATTCCGCCGACAAAACTTCGTAGTAGAATTAAATAGAGCTAAGGTAAGGCAATCGCAGACAACGGGAATGTTGATGTCATGTCGAAGGAGCTTGAAAGTTTAACGGAGGACCAGACTTTCTGATAAGGTTGCAGACAAGTTGAGTAATGAAGCTGCGCTTTGGACGGCTATGATGGCGGGGTGGAGACTGGATGGAACAGGAAAGAGTAACGTTGGAGCTCTTGGAGCCGAAAAGAGAAGCTGAATGAAAAGAAAGATCACCTGAGCAGGTAAGAAAATGATTGCTAATATCTTGGCAGCGATGTGCAGAGAAACGACCTGCGTGAGCGAGGCAACGAAGTTTAGATATTAGCGATAAAGCACGAAACGACGGCGTCTGAGCGTTTGCTACAAAAACAAAACACTAGACAGAAAAGGTGCAGGTGATCAGGGCTTAAATAGTAAATAGATACTAATTAACGGGAGATTAGAAAATTGAAAGATTGGAAGATTAGCGGCCCCCCCCAGCTCCACGCCCCCCGAACCTCGCAAGCTAACATATAAAAGTATAAAGTGTGATATTACTCCCAGGTAATGAGCAGCAGGTGCAAAATAAATGTGTCAGTATTTTCTTTTTTGTAGAAGACCATCCTTTTTTATTTTTCATTTATATCAGGCAGGCAGCTTTCCTTTTTGTTGCCTCTGCATGCCCACTGTGATAATAAACAAGATGTATCTCACAGTGTGCACTGCCTTCTTATCTACACTGCGCAACCACTCCTCACAAGTGTTTGGAGAAATGAAGTCTGCCTCCTACTGTGCATACTGTTCTGGCAATGGCAGGCCAGTATTTCTCTTTTCTCCATGTTCTAAAACAGGTTAACGGTAATTAGTACATTCAGGTTTCCTTTCCCTGGTGTTGGATTTAGTCATAAATCCAATGAGACACACACTCACTCACATACACACACACACACACATACACACTGACGCACGCACGCATGCACTCACACACACTCAGACACTCACACACACGCACGCACACACACACATACACACTGACGCACGCATGCACGCACACACACACGTATTCACACGCACAAACACACACGCAAACACACGCACGCACACACAGGCACGCACACGCACACACACACACGCACACACACCCACACAGTTTAACAGTTTCAATTCAAATTTAATCATAATAAAACATCAAAATACAACATGCGAAGGAAACAGTGTGAAAGATGTCTACTACACAAAACAAAAGCAGGTACAAGTTCCTTCCTTATGGAAAATTCGACGGACCATGTTTGTCACACAGATTAGTGTGTTTCCACACAGCGGTAATAAAGCTTATACAACGCTTCATTGGGCATGCGTCGGTACGTTTCAGAGCACATGTGAGGGTACATGCGGAAGTCATGTTTTTTGGCTCAGAAGAGATGCTCGAGAACAGTGATTTTGGACATGGCAGTGTGGCATTATGCAGATGTTTGGGCGCATATGGATTATTATTCAATGACCAAATACATTCGGAACAGCAAGGTGGGATAGTTTATGTTTTATTTTTCATGTAGTGCTGATGTACCCTTTAACATATACATTTTTCTCTAATATGATTACCAATACATTTCCACTCTACAAGCTCCATTTCTAGCTACAGTATAGGTCATAGAACAGGAAAGCGGCTCATGAAGACGTTGCAGTTTCTGACTGAACCCCAGTGAGGATCTGTGGCTTTTAACACGAGGAAAGACTTGACACAACTTCCTCATTTACTAGCCTTTGATGCATTCCCCCCTGACAGACTGGAGGCCTGTATTTGAATCTGGCTCAGGTCACATTAGTCCACCTCACAAACTCGGCACAATGTAGCCCTGTTGGCAATCTTACATAAGAGAGGCCCAGATCTGAATGACAGGGTCGTTCAAGTAGGGATTGTTGGTACACAAATAAAACTATAAGGGGTTGTTCACGTGGGGTCTGCCACCATTACCCCTTTCATAAGCTCTCAAATGCAAATTCAAACACTTTTGGAGCGATAGATTGATCCCAATAGTCATCTTCCAATTCCTTCAATAAGCTGAGGTTGGATAAGCTTCTTTAAAACCAAAATCAATAAACAGTAATGCACACAGAACACTTGTAACAACTGGGCCAGTGATGCAATAAAAAAAGTGTCATGTGGTTTGAAATCTGCTTTAAATGAGGTTGGTGACATGCATTTTTAATAATAGGAGAAGTCACTTCTGAGCAATTACAAGATGTTAAACCACAAGTCCCATTAAAAACAAAAAATACATTATGCATATTGCCATCCCACCTCCACATTAACAGATACAGATAAATAATATTCAAAAGTAACTAATAAACACCTTATTTCACTTTTTTTTTATTTCTTCCCTCCAGCAGCATAGCTTCTATATGATTTTTTCAGTAATTATCATTTATGTAAATGTTTTGAGTTTCAGCAGCACTTAATTTCTTCAGGGCAGCAATAAACGCCCGACTCTGTTTTACATTACAATCCTGACAGTTCATCATAATTAGGAAGAAATGTCTCTTTTTAAAGACAATCCCACATCGCCTGCATGCATTTACCTGAACACATCAACAATTCAGAGAAAAAATAAATAAAATCATTGGACAGAACTACAAATCACATTTTTTTTGTTAATAAAGACAAATGGATTTCCGTCAGATATTTACAGATTTCATTTTAACCACAATCTTAGGGCTCATTTGTTTCAAATTAGTGTCATATAGTCAGGATTTGTCCTATTGTACTGTTCTGTTTGTCAGTTATGCGCTTCAGTTGTAAGGTGTTTTACCAGATAGTCAGATAGTTTTGTTTGATAAATTATTGGGATATTGCTTTAAATAACTTCTGTAAGCATTCGTAATTGATCTAAAACACAATATGATGGAAGTGTTCTCAAATTATTTGGAGTAGTATAGCTGAACCACAAATCTAAAAAAAAAAATATATAAATATATATATATATTCGAGAAGGAACATTTCAAATTTGTGGGTTCTGATAAATTTGAAATTGCAAAACACTCCTACTGTGATCTCCTCCACAGCTCCTCTGAAGAGAAATAAAAAAGCTGCCTTTTACATGATAACTTGCAATGTTACATGCTGCTAAAGATGTTCCGCTTCTGTCTGAACCAGAAACTATTTTCAAAGCACAGCAATGCATGCTCTTTTGCTTTAATTTGGGATCTGCAGATTTTTCAAGTACTGCACTGTAGCTTTAAGGTTAGGACTAGTGTTAGGGTTCATTTGGGATCTGCAGATTTTTCAAGTACTGCACTGTAGCTTTAGGGTTAGGGTTCATTTGGGATCTGCAGATTTTTCAAGTACTGCACTGTAGCTTTAGGGTTAGGGTTAGGGTTAGGATTCATTTGGGATCTGCAGATTTTTCTAGTACTGCACTGTAGCTTCAGGGTTAGGGTTAGGGTTAGGATTCATTTGGGATCTGCAGATTTTTCTAGTACTGCACTGTAGCTTTAGGTAGAAACTGCTTCCTCAGTTTCTTTGGGATGCCACATGTAAACATCTCTGTTTAGTTTATTACAAATACATGTTTATAAAAGTCATTAACTATTAACTAAAATGTCTGAATAATTATTTTCTGATTGATTGATTGATTGATTGAGTGATTGATGACTGCTGATGAATAGTTATTTTCTGATTGATTGACTGCTGATGAATAGTTATTTTCTGATTGATTGATTGATTGATTGATTGATTGCTGCTGATGTTTGTGTCTGATTCAATAGCATTAAACACCCATTTCCTGCCCAGTACCGGTTTGCTTCAAAGGATTTATGTATTTTTGTGTTTGTTTTTCTATTTGCAGTGTTATCAAACGGCAGTCTTCACAATGTACAGTACTGCATTGCAAGCACACCCCTCCTCTCAAAGTGCTGCTGTGCAGCTCAGCACACAAGCAAGTGACCCAAAGCACTAATAAATAATGCTGCCAATGTCAAAAGAATTAAAACATTGCAGTCTAATTGGTTTTGCACAACATGTCTGGTGTTCAAAGCTTCATAACTTACATTGAGTAAATCACGATTAATAATCTTAATGCTAATCACATTTTGCCTGTTTACACCAACAACCTAATTTAACTGGAGTATTCAATTTAAGTTGAATAATCTAAGCAAACTTGTACTTTGGAAACCATTAAAAACTTGAAATAGTGACAATAAGTCTTCCTTAGTAGCTGACTTTCTTTTTTAACATTACATATTTATTGGAAGTTTTTGCAATTTAGTTTTTGCAATTCCTAAAGTTTTTGTTTTTTATTTGTATTTTTTAACATTGCAGTTCAATTCACTGCAGGTAGTTTACATGTTGGACAAAACTGTGAATATGACAGCCTAGTTTTGAAAGCCTTACTTCCATGGTCTACCGGTGTGAGGCTGGGGCCATGGCATTGGCCCTAGCAAAAGCATAGCTTAGTGTAATTAAGCAGAGTGAAAGCATGGTAACGCATAAGGAAGCATTGTAAGCCCAGAGAGGTGCGGTAAAGGATATTTAAATAAAACATGCCAATGGTAAATACACAGTGTAACCACGGGGAAAGCATGGGACACATGCTAAATTACACTGTAAATGTACTGTTGTAAACTTTAATAAAGGGCTGCCTGCCCATGGAGATGATTGTAAGCACATGTAAGGTACAGAACACAGCTCCTTGAAAATATTCCTTTAAGAATTGTGGGCTGCATTGAGCCAATCAGGATTGACACATGCCCTAGTTTTCCCTGTATCATCACAGTTGTGAGAGAAATGTCCTGATGAGTGGCAAAAAAATATATATTCAAACTGCAATCTGATGAGAAAGGTTAAGTGTGTGCAAGACTTAATGTAATCCCATTATATGCACAGAACGTTTCAACGATATGCAATGAATCTTGCCATTACTGTTTCAGATGGTTAATAATAAGTGTGACTCAGAATAAACTACAATGCAGTGAGATCCATAAATTTAAAGCTATTTACAGCCATCACTTGGTAATTAAATGTTCCCTCTTAGATAACAACCCGATTAAAATGTTAATGATCAGATTCAGTAATTATGCTTACCATTACATAGCTATTGTTTTGTGTGTGTTAATTGACTGGTGCTGGGTGGGTATTTTTTATATTTACATGCGTCATGTTAATTGTGACTGCATTAGACTGGATAGAACTATAATTGTTATTAAAACAGGTATATTTTGTTCATATTGTGAACATAGACATAATACAGCTAATGCTACCTCTGAAGGTGTGCGCTGAGTGAAGAGCTCCTGAACTAGTCAGAAGTGAGTGTGTTTTGAATGCAGAAATACACTGGGAGTATTTAAATCCATTCAAAATACATTTTTCAGGTCCCTGAGTGGCTCACCTGGTAAATGGTTACATAAGAGTTACAATCCTGTAATTCACAAAATCTTGCACACACTGTAACAAAAAGAAAACCACAAGACCAAGGCTACATGTTTTCTGGGATGTCTGTCATTCCTTGGAAACTATGTTGTGTTTCTGAAAGGAGAATCCACCCACTAATCACATTCCTAATCAAACTGTCCCTTTAAATAGCCCTCTCTCCTTGTTGGGTTTCTTTGTTTGGTCCTCCTCCTCCCTTGCCTTGTCACAGGGGAAGGTGGCCTAGAGTGCCACTTGTACCACAATATACATTACAACATAGTTCAGGCAGCGTATAGGGGCGGCTATCGAGCTCCAATGGACAAGGCCATGGGACAAATGTACCTTTCATTATGGGCATGGGCATTTGTCAAATGCAATAAAGAATTGTTCATTTTAAATCTTTTATGGATGTCTCCTTACTGAATTTAAAGACATGTGACCCAGTGGTCTTTGATCTTCTTGTTCCAGTTGGAGTTGCCAGTTTGGTTTACAAATTCTCTTGACAGATTCCTTTTCAAGTCTGTTAAATCTTTGTTGTTTATCCATTTTATGGACGACTAAATAAAAGCTAACTGCTCTGGGACTGATTTCTTACCCAGTTGATCACAGGGCACATGTTGTGGTCACTGTAGTTAGAGCTCAGGTTTTACTCTTGTTATCATTCACTTGAATATGAAAGAGATTTAAAAAAAAAATGTAGCTCATAAATATTACACCCTCACTACCCTGAATTCTAACAGTTCTGTTAAAGAAACAATATGCTTTCCAAGTCAATCTTATCAATAACAGGATGGCCAGCAAGAGCTTGACTGAACCCTAGCTGATCCGTACTGATCTACATAGGCACAAACCCCCATTCTTAAAGAGCTGCCACCTGTCTTGTTACTATAACCCATATTGCACCAGGCAGACAGACAGGATATTGTCTGTGTCAATGCATTGCCTTGAATTCCCTTTAAGTAGTGTCTGTATTTGATCCCTTTTTGCAAAAATCTAGTCCCAATGCCAATTTTGAGTTTGTGGACTTAAATAATACAACATTTTAATTTGAAGACTGGCAAAGATAGGACCATGAGACTGAATAAGAGCAGTGAGGTTTTCCACCAGTTCCTTGGGCTAAAACTAAAATGGCAAGACCAATTTCAAGATCAGAAAGCAGCATGAGTTCCATTACTTTGTTAATATGTGTGGGTGTCATTTTCATGTAGGGTTTTTTTTTTTATGGAAGAATGGAAGGCAGATACTTCAAGCATTCTGCTTCACCTGGAAAGCAAATGAGTCAGTAAAAAGCAATTTCTGTAACCACAGAGCCAAACACCTTGCAGAGGCACCCTCCGGGGAGACAGGAATAGTAAAGTATCGGGCTGATGGAGCAAATGATGACGCGTGGTCTTAGGAGAGCCAGCACTGTAGGTTGGATGTGCTCCACTATCAGCACTAGACCTGAGTGAATTGGATCCTGTATACATATACATATTGAACCACTATACTGCCATTCTATACCTGAGGAGACGTTAATGTGGCACTTTTGATTTGATGCTACATTTTAACATCTGTTAACCAGCCCAGTGGAGACAACTGCTATCTGTTCACTGGCCAGCGCCTGGCTGGTGTGACATGACAGGGGGCTGGGCATGAACTGGAGACCGTGCACACCGCAATTAAAAACAGCCACGCTCTTCTGCAATTGCGGTTTGAGAGCTTTCAATCTTCTCACACCCACAGAGGTCACATCACACTGGTACAGTTACACTGCCATTCATTAGACAATCTATCTATCTATCTAAATTATTTTGTTTTTTTTTATATTGTTAATTGGAAATGCTTCCAAAACTTTACAACTTTACAAAAAAGGCTAAGGTGTGTTCAGGGCCAGCCTTAGGACAAGGCGAGCAGGGCGGCAGCCTAGAGCCCCACACCTCAGGGGGCACCGCGTGCGTCACAAATTGTATGACGTCTTCAGAGTCGAAACAGTCTCGCGAGTATTATGTCGTCTCCTCACAAGTATAAGTTGAGGCATTGTAAAAGGAAAATAAAAAATATAAAGAAATTCAAGTCAAGCGGCAACAAGGAGCTCAGCTGCAATATCTAGACAAACCAGCAAATAAAAATTTGCTTCAGGAAGCAAATGAATCAGATTCAGACTCTTCACAATAATCATCTCCAAAATATTGGTTTCTGCTTCCCAATGTAACGTTACCGCATTTGCACTTTCTGACTGACAAAGTGGACGTATTTCCTCAAGTGAGTGTACTCGATCATAAGCTCATGGTGCGGTGTCTTGGCACAGCTTTATTTACAGTTGCAGCTTATCTGTTGGAGGATGTCATTTCGTGGCAGACTGCTGTTTCTGTTTGCAGGTGCTGTTTGAAATATTGAACAGTATGCACTCAGTTGCATGCCTTAATTTGTGTTCAATTTAATGGAAATGGCATATATTTAAATGCACTATACAACACTGAACAATACAGAAACTAAATCTTAATGTACTGCTAGAAGCTTTTGCCAGCACTGCATTTCAGGGATAATGACAGTGCTGTGGCTCATTACAGAACGAGGCAGTAACAAACTCCAGAGAGTAATAATTAGGGTTATCTGAAATGTGCTTTGTTTGATGTCCAGTTGCTGTGTAATACAGCACGTCATGTTATATTAACATTCCTAATTGAATTATGTTCTGCCATTTAATCATTGTTTGACAAACTGCAATATACTGGAGGGCATATGATAGGGCTGTTATACAAAACTTCACGCAATTTAAGTCAATTAGACTCACCAGTGTGAAGCATGAGATGAACGGTACACAAATAAAAACATTTTTCCAAAACATTTGTCTCCTTGCATTTCTTTCAGTTTTACCTTTGACAGTCGATTAGAATCACAACGGAAGGATTTTAAATCTACAGAACACTCTGTAAAAAGGAAACCACTGTCATGTAGCTTAAACTTGAACAATTATGTATCACATCATGTCAGCATATCATATCACTAGTTGACGACTATAGGTATTATACTTGTCCAAATTAAATAACCCAGAAAAATGATGAAGTGGGTAACACATGTATTATTTAATTAATTTATTGAAGATTTTCAAAACACAATATAGTCCCAGTATGCGGGGGTGGCTGCTTCATAATTAAGCTGATTTTATATTCTTACAGATGGAGAGGGACAGGTCACTGAGCTGAATCCTTATCTTCATAACAGTTTACTGCACGTGCTGCTTCCCTGGTCTTCTGGGGGCACTTGGGGATGCTGTGTCATAGAGGCCAATGATGTACAATGCAGAGGGCTGTGAGGCTCTCACTATTATTTATAATTTGTGTGGCATTCCATTTTAACACATGGTTGGGTGTCCCAAGAGGGCAGCATTCAAAATGTATGTTTTTTTTTTAGATAAAATCCTGCTCTCATTCTCATCCTACAGCGCTTTAACCATTCCCACTGTACATTCAAAAAACTTGGTAACACTCTACATGAAGTGTCTTTAATTACGGTGTCAAAATGAATATCAGCAATGGCCAAAATAAATGTATACATGTTTCTTTAGTCAAACTTAAATTTATTAAAAAAATGTATAAGCATGTTATTAAAGCTGTAACAAGGGAAAGCAGTTTGCAATATAACCAAAATGGCATTATTAATGGAACGCTGTTATAAAGTTATTGTTATCTAATTAATTTTTGTTTTCAGTACATGGCTTAAAATGCTGTATTTTCATAGCATGTTATTATTTATAACGAATACATTTATACACACTATTAAGTATTTTTTGCTTACCCTTAATTAAAGTGTCACCGTTTCTTTTCAGTATCAAGGACAGAATGAGTTAGACCCTCAACCATAATTTAAAATAATATTATATTGTGCTGATGTACAGTAAATAGTTTATACTTTTTCTAATGTGTGTTTAGCTGCCAGCTGTTTGCTGCCTGTAGTGTATGACCCTCAGGACACTCCTGATGTTAGAGGTTTTCATCTCTAGGGCTTTTACTGGTGAATTTAACTGGACTTTCACTGGTAAGATAAATGTTTTGTAACATGTTATAACTCAACCTGAAATTCGTATGGCAGTCTCGAGACTGTAAACTGCAACAGCCCCCTGAGTGGGAAGAGTACAAATTAGAATTGGTATAGTAGAAAGCAGAACTGCAGTTTTGATAAACAAGGTTAATATTTAAAACCCACAGTCCAATAAATCAGAGAGTGTACATGGATGCTTGTTTTTGTTCTTCTTTTAATTAATAACAGAAGCATGCAATGGAAGGTCAAGTTATTTGCATTTCTCCTTGTTAAAAAAGAGATACAAATTAAAAACTTAGATCAGCGACATCTGGCAGCTGGAATCGTAGGCCTACAGTTTTAGAGCTTGTCTGTCTTATGTTGATAACTGTCAGAGATTCTTATCATGGCTGCAGCTAACAATTTCCCTTCCTCCCTGTCTGTTTGAGGCAGATGCAAGTATATTGACGACAGTTTAGTGAAATGGAGAGATGAAAGAAGCAAACAGCAGGAGATTCTGGGATTCAAATACCAGCTCACTCACTGCGTGATGCATTGTGGGTCAATCAGACAACCAGTTTATTGTGATCCCAGTAATCCTATCTCCGGAAAACTGGGATTTCAGCCGGGCTTATCTGGTTACATGTTATTTTTAAAGACATTTTTCCAGTGTCTTCATGTTTTAGCCATGTATTAAACTGAGGTATTGTAAATGTACATTTAATTTAAGCAGTTTGTTAAAAAAAACACAAAAAAAACCAGAAAATGCAACCTCATTCTAAAATGAAAGAAACAATACAATCAGATTCAAAATGCTTTGTATCTGGTAATGTTGCTTTAACAGTGCTTGCTTACAGCAATTACTCATGAGGAGCTTTTGGCAAGTCAAAGAGTGCTGAGATTTTTTATAAAAGGTCTCCATTAAACATGTTTAAATGATGCATGGGTTTTGGGGTGATTGGGAATGTAGGCTCCCCAAACCTGCAGTAGGAAAGTAGAGCCAGACACATGAGAGTTAGTAGAGCTTGCTTTGAAGCCTTTCAAATCAAGCATTCCCTTACACAGCTAGAGAGGGCAGGGCTGTTATTACCACCCTTCAATATCATTCCACTACAACTGGGCTAAGTAATAGCTAAATCTTTGAATGGGCTGTGCTGGATGCTTTCTTAATATGAGTCTGTCAGGCTTCATTTACTTCCCATCTATTCTCACTATTTTCTACTGCCTTCACCTGTCCAGACTATGGAAAGGACTTTTTGCTTCCTGTGCTTTTCTTTAACCAAACGAGATTTATACAGTACATTATTATGACTAAATGACATGCTTTTCTATACAACATTTTACATCAATGGTTAAAGACAAAAATGTAAAGCAATGCAAAATGTTTTAAATTCTTCCACAATATTCCCAATGCATTGCTTGTGCCATTAAGGTAGCACAGTCTAGCTAATGATTCAACTAATGTATATATGCAGTACACACAAGTGCAATATGAATGATATTATTTGGTAGGATGTCATTCATATTGCACTTGTGTGTAGTTAGTGTGTAATTACATTGTTATAAACACACCTTCAATTCCAGAGTTATACCGTATGTATTGCTATTACTGTTCGCCAATAAACTTGTTAATTGCTTAACTGAAATATATGAGTGTATCAGCAGTAGTTTATTCATAGATTTTGAACACACTGGTAAATCATGTATAAGGTTTAAAAACAATAAGGAGTCAGATATTGATCCTCAGGGTACCTCTAAATTATAATTGTTTTCACATCTCATTCCGTGGGCAATTGCAGATTGCTGCCTGTTTAACAGATCCTTTTCCGTCCATTTTATTGCTTCATAACCTAAGCCAAACTTGCGCAGCTTTGCAATGAGATGTGATAGGCATGCCAGGTCAATAAACAGTGCTGCAGTCACATGCCTGTCCTCTAGCCCCACATTATACAGCAATATCTGCATGTTTACAGGCTTGAATCCAGATTGAGCATCATTACTATGAACATGAATATTACCAGTTAACTTGCACTGCTTTAATATCAAGCTGGTATTAAAAATGTATAACAAACATGACATTTTATATTTATATTGAGAGAGAGAGATAGAGAGAGAGAGAGAGAGAGAGAGAGAGAGAGAGAGAGAGAGAGAGAGAGAGAGAGAGAGAGATTATTACTTTTTTAAAATCACTGGAGACCAATGTCTTCTAAGTTTCCACAAAATAAGCAGCAATGTGAGCCTCCCTACACTGCCCTGGTGGGACTGTCCTATCAGGGGTGAGAGAGTAGTGCAAACTTCATTCCAAAGCACCTGTTGACCTCTCTGAGATAATACAGGCAAAGTGCCAATTGTGATGACGTAGTTTTTTTGTGATGTTGACAACTGTCTGGGAACTGGGGAGACCAATAAAATGGATTTCTTACCACACTCTACCAAACCTGGCTGAATATGAATTTGGACCTATCCAGCGCCCAAATCAAGTTAAAGGTAAATCATTGTAAGCTGAAATATCCCTTTTACATGAAGTGTCTCGAACTATATTGTTTTTACAATACAATAACACAGTAATATGGTTGTGGAGTAACAATGCTACAATATGTTTTTATTTATTATTTATTTTTTTACAAAATGTAAAACGTTGGCAGTTGTTAGCTACTGTATTTACACATGTTGTTGTGTATTTGCAATGTAATTACTATGTACCCACACATGCCATTATATGTGCAATGTGAAGATCCACTCTGCTGACCTGGCCTGTCTGATCAGTTCCTCTTTCAGAGGGTAGGGGTTCCCCTTGAGATGCAGGACCATGCAGTAATGCAAGTACCAACATCACTAACATCAGTCACAAGAAGGGATCATAATGCTGTTGTGTAATCAGCCTTACTGTAAATGACAAAGCAATCATCTGAACATATTTGCACTAGAAAAGCAACTGATAAATGTGTCCAAACTCCTTTTTCTGGTGTAAAAAAACAAGCCTGGCCCCAGGTAAGCATTCTTCTTCTGTAACCCAATCTATTTCCCACTAGAGGGAGTAAGTCTCTACAATGTGGGTTCTTTCATTTTGTTAGGTCAAGGGGCCAGCCTGCCACTTCTCTCTGCCTCTCTGCTTGTTGTAGATTAGGCAGCAGCCTACTGATGCAGGCCTCTTTCACATAGATGCCAGCAGCATCAGGCCGGTGCACATACGGTAGCCCCCTCCTGAGCTGCACTTGAAGACTCCCCCAGAATAGGAGATGTTGTTCAGTTTAAGTGCTTATCAAGGAAGTGACGCCAAACATACCCATCTTTGGAGATAACAGTTACAGTGATATCAGAATGTTCAAAATAAAACCTTTGCTCTGTGCATCTCACAGCCTCTTGCTTTCTTGTGTAATCTGTCAGAAAAATACCAACTTGTATTTATTACATTTTCCTAGAGAATCCAAACAATTTACAAATATAGTTACATGCTAATTACACTGTACCTACAGATCTAATTACAGCATCATTTAGAAGTGTAACTTATAGAGTGACTTTCACTGGCAATTTATAATTGTGTAGAAAATGTATATTTAACTTTCCATTTTTATTCAACAATACTGCCACAAATATACTCTCCATTACATTTTGGACCTAAAAAAGTAATCTGATTACTTTTCAATATTACATTAAAAAAATACCTTACTGTAATAAGTCACTCAAAAAAGTAATCTGATTACAAGTAACTTGTTACCCTAACTCCTGGAAGTTACTTAAGCAACCCTGACTGTAGGCTATGGAAAAAAGTTGCAAACTTTATTTCTAGTTACCCAGTTGACAGTTAATACAAACTGTTTAGTAAATTAATTAACCAGAAAATGTCACTTTTACGAAGTTTTCTTTAACAAAAATACCCATTTATTGAAACGGTAAAAACTTCAAATGTGTGCTGCTCACAGATGAAATATCTAACAGGGTAAATGTTTGAGCCGCTGGCCCAACATCCTCACTGAAGATGATATTCTAATCCTGTTTCATAAATATGAAATGGAAGTAATGAAAAGTTCCAATAACTACCATACTACTGATGCACAGCTAGCTTGTCTAGCCATAATGCAGATTCATTACTGTTTCCTCAAGAAAACAGTATCTTTATAACATTTAATTAGCCTCCTGAAGGTATTAAGAAAACAGCTGTTTTGTTGATTCTTTTCTTTTTTTTTATTTGCAACCAACGTTTGTTATCCTCTTCTAACCGGTGCAGTGGTGTGTCTATCGTATTGCAGGTGGGCACAGTGTCATGCCCCTGATGTCAGCTCCTTGCTGGTGTGTCTATCATATTGCAGAAGGGCACAGTGTCATGCCCCTGATGTCAGCTCCTTGCTGGTGTGTCTATCGTATTGCAGGAGGGCACAGTGTCATACCCCTGATGTCAGCTCCTTGCTGGTGTGTCTATCGTATTGCAGAAGGGCACAGTGTCATGCCCCTGATGTCAGCTCCTTGCTGGTGTGTCTATCGTATTGCAGGTGGGCACAGTGTCATGCCCCTGATGTCAGCTCCTTGCTGGTGTGTCTATCGTATTGCAGAAGGGCACAGTGTCATGCTCCTGATGTCAGCTCCTTGCTGGTGTGTCTATCGTATTGCAGGAGGGCACAGTGTCATGCCCCTGATGTCAGCTCCTTGCTGGTGTGTCTATCGTATTGCAGGAGGGCACAGTGTCATGCCCCTGATGTCAGCTCCTTGCTGGTGTGTCTATCGTATTGCAGAAGGGCACAGTGTCATGCCCCTGATGTCAGCTCCTTGCTGGTGTGTCTATCATATTGCAGAAGGGCACAGTGTCATGCCCCTGATGTCAGCTCCTTGCTGGTGTGTCTATCGTATTGCAGAAGGGCACAGTGTCATGCCCCTGATGTCAGCTCCTTGCTGGTGTGTCTATCATATTGCAGAAGGGCACAGTGTCATGCCCCTGATGTCAGCTCCTTGCTGGTGTGTCTATCGTATTGCAGGTGGGCACAGCGTCATGCCCCTGATGTCAGCTCCTTGCTGGTGTGTCTATCGTATTGCAGGAGGGCACAGTGTCATGCCCCTGATGTCAGCTCCTTGCTGGTGTGTCTATCGTATTGCAGGAGGGCACAGTGTCATGCCCCTGATGTCAGCTCCTTGCTGGTGTGTCTATCGTATTGCAGGTGGGCACAGCGTCATGCCCCTGATGTCAGCTCCTTGCTGGTGTGTCTATCGTATTACAGGTGGGCACAGTGTCATGCCCCTGATGTCAGCTCCTTGCTGGTGTGTCTATCGTATTGCAGAAGGGCACAGTGTCATGCCCCTGATGTCAGCTCCTTGCTGGTGTGTCTATCATATTGCAGAAGGGCACAGTGTCATGCCCCTGATGTCAGCTCCTTGCTGGTGTGTCTATCATATTGCAGAAGGGCACAGTGTCATGCCCCTGATGTCAGCTCCTTGCTGGTGTGTCTATCATATTGCAGAAGGGCACAGTGTCATGCCCCTGATGTCAGCTCCTTGCTGGTGTGTCTATCATATTGCAGAAGGGCACAGTGTCATGCCCCTGATGTCAGCTCCTTGCTGGTGTGTCTATCGTATTACAGGTGGGCACAGTGTCATGCCCCTGATGTCAGCTCCTTGCTGGTGTGTCTATCATATTGCAGGTGGGCACAGTGTCATGCCCCTGATGTCAGCTCCTTGCTGGTGTGTCTATCGTATTGCAGGTGGGCACAGTGTCATGCCCCTGATGTCAGCTCCTTGCTGGTGTGTCTATCATATTGCAGAAGGGCACAGTGTCATGCCCCTGATGTCAGCTCCTTGCTGGTGTGTCTATCGTATTACAGGTGGGCACAGCGTCATGCCCCTGATGTCAGCTCCTTGCTGATGTGTCTATCGTATTGCAGGAGGGCACAGCGTCATGCCCCTGAAGTCAGCTCCTTGCTGGTGTGTCTATCGTATTGCAGGTGGGCACAGTGTCATGCCCCTGATGTCAGCTCCTTGCTGGTGTGTCTATCATATTGCAGAAGGGCACAGTGTCATGCCCCTGATGTCAGCTCCTTGCTGGTGTGTCTATCGTATTACAGGAGGGCACAGTGTCATGCCCCTGATGTCAGCTCCTTGCTGGTGTGTCTATCGTATTACAGGTGGGCACAGTGTCATGCCCCTGATGTCAGCTCCTTGCTGGTGTGTCTATCGTATTGCAGGTGGGCACAGTGTCATGCCCCTGATGTCAGCTCCTTGCTGGTGTGTCTATCATATTGCAGAAGGGCACAGTGTCATGCCCCTGATGTCAGCTCCTTGCTGGTGTGTCTATCATATTGCAGAAGGGCACAGTGTCATGCCCCTGATGTCAGCTCCTTGCTGGTGTGTCTATCGTATTGCAGGAGGGCACAGTGTCATACCCCTGATGTCAGCTCCTTGCTGGTGTGTCTATCGTATTACAGGTGGGCACAGCGTCATGCCCCTGATGTCAGCTCCTTGCTGGTGTGTCTATCGTATTGCAGGAGGGCACAGTGTCATGCCCCTGATGTCTGCTCCTTGCTGGTGTGTCTATCGTATTGCAGGAGGGCACAGTGTCATGCCCCTGATGTCAGCTCCTTGCTGGTGTGTCTATCGTATTGCAGGTGGGCACAGTGTCATGCCCCTGATGTCAGAAAATACATACATGCCTGTGGCAATGTGCCCCGTCCCTGTGTGCATTTGTGTGTATGTTGCGTGTGTAAATGTTGGTGTATAGTCATTGGTACACGGGATTGTGACAAGAATGGCTGAGTGGGTGACGTCAGACCAGAAGACAGGAACACAAACGACAGAGAGATGTGGAGTTTGGTGGAGCTGAGCGAATGCTTTCGCTCAGCATTTAATGAATAAACAGACAGAAAATAAACGTTTGTAACAAAACACAAAAACAGGACACGGCACTTGCGCCAAAATAAACAGACATACAAAACGACTAACCACTAAACAGACGGTGCAGGACAGACGAACAAACACGGTGAGTGAAAACACTTATCTTTACGATTTTACTTTACTTTTACTTTAATACCCTCCGTCTCCTAACCCGTTCTCCACTCACCGAACACCAACCCCCAGTGAGTGAAAACATGCAGCTTTTATGCAGTTGTACCGAGATTCGATTGCTAGTCAATCATTCAATTGGAATCTCGGTACAACTGCACGTGAATTAATTAAAGTGCAATTCCCCGTGCTCACATATTACTTTTTACTTGCACGTGATGTGATGTGCCATCCCCGTGCCTAAATACAAATATACAATTTACACACACGTGAAACACAGACCGCTTATATCCCGTGTACCAATGCCTATACACCAACATTTACACACAACACGTAACATATAACACACACAGGGGGGGCACTTTGCCACATATACCCCCCCTTGTGCAACGCACACATGGCCTCAACGGCCACCTCCCCCCTTAAATACCCAGCAGTCCAGGCAAAAGTCTCGGGCTGGGAAGGGAGGCTTCAGTGGGCCCATGGCTGGAAATGCTGTCAGCTCCCCTGCCGGTAGTGGCACGGCTGACAGCATGCTGGTCCCGTCCTGCAGCGAAAAAGCTGCGGGGGCAGGTGGTCCCCCGACCTCCCCCTTCTTCATAGCCGGCAGCTCCCTCCTGTGGGGCTCCGGCCACAAGAACTCCTGCAGCGAAACTGCTGCTGGGGAAAGTGGTCTCCAGACCTCCTCCCCCTTCTTCGTGGCCGGCAGCTCCCCTTTCTGGGGCTCCGGCCACCGTACTCCCTGCGGAGGTACGGGCAGCAGAGGCAGCTCCAGCTCCTCTGCTCCTGGCGGTGGTGGAGGCAGAGGCAGCTCCAGCTCCTCTGCTCCTGGCGGTGGTGGAGGCAGAGGCAGCTCCAGCTCCTCTGCTCCTTGCAGTGGTGGAGGCAGAGGCAGCTCCAGCTCCTCTGCTCCTGGCGGTGGTGGAGGCAGAGGCAGCTCCAGCTCCTCTGCTCCTTGCGGTGGTGGTGGCGGAGGCAGAGGCAGCTCCTGCTCCTCTGCTCCTGGAGATGGTGGAGGCAGAGGCAGCTCCTGCTCCTCTGCTCCTTGCGGTGGTGGTGGCGGAGGCAGCGGCAGCTCCTGCTCCTCTGCTCCTTGCGGTGGTGGTGGTGGAGGCAGAGGCAGCTCCAGCTCCTCTGCTCCTGGCGGTGGTGGAGGCAGAGGCAGCTCCAGCTCCTCTGCTCCTGGCGGTGGTGGAGGCAGAGGCAGCTCCTGCTCCTCTGCTCCTTGCAGTGGTGGTGGCGGAGGCAGAGGCAGCTCCTGCTCCTCTGCTCCTGGAGATGGTGGAGGCAGAGGCAGCTCCTGCTCCTCTGCTCCTTGCGGTGGTGGTGGCGGTGGAGGCAGAGGCAGCTGCTGCTCCTCTCCCTCAGGTGGTGGAGGCAGAGGCAGCTCCTGCTCCTCTCCCTCGGGTGGTGGAGGCAGAGGCAGCTCCTGCTCCTCTCCCTCGGGTGGTGGAGGCAGAGGCAGCTCCTGCTCCTCTCCCTCGGGTGGTGGAGGCAGAGGCAGCTCCTGCTCCTCTCCCTCGGGTGGTGGTGGAGGCAGAGGCAGCTCCTGCTCCTCTCCCTCGGGTGGTGGTGGAGGCAGAGGCAGCTCCTGCTCCTCTCCCTCGGGTGGTGGTGGAGGCGCTGCCGGCTCCTCCGACAGCGGGGTTAGGGCTGGTGGCGCTGCCGGCTCCTCCGACAGCGGGGGTAGAGCTGGTGGCGGGCGTCTCCGCTGGGCTCCCTTCAGCAGCAAAAACAGCGGCTGCTGTGGAGCCTGAGCTTCACGCCCTCGTCCCTCCCAAAAAAAAATAGGGGTTTGGGCCTTCAGCTCCTCCCCTCCGGACACAGGACGCACCGACTCCTCCCTATCGGGCCGTGGACGCACCGACTCCCCCCTCTCGGGCCGTGGACGCACCGACTCCTCCCTTTTGGGCCGTGGACACACCGACTCCTCCCTTTTGGGCCGTGGACGCACCGACTCCTCCCTCTTGGGATGTGGACGCACCGACTCCTCCCTCTTGGGACGTGGACGCACGGGCTCCTCCCACTCGGGCTGTGGACGTTCGGGCTCCTCCCACTCAGGCTGTGGACGTTCGGGCTCCTCCCACTCGGGCTGTGGACGTTCGGGCTCCTCCCACTTAGGCGCAGGACGTTCGGGCTCCTCCCACTCAGGCGCAGGACGTTCGGGCTCCTCCCACTCAGGCGCAGGACGTTCGGGCTCCTCCCACTCAGGCGCAGGACGTTCGGGCTCCTCCCACTCAGGCGCAGGACGTTCGGGCTCCTCCCACTCAGTCGCAGGACGTTCGGGCTCCTCCTCCCCTGGCTCCTGCTCTGGGCAGTCCTCGTCCTCATGCCCATATGCAATGCACATGGTGCACCACCTTGGCTCCCTCTGCTTCCTCCTCATTTTTCCCCCTCTCTGCCTCCTTCTGCTCACCTTCCTCCTTTGGGCTGATTCCTCCTCCTCTTCCTGGAAGGGGCAGACAGCCACCGTGTGCCCATACACCCCGCAGGCAAGGCACCAACCTTGGTCCTCCAACCTGCCGAGGAGATCCTCCAGCTCACTGCAGCCGTCTCTCCAGTTCCAGCCTTCCATTTTTTTTTATTTTTTTTATTTTTTATTTACTTTTCCACAAAAAAAAACTGCGGTTCCCGCTCTGGCCTGAGCCCTGGAGGCGCTGTTGTCCCGGTTCTGACACCACGTGTGACAAGAATGGCTGAGTGGGTGACGTCAGACCAGAAGACAGGAACACAAACGACAGAGAGATGTGGAGTTTGGTGGAGCTGAGCGAATGCTTTCGCTCAGCATTTAATGAATAAACAGACAGAAAATAAACGTTTGTAACAAAACACAAAAACAGGACACGGCACTTGCGCCAAAATAAACAGACATACAAAACGACTAACCACTAAACAGACGGTGCAGGACAGACGAACAAACACGGTGAGTGAAAACACTTATCTTTACGATTTTACTTTACTTTTACTTTAATACCCTCCGTCTCCTAACCCGTTCTCCACTCACCGAACACCAACCCCCAGTGAGTGAAAACATGCAGCTTTTATGCAGTTGTACCGAGATTCGATTGCTAGTCAATCATTCAATTGGAATCTCGGTACAACTGCACGTGAATTAATTAAAGTGCAATTCCCCGTGCTCACATATTACTTTTTACTTGCACGTGATGTGATGTGCCATCCCCGTGCCTAAATACAAATATACAATTTACACACACGTGAAACACAGACCGCTTATATCCCGTGTACCAATGCCTATACACCAACATTTACACACAACACGTAACATATAACACACACAGGGGGGGCACTTTGCCACAGGGATATAAACGGGTCTGTGTTTCACGTGTATTTAAAAAGTGTATATTTGTATTTAGGCACGGGATTGCACATCACGCACGTGCATTTAAAATATAATGTGTGGCACGGGGTTGCACGTAATGAATTCACGTGCTGGGATTCAAGTGAATAATTAATTAGTAATTGAATCCCAGCACAAACAGTATAAATAGACGCACGTTTCTTGCACTAAGGGTTGGGTGTTCGAGAGTGGAGAACGGGTGAGAGAGAAGGAGAACGTAAAAGTAGTAAAAGTAGTAAAAATAATATCTAGAAGTGTTTGTACTCACCGTGTTTGTTTGTCTCTCCGTGCACCGTTTGTTAAGTGTTTAGTACGTTTTGTTTGTCTTTTTATTTTGGCGTGTAGTGCCGTGTCCCGTGTTTTTGTCTGTTCAAACCTTTTATTTTCTGTTCTGTTTATTAAATGCTGAGCGCAATCACGCGCTCAGCTTTACCAAAACCCCATCTCTGTGTTTATTTATTTCCTCCATCTGGTCTGACGCCACCCACTCCGGCCGTCTTTGTGACACGTGGTGTCATCGTGGGATAATAGCGCCTCCAAGCGTCAGACCAGGAGAGGGGGTTTTGTGAAAAAAAAAAAAAAAAAAAAAAAAAATAGTAAAGCGAGGATGGGAAGAAAGAGCTGCAGGAAGCAGCAGAAGCAGCAGCAGCAACAACAACAGCTGCAACACTCATCCTGCATGCCAGGCTGGGAGGAGGACAGCCACAACGGGGCAGTAGCCACCCCTCTACCCCCACTGCCACCGGGTTCCCCACCGTCCCGGGAAATATGGGACTGGCTGGTGCACCCCGAGGGGAACTTCGCCAGTGACCTCCCCATGGTTATTCACGCACTGCAGATGCGAGATGGGAAACGATGGGAGGACTGGGAGCAACAGCACAACCCGGCATCCGTTCGTGACCTCACCATTGTGGTGCTGGGTTACCTAGCTGCAGACATGGGAGGGATGCCTTCCAGTGAGCAAGAGGGAGAGGAGCAGTCGCTGCCCTCTCCAGTACCTGAGCGGGAGGAGCCTGAGCGTCCACAGCCCGAGTGGGAGGAGCCTGAGCGTCCACAGCCCGAGTGGGAGGAGCCTGAGCGTCCACAGCCCGAGTGGGAGGAGCCTGAGCGTCCACAGCCCGAGTGGGAGGAGCCTGAGCGTCCACAGCCCGAGTGGGAGGAGCCTGAGCGTCCACAGCCCGAGTGGGAGGAGCCTGAGCGTCCTACGCCTGAGTGGGAGGAACCCGAACGTCCTACGCCTGAGTGGGAGGAACCCGAACGTCCTACGCCTGAGTGGGGGGAACCCGAGTGTCCACAGCCCAAAAGGGAGGAGTCGGGGCGTCCACAGCCCAAAAGGGAGGAGGTCGAGGATGATGGCTGGGAGGTTTTTTTAAAGAACCTCGCAGCAGAGTTATGCCCTGGCTGTGGGGCTTATGGGCACACGTTAGCCATATGCCCCACCCAGTATGAAGAGGAGGAACCAGCGCCGAGACGGGGGGACCGCGAGCGTCCAGCGCCGAGACGGGGGGACCGCGAGCGTCCAGCGCCCAGACGGGGGGACCGCGGGAATCCGAAGCCTGAGAGGCAGCTGTTCCCCCCTTCACCAGCAGAGCAAGAATGCCTGCTGGTTTCCCCATCACAACCAGCAGAGGAAGAATGCCTGCTGGTTTCCCCAGCACAACCAGCAGAGGAAGAATGCCTGCTGGTTTCCCCAGCACAACCAGCAGAGGAAGAATGCCTGTTGGTTTCCCCAGCACAACCAGCAGAGGAAGAATGCCTGCTGGTTTCCCCAGCACAACCAGCAGAGGAAGAATGCCTGCTGGTTTCCCCAGCCCAACCAGCAGAGGAAGAATGCCTGCTGGTTTCCCCAGCACAACCAGCAGAGGAAGAATGCCTGCTGGTTTCCCCAGCACAACCAGCAGAGGAAGAATGCCTGCTGGTTTCCCCTTCAGAAGCAGAGCCGCACCAGTCCGCTGCAAGAGAGGCAGAGCAGCACCAGTCCCCTGAAAAAGGGGGAGACTACACGCTGCTCCCACCTCCATCGGCAGGAGACTACACGCTGCTCCCACCTTCACCGGCAGGAGCAGAGCAGCCGGAGCTGCCTCTGCCACTTCCAGGAGCAGAGGAGCAGGAGCTGCCTCTGCCTCCGCCACCTACATCGGCAGGAGCAGAGGAGCCGGAGCTGCCTCTGCCTCCGCCACCTACACCGGCAGGAGCAAAGGAGCAGGAGCTGCCTCTGCCACTTCCAGGAGCAGAGGAGCAGGAGCTGCCTCTGCCACTTCCAGGAGCAGAGGAGCTGCCTCTGCCTCTGCCACTGCCAGAAGCAGAACAGCAGGAGCTGTCTCTGCTTCCCATACCTCCACCACGGGGAGTACGGTGGCCGGAGCCCCAGAAAGGGGAGCTGTCGGCCACGAAGAAGGGGGAGGAGGTCTGGAGACCACCAACCCCAGCAGCAGTTTCGCTGCCGGAGATCGTGGGGGAGGTCCGGAGACCTGCTCCCACTGCAGCAGTTTCGCTGCCAGAGATCGTGGGGGAGGTCAGGAGACCTGCTCCCACTGCAGCAGTTTCGCTGCCAGAGATCGTGGGGGAGGTCAGGAGACCTGCTCCCACTGCAGCAGTTTCGCTGCCGGAGATCGTGGGGGAGGTCCGGAGACCTGCTCCCACTGCAGCAGTTTCGCTGCCGGAGATCGTGGGGGAGGTCCGGAGACCTGCTCCCACTGCAGCAGTTTCGCTGCCGGAGATCGTGGGGGAGGTCCGGAGACCTGCTCCCACTGCAGCTTCTTCGCTGCCGGCAGTACTGTGGTCGGAGCCCCACCAAAGGGAGCTACCGGCTACAAAGAAGGGGGACGAGGTCTGGAGACCACTTTCCCCAGCAGCAGTTTCGCTGCAGGAGTTCTTGTGGCCGGAGCCCCACAGGAGGGAGCTGCCGGCTACGAAGAAGGGGGAGGTCGGGGGACCACCTGCCCCCGCAGCTTTTTCGCTGCAGGACTGGACCGGCATGCTGTCAGCCGTGCCACTACCGGCAGGGGTGCTGACAGCATTGCCAGCATTGGGCCCACTGAAGCCTCCCTTCCCAGCCCGAGACTTTGTCCTGGACTGCTGGATTTTTAAGGGGGGAGGTGGCCGTTGAGGCCATGTGTGCTGCACACAAGGGGGGGTATATGTGGCAATGTGCCCCGTCCCTGTGTGCATTTGTGTGTATGTTGCGTGTGTAAATGTTGGTGTATAGTCATTGGTACACGGGATATAAACGGGTCTGTGTTTCACGTGTATTTAAAAAGTGTATATTTGTATTTAGGCACGGGATTGCACATCACGCACGTGCATTTAAAATATAATGTGTGGCACGGGGTTGCACGTAATGAATTCACGTGCTGGGATTCAAGTGAATAATTAATTAGTAATTGAATCCCAGCACAAACAGTATAAATAGACGCACGTTTCTTGCACTAAGGGTTGGGTGTTCGAGAGTGGAGAACGGGTGAGAGAGAAGGAGAACGTAAAAGTAGTAAAAGTAGTAAAAATAATATCTAGAAGTGTTTGTACTCACCGTGTTTGTTTGTCTCTCCGTGCACCGTTTGTTAAGTGTTTAGTACGTTTTGTTTGTCTTTTTATTTTGGCGTGTAGTGCCGTGTCCCGTGTTTTTGTCTGTTCAAACCTTTTATTTTCTGTTCTGTTTATTAAATGCTGAGCGCAATCACGCGCTCAGCTTTACCAAAACCCCATCTCTGTGTTTATTTATTTCCTCCATCTGGTCTGACGCCACCCACTCCGGCCGTCTTTGTGACAATGCCTTACAAAAATTGATTTCTGTAGAGGATAAAGTTTTTCATAAAGTGAGCTGATTTAAAGCTCTCCCGCTGTTATTTTATGAAGACACCAGGAAATGTGTTCTTATAACACCGTGTAACAATTATTTTTTTTTTTTTTGGTTCCTGGGTAGTAAGTGTTATTTCCTAATTGCTTATGCCTCAAAAGTATAGAAAATGGCTATTATTCCCCACAAACTTTGCTTTTGTGACCAGGACAGTGATATTTTGAAATTTACCTATTTTCCAGAACATTCCAGATAGATTCAGTGCTGAGTAAACTTGGAGTAACTTCTAGAACTTTCTAGAACTTTCCAGTAATATAAATAGTAGTATAAATACAGGGGCCTTAAGCCCACCAGTTCAGTTTAGTTCCAGCTGCCTAAGTGGATACATATCTGCATTTTTCTGAGATGGCAACAAGGTCATAGGAGACTTCAAAATGGTGGCATTCCTGATGGGTCTCCAAGGCGGTTTTACCAAGTTTCCCTGCTATCTTTGCCTTTGGGACAGCAGGGACACCAAGGCGCACTACCACAGGCGGGACTGGCCACAGCGGACCGAGTTATCTGTGGGGAGGAACAATGTCAAGTGGGAGCCACTGGTGGACCCCCGGAAGGTGCTGATGCCACCACTGCACATCAAATTGGGCCTTATGAAACAATTTGTCAGAGCTCTAGATAAGGAGTCGGCAGCCTTCAAGTACCTTCAAGACTTCTTCCCTAAGCTGTCTGACCACAGATAAAGAAGACCCTGGAGTGCAATGAATTCCCCAAGAAGCTCACTAGTAAGGAGAAAGCGGCTTGGAACAGCTTTGTCGCAGTGGTTCGGGGCTTCCTGGGCAATCACAAGGCCGAAAACTATGTGGAGCTGGTTGAGACTCTGGTGAAGAACTACGGCACAATGGGCTGTAGGATGTCCCTCAAAGTCCATATCCTTGATGCTCATCTTGATAAATTCAAGGAGAACATGGGAGCATACTCGGAGGAGCAAGGCGAGCGCTTCCACCAGGATATACTGGACTTTGAACGCCGCTACCAAGGACAGTATAACGAGAACATGATGGGAGACTACATTTGGGGGCTGATTCGTGAAAGTGATTTACAGTATAATCGTAAATCTCGAAAAACTACTCACATCTAAATCTTTTGTAGTCATTTTTGTATTACTTTAGTATAAATACATGTTAATTTGGATTCATATGTTGTTTTTTTCAGACTTTATGTGAACGAAAAGACACAAATTCGCCCATTTTCTCATTGGAAATAGGTACATTTAAAAATATCACTGTCCTGGTCACAAAAGCAAAGTTTGTGGGGAATAATAGCCATTTTCTATACTTTTGAGGCATAAGCAATTAGGAAATAACACTTACTACCCAGGAACAAAAATTGTGTTACATAGTGTAATTAACCATTCTCGTTGTGCTTGCTGTGGATTGGTCTTGATACCTGGAAGAATAAAATTGCTCCTGTATCATTGGAATATCAAAAAGAGGCAAAGTAAAACATGCATGCGATTAAGGGAATTATCATCAAGTTTCATGCTGTAAAACAATCAGTTTCCAGGATAACACTCATAAAGTGACACTATTCTCTTATGGCACCTTTTCTGTGTCAACCCCTTTATTACATTAGTATGCACAGTATACGTTTGATTAAAGTGGCTTCTACTTTGTTTTGGGATACTACTGCTGAAAGTTGATAATGGACTGCCATGTGTTAGGGCTGGATTCTTAGTAACGACTAAGTCTGCACTGTCTCCCTGATCTATTGCAGTATGCAATCACAATGTCAGTGAATGTTTAGAGCAGGTCTTCATACAGAATGCCAGACAGTTACAATTTGCCTGAAATGGTCATTAAACATCAAAACCGCCAGTTCTTATTTTATTTTATTTGAGACCTAGGATTATATGTGTGATATTCCTTAACTCTAAACCTATATTAATAATATAATGGACCAGCTGAAATCAAACACACAGAGGCTGGCTTGCTGGAAACATGACAATGAACTGTATATTTTATTTCCACCTCTGACCCCACTTCCCTCCATGCATTGTGTTCTGTCTTAAAGGGGCGGTACTAGCATATGAACATTACAATATGCTATTGGTAATAATTGATGTTGGCATGAGTGCAATTAAACAGCTTGATTCTGCTGTCCAGCTTTTTCTTACATGAAACATCCGATAATGTCAAATAATAGACGAGCATGATGGTCTGTTACAGTATGTGCACACCTGGGACAAGCCAATCTGAAAGCCTTTGTTATTGTCTTAATAAATAACCAAAGAGGGATTTAACAATAGAATATACATCACAGCTTCATGAACCATGTCATTTCCCTATTGTATGGTGCTATTCAATTTAGCTGCCAAACTTGATTACTGTACACCTCTGCATAACACAGCATAAATGTATTAAAAATTCTTCCATGGAGAAAATGACTTGACACAAACAAGTGTGGGTGGAGGGGGGACGACGACGAGGGGTGACAGAGCCACAGATTCCGTTTCTTGTTCAAAACACATTTTTAAATGAGATAAGCTACTATAAGTCAACTAGATTCCATTTCTGGGACCAGCACATCTTTTTCCTCCCTGTCCGGCAACACATAATATACTGCATATGAAATTCTGGCTTGTGAGCCTGGGTTTCTTTATCCAAACTACAAACATGTTGTGGGTCTGTTTGTTTAGATGGGCATCTGTGCTGTGCAACTCTAACTTTATTATATGTTTGATGAACTCTAACATTACATCTTTCAAGATCCACTAGTCTCTTAGTATGCATTGCAATCAGGGAGAGTGGAGGCACCAAGCGCATATTGCTGCATGGAATCTCTAGTTTAGCTGGAGTGACTACATAGATATCTGGAGGTTTAGGACTGGATTGCATGTTAGTCCTGTTGTTTTAATTCCCCTTTGATTTTCGCAGGGCCCTAGTGATACAAAAATTGGAATTACAGGGTGAATAACAGTGCCAGCTGTTATTAAATATGTCTTGGTTTGAAACTGACCATAGTCAGTTAGTTTGCTACCATAAACCGGGCTTAACCCAAGATTTCAGATGTGGAGGACTGGAGAGTTAGGAAACAAGCCTGGGTCCTGTGTACTCTGACCACAGAAGGACTACGGTCTGTGAAAAACATGTAAATATAATTTTGCTTAAACAGAAGTACTACAATGTATCCATTGTTTGTAGCTGATGCTCTAAACCAAACCTGCTCCAGTAAGCAATAAAAAGTCAGATAGAGTATCACCTGCATTCATCTGTCAGGAGTCGTGATTTACAAGACATTTAGGTCACGTGGGCAAACACTCTGACGTATGTTGCATCCCTAAAACAAAAAGAAGGATTTTGAAATACTGTATGTAAATATGGATTGTCATGCAAATACCTTGGGGAATAAACACTTGGATGAATTACCTTTTGAATTCCATTAGTTTTGCCCCAGTACTTGAAGAGTTGCATTCAGGGAGTACAGACTACCTTTACCAGTAAACAAACAGAATAGACAGCATCTGCTTCTTGGAGATTTTTTTTGTTTTGTTCATCCATCACAGCTTTTCAGTAAGACAAGCAATTTGTAAAACTTTTTAATATAAGAATGATATATTGGTTAATATGTAATAGATCTGTGTTGACAAAAGACAAAAAAAAAAAAAAAAAAAACACCACCAATTGTGCTGATTTCAGGTGGCAATTCTTTATTTGGGTGAAGGATAATGATATTTTTTTAATACATACATAATATGAGCCTTTTGATGTGGCAATCGTTCATATAGACGTGGTTGCGTAAGATTTGCCATCTGTTTCTTAGCACCAACTGTCAATTTGAAAGATAATACAAATATTGTCTCTTATACTATAATGCAACATTAGAAAGCCATTTTTCTAATATATGTCAGGTCCTGTCATCACAGCTGTAACAGGAATTTGAGACCCGAGTTGAGATCTGGTAGGTTAAAGGCATTGGTACCAATCCTGACTGTATAAGAGGGGGTTATTATGTTTGTAAATACGTTTTCCAAAATAACTTAAGACTGGTAATAATGTTAATAGTGATATATAATGTTAATAGTGGTAATAGTGATCTGAACAGCAGTGGATCTGAATAATGCTGCCATAGAACATATTAAACTGATATTTCTTGGGACTTGTTCAATTGTATTAGATTAATGTAGAGCACAACTTTACTGACAAATGAAGTGAACTGTAAGTCACCCTGGGTAAGGGCGTCTGCTAAGAAATAAATAATAATAATAATAATAATAATAATAATAATAATAATAATAATAATAATGTATAATTACACATGTAGTTACATACCAACTAAACTATACCTACAGATCTAATTATAGTGTTATTAAAAACTGGAATCAATGTATACTGTGTACTGTATAGCGTACATTTCCACAAGAAAGTACCCTGGCGGTTACTAGTTTTTTTTAACAATACATAGTTCCTTGATGTTAGTTGCTAATTTGTTTTGCTGCCAAAGCCAGTGATAAATGCTCTCTGTACCTCTTCTGAGCTCCTCTGAACAAACTGAATTCTGCTCTGTAGGAATAATGAGGTGCAATGAGGTGCTCTGTACACTGTAAAGTAGTGTAGAAAGGTTTCCATTTTATAACAATAACAAGTCTTAACAATGAACAGGTGTCACAATTAATTCTGAACATCACTGTGTCATTTTCCTAATCAAGAACAACATTGCACTGTACAATTTTATAGTGAGCCTGTAATGATTCTGCACACAGGACCTTGGTACTAATCTTGGGTGCCCTGTCCCTCATGTTATAACTGTTGTTCCAGAACCCCCCGTTTCAGCTGCCAGACGGGTGTAGACACAAGTGGATGAAGTGTTTAGATGAGCTCCTCTGGACCTGAGCTGGGTAACGATCCATAGAAAAGTAACGCCCTTACGACAACTTTCATTAGAAGCATACTGTACTGCTATGGCCAAAAGTTTAGCATCACCTAGAATTTTAGGATTGAGACATAATAAAAAAATAATAATAATAATAACAAATTATTTAACATCAGCTAATCAAAGAAACTTCAAAATGATATCCCAAAAGTCTACCGGAAGCCATAATAGTAGTAGTACAGTATTTCATGTTAGGTTTCAAAATATTTAATTTTGTGTCAGTTTCCCATTAAGTATATCGTTATGCAATTCAATATGTTAACGTATTATTGTTCAGCAGGTTTCATGTCAAGTATATGTTAAAATAGCTACTGCACAGGGAATTACTGAATAGAACATGTTTTGTAATTCCACATTCACTTGTGATTTGGTAAATACACCTATAATTACATTGTACGTGATGCAATTTTAAATTGTGTTACTAACAAAAAGGGCTTGGCCTGAGACTTTTTTTTATGAAGCAAAATTAGTTCATTCTATTGGGTGATGCAAAGATTTGGCCCATAGCTGTAAAGTCTGCATGCAACGTGCACTGTCAGGTTCCCTAACCGGTGAAATTTTCAATGAGGAAATCATCACAAGCCACTCACTCAGTGTACCTCTAGTACCTGTAGTCACACCCTTCCATAGTCCCTATGATAGACAGTGTCTACCTAATAATCTTGTGCCTCCCACTGATTATATTTCAGGGGGTTGATTCTCAAACAAGTTAAATGATTAAGCATGACGGTTCATTATTAAAAAAAAAAAAAAACAAGATTGAGATTGAGACCAGGTACTGTATCTTTGGAGAGGAGACAGGACCAGTAACAGTACAATGCAACCAAAAATACAAATACTGTAAGACCTAATACTGCCAAGAAGCATGGGGATATATACAGAGCAATAAACTAATGAACAAAGCAAATGCATGCGTTAGGCTCTTTTTTGTCTTTTAATAGCAATGCTGCTGTTTAAATTACCTGCCTTTCTCCCTTCTCTCTCTCTCTCTCTCTCTCTCTCTCTCTCTCTCTCTCTCTTTCTCTCTCATAAGATCAAAGATTGTGACTGCAGCGTTACAAAACAAACTTTGAGGTGTTTACCACCTAGCAGGCACCCCTCCCTCTCTCTCATATATTGTTTAACTGTTTGTCATGCTTCCCTGCTGTTGCTGTTCTAATCAGCAGCCTCAGCCCAATCTGAACCAAAGTGCTGCCTTTGCAATACAAGCTCCTCAGTCATCTAATAGGACTTCAGTTTGCTTCCATTATTTGTACGTCTAACACAAATCTAACACTTAGCCATCTGTTTACACCAGTGTTAATTATATCTATTTTCCTCTGTTATTGTTCCAGATGGCTTTCACAATTGCTTTGTTACTTCTGCAGATGTTTTATGGGCAGCTTAGGAGCACTGCCAGTCAAGATGGATAAAATACTTAAGCTGTTAATGCGGAAATAACTGATTTGTAACTATCACTAGTGGAGGTTCTAGCTTTTGGATAATGAGGGTCGGACAGAAATATGTGGTAAAGTCTTACACATTACAGCAACCATGGGGGGACAACTAATATAGCCCTGAGGAATGAATGTTACTTGTTAGAAATCCTTTTTGTTAGTAACACAATTTAAAATTGCATCACGTACAATGTAATTATATGTGTATTTACCAAATCACAACTGAATGTGGAATTACAAAACATGTTCTATTCAGTAATTCCCTGTGCAGTAGCTATTTTAACATATACTTGACACAAACATGTCAATCTTGATATATCGCTCTCATCAAAATGTTTGCCTAAGTTTCCTGGCAACACTACATGGTGTTGTTAACTACAATGTAGTAATACTGTAATATCATGTGCAGTTATATAGTAATTACATTACAAATACACAGCTACATGTGTAAATACAGTGTAATTACAAAACAACGTTAGCAGCTGCCAACATTTTGTAACTAATCATGTTGTTGCATTGTAACCACCCAAACATATATGCAATTACTGAGCTATTATATTTGTTAGTTTTATGGCTAAACAACGGATCCCATTGTTATGCTGCTCCTGGTCTGTTTCACCTGACTGCATTTTCATTGCTGAAACTTTTCAATAAAGTTGTGAAACTAAGCAAAGCCCACCTTTATATAAATGATCCCTTGCTAATGTGACTTGGCTTGAGACTTTTTTTTGAGTCACCAAAGCAACAGTTTATACAGTGAGAATGCACCAATAAACTCTGTGAGCTGTGCAGGTGAACCATGCTGACACTGGGTAGAATCGTGTCTGGCGAGGCTAGGAGATTGTCTGACCAGCTTTCACAGGCATGAGCAGTCAAGGCTAATGCCTGTCTCTGTGTTGAATCACGCTAACTTGGAGTGACAGAAACCTCGACTGTGTGTCTGAAAAAATAAGTAACCAATTAAAGGACAATAAATGAGGGTCAAGACTGCGCAGCACCACAGCTGGGAAAGCCAACAGAACTCTAATTGAACGTTTTTCTTTGTGTAGCAGCAGCTTGGTCTCACAAATGTGGGGGCAAGCTCTGCTCTACAGTTTTTCTTTTCTTGCTAGAGACGCAAAATGTGACTACTATTTTATTATATTACTCGAGAAAATATTCCTTCTGAATATTATAGGCTTTAACATTCATTTGACCATGATATCATTAGAATGTTTTTTATCTTCATTACAATCATTAAAGCCATGTTTTGTCGTGTGTAAATGTCTTACCATGTTGTTTGTAATGGTATACGACTTTACGAACAACAGCATTGGGTTCTATGGTATTGCCATCACAGGTATTTTTTCCAGTCAGTTTCAAATTGCATTGCTTCCCAATGCATGTAAAATACTGTACAGCACAACGTCTGCACAGCACTGATATGGGCAAATCAGCACAACTTTCTTCTCTCCTGATCTCCTAAAACATTAAGCCTCTAGATGATCCACTTCTCCAGGCAAGGCAACCCAAGCCTGTAATATACCACACTGTGCATCGAAGTGTTTGAAAGCTGAATGGTCCAGGATAGCTCTGAAGATCATGCAGCCTCTGTGTCCATGCATGACCAAGCTGTTGTTATGATCATAGTGCATGTGTTGACTGTTTGGTATTGCAATGCATGTCCTGTTATATCCGAAGACAAAGGCAGGCCTCACCAGCAGACTATAGTAGTACAACTTTTAAATTGCTGTTGAACCTCAATTTAGGTTTCAAAATGCAACGGTGATAGAAAGACCAGTTAAATCAACTGATGGCCTGGGAGTTTGTGCAGATAATAGTTTGCTGTGTCTCGCAGTACAGCATCTTGATAAACTTTTTTTGAGACTATAAAAGGAACTGCTGGTTTTCACATAGTTCTCGGTAATAGAATATAACTAATGAGCATTGAATTTCATGAGATGCTAATCTCTCACTGAGTTCTCATTCTGGTAAAACAATAAACAAGTGACTGATACAGTGCAGGGTGTAACATGGACTTAAAATAGACACCTTTTGTGTTAATCTACAACTTTTCTCATGAGATTAAAATTAAAAGACAATGAGGTACAAAGCTTCAGAGCCATCAATTTTAGAGAACTCATAAAAAACTGGAAACACAGTAACTATAAAAGCTAAAATGCTACAAACATTTAATTTGAAACAATTTGTGCATAGTACCAGCCCTGATACAGGCACTGTCTCCTGAGAGCCGTTAGGTATTTTCCTGGGGGGGGGGGGGTACACTTAGTGACCTAAACAGATGGCTTTCTGGTGAGTAAATTATAAGTGGTAACTGCCTTCATTGGAACTTCTGGTTATAAATACTGGGAAAAAAGTTGCAGTGCGCAAGGTCACAGCTATTTGATTATTGACCTGTTTAATAGTTAGTGGCACTTTAATTTGTCATCCAAAACAATAAAGGGAATTCTGGGACATTTGTTCTCAAAGAAACACACAATAAAGGTCATGGCATTCTTTGACATGCAGCAATGTTCCAATAAGTCATATACCTTACGAGGCATCTAGGTTATTGATCTCTTGTATTCGCCCATATGAAAAAAATGCAATACACGACTATCATGCTGACAGAAATCCTATAATACTCACATGCTTTGTAGTTAGAACAAAATACAATTTTAGGCTATGCATCCTTGACACATTTTGTTATACAGTAAGTAGTCATACCACAAGCTAACATGTAAAGTCTAATAAACTGTACTGCCCATCAAGTATTATGACTGGAGGGTGCTGTATGCTTTTAGAAACACATTCACAACAGATACTAAGCCTGAATGCTGAACACCTCTATCTGCCACCATATCTGCCTCCTTGTCTAATTGAGGTAAACAGATGTAGAAATTTAAGTGCATTCAGTTAAATTGACTGGAAACTTAGGTAGATGTATTTACCTTTGTCTCTTGCCAGCAATTTATATAAAAAAACACACTCCCATTTAAATAACAAGCCCTTTTATCAACTGTGCATGCTTTTCCAACACACTCTCTCACCCCAATATACGCTTTGATGCTCTCGTTCATGCAATTATGCCAATAACAAGAGTAACTTGATTCGTAATTAATACTGCTCAGGGACTGTGCTAAATGACCATATTCCCTAAGTGCTAGAACCAAAAATCTACTTTATACAACACATTATCAATAACACCTGTTAATTCATTTACTGAAAAAATAAATAAATACAGCAGATAAACTGGTTTACAAATGTTTTCTATGTAAATCGACCTGTTTAGTTTCTTAAAGAAATGCAACCATGGCATTTAGTGGCTGAAAAGACATATTATTGGTGTGTTTGTTATGAATACATTATTAAAAACTATAATCACTAGCAGCAAGATAAGTTTTAATAGGTAACACTTTACATTGTATCAGAAAAGAGTTAGGTTAGGTTAGGTTAGGTATAGGGTTATATCATGCAAAACATTGACTAGGCTCTCTTTGCAAATATCTCTGTCCAACATACATTAGCAACTTGGTGTGACAGTTTCTAAGATCATTTTGACCTTTCAAATGTGTCACAATGAGGCATGCCTTGGCTCCTCAACGCCTAATAAATTAACGCTTGCATCATTATGCAAGCAGAAAGGCTTTGCTATTTAGTTCATCTGGCAGTCCTTGAAAATCGAAAGGGTGTAGCGTGCCAATACAGTTTAAAGGTAGAATGGAATTGGTTTAAAACAAAGGATTACCCTTGTATCATTTGTGTCATCTGAATGTTTGTGTTATTATTATTATTATTTATTTATTTATTTCTTTATTTCTTTCTTTCTTTCTTTATTTATTTATTTCTTAGCAGATGCCCTTATCCAGGGCGACTTACAGTCGTAAACAAAAATACATTTCAAGAATCACAGTACAAGTAATAATACAATTAAGAGCAAGATAAATACAATGACTTTGGTTCAAGCAAGTGTGACAAAATACAATTCAATAATATAGCAGATAACAGTGTCAGTGATAGTTACATCAGGATATAATTAAATACAAAATACTACAGATTAAACACTTGGCAGATTACAGTACTCTGAAGTACAGGATTAAATGCAGTAAAATAGGGGGCAGATAAGAGCAAGTAAAGTGCATTTAAGGAAGGGTGATAAGTGTCCCGGGGGAAAAACAGAGGAGTTCTACAGGTGCTTTCTAAAGAGGTGAGTCTTGAGGAGGTGCCGGAATGTGGTCAGGGACTGGGCAGTCCTGACATCTGTAGGAAGGTCATTCCACCACTGCGGGGCGAGGATGGAGAAGGAGTGGGCTCTGGAGGCAGGGGAGCGTAGAGGAGGTAGAGCCAGTCTTCTAGTGCAGGCGGAGCGGAGAGGTCGAGTGGGGGTGTAGGGAGAGATGAGTGTCTGGAGGTAGTTGGGTGCAGTCTGGTCAAGGCATCTGTAGGCTAGTACAAGAGTTTTGAACTGGATGCGAGCGGTGATCGTGAGACAGTGGAGCGAGCAGAGTAGTGGAGTTGCGTGTGTTATATCTGTTTGTCATCACGTCATAACTTATTTTTAAAAAGTTTAAGCGCAGCAAGGTCAAGTCTAGCAGCTAATTCACAGATAATTCATACATTATATTTTTTCATGGTTAGGCCTAGTTGGCTTCACAGTGTTGTACACTAAACTTGATGCTGTATTATATTATTTGGGATATTGGCACAAGGGGGCCTATTTTGTAATGTAGTACAAAATAGTATCTACCTTGCATGTCATGTTTTATATGCTTTTGGCTAGGTTAAAAGTATCATTTAGGGCAGTAAAATCTGGACACAAAGAACTGTGTAACAAAACCCACCAATTTGTGAGGTGTTGGTCCTCTGTGGTTTAGCTTGAGACACCCATGTGAGTGGAAGTGGTTCGCTCAGACTAAAGCTAAGCTGTTTCTTTCTCTTCTTTGGCTACTGTACCTGTTAGCACTGACTGTCAGATATTATGTATACAGAACACATAATTACTAACCTCAGTAAAATTCAGAAGAGTCTCTTCGTTGTCTGTGTGTGACTATTTCTTATGTCACTGTCAAAAGCTAGTCACATTGCTGTTGGCACTAATCAGTCTCCATGGTCTGGGGATAGGTGTCTTCCAGTACCCTCACTTTCAAGCTGTGCCATGCTTTCTTTAACAGTGAATTGTATTGCCAGGGTTAACTGCTTATTCATTGGAAACATTGGAACAAAGCCCAGGCTGTTCTCCTTGTTATCTTGTCCCTTTGCAAGGATTACACTATATAACCAGAAAAGAGGCAGTTCTCCGAAAAGCACAGAAAGGAAGAGGAGGACCACCGTTGCCTTGCATGCAACTATACCGTACTGCCGACTGGTTCACACTTGCACATAGTCAGACACATTGCACTAGGGGAATAGCGATTGTCCTGCAATTTGTGGAGTCGGTGAAGAAGCTGCTCCTCCCCACAGCCATTGACTGTGGTTCTCTTGGGTAACCCCAGTGAATGATTGCCGAGTTTGGGTAACCCCAGTGAATGATTGCCGAGTTTGGGTAACCCCAGTGAATGATTGCCGAGTTTGGGTAACCCCAGTGAATGATTGCCGAGTTTGGGTAACCCCAGTGAATGATTGCCGAGTTTGGGTAACCCCAGTGAATGATTGCCGAGTTTGGGTAACCCCAGTGAATGATTGCCGAGTTTGGGTAACCCCAGTGAATGATTGCCGAGTTTGGGTAACCCCAGTGAATGATTGCCGAGTTTGGGTAACCCCAGTGAATGATTGCCGAGTTTGGGTAACCCCAGTGAATGATTGCCGAGTTTGGGTAACACCAGTGAATGATTGCTGAGTTTGGGTAACCCCAGTGAATGATTGCCGAGTTTGGGTAACCCCAGTGAATGATTGCCGAGTTTGGGTAACACCAGTGAATGATTGCCGAGTTTGGTCTTCAGGAGGTATAATAAAACATGAAAGAATGCAGCAGGTTGGATTGCAAAGAGGATGTCTGAATGACATTAAGGAACACTGAGTATCTGTAATGGCTGAAGGCGCATGAAATGGAAAACCACTAATCATAGCAAATGCAATGGCTCTCCTGAGAGAGGGATAGTCTTATTTTAAGCACTGCCCGATTTGGCAAAAGGCTCTGATGCTGCAGAACCCTGTCTTGAGCAGCAGCCCAGGTAATGAACAGAAGTGTCCCCTGCAGACAAGCTTGGTCATATTACACATTCAGTCAAGCAAATCCAGTCTAGACTGCTTATCCAAGCAATGTAATATAATGTTACTTAGAGTTTTAACTATAAATAAAGCATTCCCAGTTTCTCTGGTTGCTAGAATTCTTTTTTTTTTCTGTAACTGCAATGTGCTTATACTGTAACAGGTTGTAAAAAATATTTGAATGAACCCAAGGTAATCAACCCAGGATTAAACATATTTTATCTGAATTATAGGAAAGTTAAAAAATATATATATAATACTCAGTCACATACTCACCAGCGAGTAACAAGTTTCATTAGTCCGATAACTGTAATTTGTAAAAACTATATATTTTTAATATATATATATATATATATATATATATATATATATATATATATATATATATATATATATTTATATTTATATATGTATTCCTTGAATTGGTGCATCAAGAAAGTAAGTAAAAAAGTTTTCAAAGCACTTTTATATTACTGTAATGAGATTGCAACACACTCCCAACATGAATAAAAACAATAACTTTACAGTTAGCAATAATAATCACCTGCTATATCTGTTTTAGAGGATCTGCAAGCTGACAGTATTCTTGGTTGTCTTTTGGAGGTTCATAAATGGCATTTTATTTACAAGACCATTTATTAAGAACAAAAAGAATAATAATTTGAGTCAGCTTTGTTTCAAATGTGACCTGAGGAACAACATGTATTTGTATTGTAATTGTAATGCTGCCATTTGCTCGATGCAGTTTTGTTCATTTAGGGTTTGTGCATTTGCTATAGATATAGATTTGTTCTGTACCTATGGTAGCCATCTGAATATCATGTAGAGATGTGTAGGACACTATATACAGTAGACTTCAAAAGGCTTCAGCATAGGTTCTCTCCCATCACCTTAATCTCTTTGGTATTTCATTACCTGAAACTTAAACATATCTTTGATAGATAAACATAGGTCAAAAAGTATCAATTAGGTTTGCACCCTCCACACTGCCTCCACCACAACCAAATATTCTAAATATTCTTAGCCATCTGTTGGACAATTTACACAATCCCATCAATATTTACACATTACATCAATATTTCTTTATGATGATGCAATTTTTTCTTGTCTTTAAAAGTCACTTGAGAGGCCCATGGACACCACTACCCCCATATCTACTATTGTCTCTACCCTAACCCTAACCATGGACCTGCTAACCCCATATCTACTGTATGTAGCAGCTAGGACGAACAGGTTTTACACAGCTGTGTAACTGGAGCATTGGTCTTTTTAAATCTTCAAAATAAATAGATACATCCTGTATATTACAGTCTTGGATATCAATACAGTATCTATAATTTAACCTTTCTCTTTCTGCAAGCATCTGGGATTTCATCGAACCTTCTCTACCCAGTATTTAAATCATCTTGCTTTATTTTAAATCATCTTGCTTTAATGTGGTTGAAGCCTGTTTCAATCAAATGGAACTAGCGTAAAATCAAACACATGAAAAGAAAAAACAACTGCCACAAATATACGCTGAATGTGTGAGTAGGGAAGACATGATTTATGCTGTTTGCCTTCAATACACGGTCTAGCGTAATTAAATTTTGATTAGTATTGGCAGGGAAGGAGAACGTAGTTGTTTTAATGGTAAAATATGGATTTTTGTAAAATGAGAAATGTGTAAATCAGTTAATTTTATTAATGGGCACCAGGTCCCGACCAGTAAAAAGCTCCCTGTATCAGCCTAAAGCAATAAGAGAGAGGACAGCTGTTTTCTTACAACTGGAAGTCACCCCAAGCAAGAGATACAACAGAGACATGTACTCTGTCTCCAGCCAACGAGCGCCCGGCAGCATTGAAGGGTCATTATAGATTTGAACTCAATGCTATCTGTCCTCCAACAAGCTGGTCGAGCCAGTACAACCATCCAGCTGGAATTAAAATGTAATAATGCTCTTGTAAATTTCTATTTTCATGGCAGATTTTATATTTGCAGCAGACTGTTAATTAGAAAATCGATTTATTAGAAATCTAAGGAATACATAAAGAGTCTATGTCAGTCGGATTTAATTAAAAACAAAACAAACCCCAACAAACTGTAACCCCTCCAAGCAAAATGTGTGTAGTAATAAGAGTTGCCATTCGAGACTGGGAACGATGAAAGCACGATCAGGGTCTGCAACGTAAGATCAAAATACAAAAGGATCATGCAAGACACGCAAAAAGATACAATGTGGGTTTGAAGCACAAATTCAACAATGAGGAGGTACTTAAGGCATGCTGTGTTTGATAGTCAAAGGAAACCCAGGTCACTTCTAAGTACATTTCTTATTGTTTTATTACTTTCTCTCTCTCAGTGCTTTAACTTGCAAAGTTAATGGCAGGCATTTTTTACAGCATGCAAGCACAATTATCATTTACATCAGTATGATAATAGTTTCCCCAGTTTGTGTCTGACATGATTTAAATTGGTCTTACTTTAAAGAACTTTAATTTAATGATTGAAAAATATATATGTATATATATATATATATATATATATATATATATATATATATATATATATATATATATATATATATATATATATTCAAACTGACTGCATGCTAGTTTTCTTGAAATAATTTCGAGTTATTTTCATCTGGGAAAAACTCCGTCTGACGAGTGCTGTCAACAGCTCAACTCATGCAGCACTGCACAGAGATCTACAGCTGTCCTTCGAGTATCTGCCGCACCTCCATCTCTAGATCAGGTTTCCATAGCAACCAGGTGAGGAGATATGGTGCAAGGGAAACTTCTAGTTTAACAGTCTAAAGCATAAATAATATATATATATATATATATATATATATATATATATATATCATCTGATACATTGATGGAATATGTATACTGTAAAAAAGAGCTACTGTATACAGCAATGTATATTCATTTGTCTTAGTATTATTAATACAAATTGCATTAAAACGTGTAACTTATTGAAACAGTGCCATATTATACCACAATATACACTTAGTATGTTATGAGCACCAGATCTTATGTAAGAGCACCTCTGAATTAAATTGCTGGTAGACCTTTACTCAAGACATTTACCAAAATATTTGTTTTGCTGTGGGAGTTGTGGCTCCTTAATCCTTAGGTACTAATCATGAGGGGGTGTATGTTGGCTGTTATTAATAAAGTGGAGGGACGGTTTTGTATACACCTTTTTCTATTGTTGTGCATGGATATGGATTTGTTAGTAAAATGTTTCTGACATAACTTTACATTACATAACATAATACTCACTCAACAGCTTTGTTTCTAGTGACTGCCACCTACAATATACAATCTTTGTATCATATCACAGAGTTACAGAAATGTGCTCCACATAAGATGATGTCTTTTTCCCTTAATAAGAAATACATTCCCTAATTTTCCACATGTTATTTTTTAATTAGGAGTTTGACTTGACATTTACTTTTAATTGATTAATCGGGACATATAAATGATTGATTAAACCATTAAACACATGTCTAAATCTATATGATATGGGTTTGTAGAGATAATCTACTGTACCTCCAAAATATTCAATTAAATAAGAACTTTTACATGAAAAGTACAGTCTAAAATACCTGGACAAAGACAAATGCTACAGTGAATACATTCATGCAGAATATGACTGTGAGGAGTATCTCTTTGTACGGTGCTTACATAGATAAAACAGTATATAGCCATCCAAACCTGTTATGTTTAAGTGATATTGCATACATGTGCAAAAAGTTGGACTGTTTGTGTTGAGGTTGATCTCTAGGCAAGGTCAAAGTCAGCCTTATTTTTCTTTTTTTTCTGTAATTAAAGTATTGACATTCTCTGTGACTTAACTGTAGAATTGTATTGCTGACACAATAGCTCCGTATTAAATGCAGCCTAGATTGTATTCCTTATAATGGTCCATATTCAATCTATTTACTAAAAAATATGAACCTTTATGTAGCAAATTTCTAAAAAAAAAAAAAAAGTTTTCAATGTATTTATGATGAAACAAACAAATCTGTTAAAAAAAGATGTGGCTATAATAAGTCTACAAGTTTGAGTATTTGGTACTGGACAGAGTTTGTAAGCACAGCATAATGGAAATCTTCCTAGGGACCTGTTTTTACCAAATTGGGCTTGATGATGGTGCAACCAGTCACAACACTAGAAAGCCACTGCCTGCCTCTGGTCATGAACCCAAATCACTTTGACACAAATTAACAGGCAACTTTGTCACATGTTAGTTGTACACACTCGTTGATTTCATGCTCAGCAACAGCAGCCCCTATAAATGCATGCCTTCAAACTAAGAAGAAAATTAAGAAACACAAATATGCAACATCCAATATATACAAACAATAAGTTATGAACTAAGACAGCAATTTGCTAACTAATGTCCTGCTTGACTCCTGCTTCTAAGAGATGTGCAAGGTCTTTGGTTACTATTGGAACTGTTAGCAACACTTTTCTATTGAGGTCTTCAAAGTATTTCTCTAAAGCTGCCTAGAATTCTATTCTAAATAGAGCCACTTAAACAGGAGTTATGAAAAAACTGTTTCCACAATCAGACTCACAATAAGCATCTGATAATTAAAAATCTGAAGTAAAGTATTCAAAGGCATCAGGACATATTACAGTAGTTTGTCTTGCAATAATAATAATAATAAAAATAAAATAAACCTGAAGCATTAAATCACAATGCTCCTTGACCCCATATGGAAGATAGATATTCTGCACCTTAGGTTTTTGTAAATACCTGAATAAATCTTTTTATGTAGAGTATGTTAAAAATACAAGTTTTGTCTCCACTACTTAAAGATTATTATTATTATTTATTTCTTAGCAGACGCCCTTATCCAGGGCGACTTACAATTGTTACAAGATATCACATTATTTTTACATACAATTACCCATTTATACAGTTGGGTTTTTACTGGAGCAATCTAGGTAAAGTACCTTGCTCAAGGGTACAACAGCAGTGTCCCCACCTGGGATTGAACCCACGACCCTCCGGTCAAGAGTCCAGAGCCCTGACCGCTACTCCATACTGCTGCCCTAAGATTACAGCGCTATGATTTATCTTGGCAGGTTGAGAGGCACACATTGTATTTTTTGATGATAAATAAATAGGAAGTTTCATTCTTTATAGCACTATTAGTATTTTACTGGCAGAACTTCCCAGCAATAGGAACACATAGAGATATGTTTCCTGTAATTTAACAGGACCCTGGAAGCCTGGTATATAAGTTTGATGACCAAAAAAAACAGCCCTTTGTTTAAAAATAATTTGAACATGTCATACCCATCATCAGTGTTTTAGAATTCTAATAAAGTGTGTTATTGCAAAGTGTAGCATTTAAGCATTTCTGTAAACACTGTGCACTGACTAGCTAAACTGCAGTAACAGATAGGATACACCTCACTGCTGTTCTTCTACGAAGGAGCGATTTCACAATTTCAGATTTTAAAATGGGCTAGCTACCATGTACAGTTTGTTACCGTATCTTCCAGACAACGGTCCGTACACAATTGTATCAAAAAGGGTTAGGGTTAGGGTTATACTGTGCAACAGATTTACACATTAAGTACATTGTAACTATGCTTAATGACATTTTAATTATGAATATGTACACATGTATTTACTACCAATGATTTGTGTTATAATAAGAGAGTCCATATACACACATGTTCACAAGAATCACTATTTTTTTTTTAATTTAATTTTTTAAACTGCTGTTAACCCTGTTTAAATATTCAAACAATTTATTTTATTTTATTTTATTTATTTTAATTACATTTTTTTTTTTTAAATAGTAAGATACAGTCACTTTGGTACATTCAGGTTTTAAAAAATATTGAGTAATCTTTTTATTTTTTCTCTTAATTGCTTGAACATAATTACAATGTTGTTTTCAAAAAGGGAGTAATTAAATGTAATTATAAATGTGTGTCTAACACCCGCTGGAAATAAAAAGCAAAGGAAACCATGTGTACTTTGTCAAGCTCGCAAGATGTTTTTTTTTCAGACTAAAAAGAAGCATTTCTTATGGCAACATAATACATTCATTTAAATATGAAAATTACCTTGACACAGAACTAATTACTATGCATGCACAAGCCATAGATGCAAAAACCTTAAGACTAGCCATTGTAAAAAGAGGGCAAATAATGATAATAATGAATGGTGCAATTAAACATAATTAGTAAAGGCATATGCTCTCATGTATTAAATCTTTTTTTTTTTACCATGCAGAGTGTTTGAACGTCAATTACTGTAAGCATCCAGAACTCTGCTGCTCGCCTGGTGTTCTCTCTACCTCGCTTCGCCCACGCTACTCCACTACTCCGCTCGCTCCACTGGCTCCCGATCACCGCTCGCATCCAGTTCAAGACTCTTGTACTAGCCTACAGATGCCTTGATCAGACTGCACCCAGCTACCTCCAGACCCTCATCTCTCCCTACACCCCCACTCGACCTCTCCGCTCCGCCTGCACTAGAAGACTGGCTCTACCTCCGCTACGCTCCCCTGCCTCCCGAGCCCGCTCCTTCTCCACCCTTGCTCCGCAGTGGTGGAACGACCTTCCTACAGATGTCAGGACTGCCCAGTCCCTGACCACATTCCGGCGCCTCCTTAAGACTCACCTCTTCAAACAGCACCTGTAGAACTCCTCTGTTGTATCCTGGGACACTATCACCCTTCATTTAAATATGCTTTATTTTGCTCTTATCTGCCCCCTATTTTACTGCATTTAATCCTGTACCTCAGAATATTGTAATCTGCCAAGTGTTTAATCTGTAGTATTTTGTATTTAATCATATCCTGATGTAACTATCACTATTTAATCATATCCTGATGTAACTTTCACTATTATCTGCTGTATTATTGAATTGTGGTTTGTCACACTTGAGAATTATTGTATTTCTTGTTCTTATTGTATGACTTATATTGTAACACTTGAATGTATTTGTATTTGCTTGCGATTGTAAGTCGCCCTGGATAAGGGCGTCTGCTAAGAAATAAATAATAATAATAAAAAGCATAGAGGAACACAATTGCCTTATTCACCCCACTATCCCACTTAGAATGAAATACTGTGTGGCATTATATGGATTTCCAAGGGCAGTGAATGCACAGCTCGTAAAGATCTTGACCCTTGCATTGATTGCTGTCTGTAGATCACCAAGGATAAGGGGTGGGAAGAGTGGCCAGGACCCCCTTGTAATTGTACATGATGAATGTTGGCTTGCTGTGAATAAAATGTTAACACCCTGAATAAAGAATTTGATTGCAGTCATGGATGTAGAAAAAAGCTGTAGATATGTGTTTCTCACCATTTCCTTTTGAAGATTGAAGACTTTGAAGGACAGTGTCAGTGTAACAGAGCGGAGGCCGGGCGTGAACCAACGACCCCACGCACCTCAAGAGAGCATCCAAACCACAATGCAGAAGAGCTGGGCTTGTTTACACCCGTGGATTTTGAGCTTTTAACCTCATCTCATCTCACTGACAGGGGACTGGAGAGAATCTGTAATAGCAGTGTATCACATACCACTGTCTGTTACATCAAGAAAATGAATAAGGAAAATAGGCGAGCTGACATTAGTAGCTGCAGTGCCTAGCCAAAAGATACCATTACACATGTGCTAACACAAACTGTCATTATTTCAAAGAAAACACTGAAGCAGAAGCTCATTGTGTATGACAGAAAGTGAAGGACTAGAAGCCTGTTCAAGATTGTGAATGTAAGAGGAAGTTAATTGTGTGATTGTGTGATACATCCGCTGACAAAGAGATCGGTGTGCTTGATAATTCAGTGCCAGTGATTTAGGAACCTTTCTGCTTATGATGAGTCTCATACAGTGTTTCTATGGTCACCCAAGGTTATTGATACCTTACACCAGTACACCATTCATTAAAAATCAATACAGTTTAGCACTCATAACCAGGGAAAATGACTGATGTTGGATTCTCCAAAACATTTTTTTTTTTTTATCAAATTGCTCGATTCAAAACTTTGAATGTCATTATTTAATGTATCAATATATAAATGTGCAAATACAACTATTATGTATTAGTATGCACATTTACAGACATGCAATATTGTTTATAAAAGCTTTATACTTACCATATTCATTAGTATATGTATCACTGTTGCTCACATGAATAGCTATAATAAATGATATCATACTTTATATTAAATAACTTCATGTGACAGAAAGAATGAATCTTGGTTATAAATCTCCCTCCCGACCTGTGAGGGCGCTGTGTAAACGGAACAGTTTCCCCCCGACTGGATGGTCTGACAGTTCATTCCAGGGAAAGATGGAAGTCAGCCATCTAGAAAGGGGGCGGAGCCACAGTACACCAAGTCATTGCCCCAGACGGGAGGCAATGTGGCAATCGCGGATTGGAGGAAAAGTGGTTGCACTCGCTAACCAAGGGGGCGTGGCTGAAGGTACAAAAGGGGATGTGGCAAAGCGAACTGTTCTTTTGTTATGGTTGCGAGAGAACCACTGAAGGACTGTAGAATAGAGTTTGTTTATTTGTTGTATTACTTGTTTGTTCTTGTTAGATGGCTAACATGTACCGGGAGCTGTCGCTAAACACCAGCACCAACCCGGACAGTACTTCACTACTGTTCACTAATAAATTGTATTTCACCACTTGCACGTTAGCATTCACTCTAGACTTGTGATCGTGTTTGTGTTGTGTGTGTGTTTATATTGTGTTTATTATTTCAGGACTGAACCCCGTGGTTTCACTGTGCAGTTCGCATTGCTGTGTATTGCCTGGGATTATTATTTACGGTCACCAAATGACCCGGATTATAAAAACAAATAAAGGATTGTTTGACTGTGAACTTTGTTGTCTGCATCTACACCTGCACACTGCAAACCACTTTGCCACACTTCATCACACATATAAACTCCAGAGGCATGTTTTAGATTAGATTATGTGTGATAACTCAACAAAAATGAGATAGCACTTTACATTGTGTTTCTAATTGCTATGTATTCATATTGTAGTTACATAGCAAATACGACTGTGTGGTCCAGTGGTTAAAGAAAAGGGCTTGTAACCAGAAGGTCCCCGGTTCAAATACTGGCTCAGCCACTGACTCATTATGTGACCCTGAGCAAGTCACTTAACCTCCTTGTGCTCTGTCTTTCGGGTGAGATGTAATTGTAAGTGACTCTGCAGCTGATGCATAGTTCACACACCCGAGTCTCTGTAAGTCGCCTTGGATAAAGGCGTCTGCTAAATAAACAAATAATAATAATACACATAGTTACAATGTTATTATATATAGTTACAATGTACTTAGCGTGTAGATCTTTTCGTGTGATCTATGTAAGTGCACAATTGTAGCAGAAAAAGGTTAGGTTTAGAGTTAGTGTTATATCATTATAACTATTGTGACAGTCTGGCTAGCAGTGGTGACGTCACGGACCAGGAAGTAGAAACCAAAACAAGGGATGGGCGGGTGAAGCTGAGTGCAGTAGCATTAGATTAGAGGAACTGTTACCAAAAACTATTTGCACTGTATGGGAAAATTGGTAATGGGGAGTTATAGTGCCTACCTGTGTTTCAGTAAAATAAGGGCTGTACAGCTTTGTAAGAGCTTCAGATTAGGCATGTGTTTTGGTCACTAAGAGACTAAGAGGGAAGTGCAGTAGTTAATCCTAGAGGTAATGAATGCATGTATGAGCAAACATGACTGTTGAAAAGATACAGTAATGAGTTACTAGTGTGTATGCTTCATACTAATGTATTTTATTTTTCTTTACCACTGGCTCATTCCATTGTAGCTGCTATTATTCTATAGCTGCCCCTTAGTACAGGATCGTACCAATGAAGATTGTTTGATAAGACATGCATACTGGGATATATTTAAGATCTTGCAACTGTCCTGGCTTAACAGTTTGCAATTTGCCAACCAAGCTTTGTTTAAAAAAAGGGGTGTGAGTTAGCTTTGTAGATAGAACATTGGACTATTTGCCAGATCTATTTGCAAACATCTTGCTTTGTTGTTAGTAGTCTAACTGGTTTCCACTGTTAAGTTTAACATCATCCTCTCTGTGTACCAGTATGACAGTAAGGCAACTATAACTATAACAGAAGCAGGAGACTTAATACAATAATCGACTATCTTTATTAGAAGGAGAAAAGAGACCCCTCGGTTCTGGATTTCTAGCACTGAACAAGTCATTCTTCTCAAGTCGAGTGAGGGGCGAAACGCGGGCCATGTTCCTCCTCTCACATTGTATCCAGCCATTGTTCCACTTCCTTTGCACAGCTGGTTTACTGTCCTTTCTAAGTGGATAGCTTGTCTTTTCATTCTGGGGCAAACAGCACTGCTTTCATCTGGAGGCACAGAAAGAAAGGGCTCTGTATGCTGATGTATGAACTGTTTCCAAATAGAGACCTTTAGAAAGAATGTGCAATATACTGTACAGTTTAGTGGGTTTAGGGGCTTTGCAATGTGCTGCATTCCAGTTTATAATCTGGAGACAAAACCTGCTCAAATATTTCTGTAACACTGCTTTTTCACTCATGGTTTTTTTTTGGAAAAAACATAACAAAACACTTAAATAAAATGGATAAATCAAAGTCATTAACTGTCTTAATGGAATCGGAATCATTTGTGTTTGCATTGTGTTTGAAATATTATTTAATATATTAAAGAAAAAAAAAGATACTGTGACTAAAGAACAAAGGAACAATAAAACAAAACCTTCCTGAGCTGCCTTCAGTTGACATTTGGGTTTATGACTGCACAGCATGTCTTGGGAATATTGCCTCTGATTAGAACCGTGACTTAACAGTCATGTCTGTGAGGGGAAAGTCAGTACAAAAGTGCATTTGCCTTTGACATATTCTGGGTAGCTGGATTCATAAAATAATTACAGTTTTATTTTCACAAACATTTATTTCCAGTTTTGTACGTTTTTATGGCTTTACAAAACTGTACAAAAAAGTGTTTGAAGAAGACTCGTCATGATGTAGAGCCTACCTGTTTATCATATTTCAGCCTGAAGGAAGATTAAACAGTCTGCCACTTATACAAAGTGTTAAACCACCACGGATGACTGAGGACAATTTGAATATTTTTGTGAACATAGTTTTAACTTGAATATCTTCCACTTCCATGAAGGTGGTCCCATGCGTACTGCTGTTTTAAATTTAAATTATTTTGCAGAATACTTTCCTGTCACTATCAGATCCAATCCAGTCTTTGGATAGAACTGTGCAATCTTTTTTTTTCCTCCAACTAATAAGGAGAGAAGCTAGATTCACAGAGATTTAATTACATGTAAAAATAATAAAACTCCTGACCAGGCACACTCAGTTAGCTCCTGGGTGCAATTAGGCTAGTCCAGTAGGATCAAAGCCATTGTCAGCAATGAAAACAGATGTTATCATTATATTTCACTAAAGCTGAGGTTTCTTTTCCATCAAAGAATGTTTTAATCTTACCGTGATATGTGTTTATGTTTCAATTAGAATGCTTCGGGCAGTTTTTGCTGGAAGCCTGTCTAAAAACAGTATGCAATCAAATATGATTTGTGAATGATAGTGATGTGATTGCCAGAGAGAACTGACTGATTGAGCACCATGTTTAGGCAACTACAAAAGCTGACTTTGGATGATCACTGGTAGAGTGAAAAAAATATATACAAGGTCAGGGGCAGCTGGTAGCCTAACCAACTAGAGGGGCTGGGCTATTAAAACCAACATTTCTTTTCAGAATTTACTAATATTGTGCTCAGTTAAAAGGCGTGTTGTACATAATAACATCATAAGCATGTTAAATGAAAGCCTACCTTATTTATAGAGGAACTGGCCTCGGTTTTTTTGAGAAGTAAACACTTCTATGACCTAATGGTTAAAGACAGGAATACTTCAAATCCTTTTTGATCGACAGTACACCAAGTGCGTTAAGTCTGTCTTGGGTCATTGTATTGCACAGGAAAGTCTTTATACGTTTCAGTGTACTGAAACATCTCTCTGATTCCGCTGTTGGGGAAGTAAGGGCAATCTCAGTTGAAAGGTTTCTGAAAAATGGCCCTGAAGGTTATTCTGCTCCAACAATTTAAGCAAGGTTGAATTCTGCACTGCTGTAAAAAAATTGTTAGTTCACTCTGAAGTTTTTCTTTGCATAGCACTGGATAACACTTCACTGCCATGTGCAGAAGTTCATTGGGACAATCCACATTAAATTGATGGAAGCGTTCTGAATCAATATGATCCAATGACGTTTCATCGACTGACACAAAGCTTGCATTTGAAACTTCTTCTTGTACACTTCCAGCATATAATCTAGAAGTTTGTTCTGTATGGTCTTCGATGTATTTTTAGACACAGTTGCATTTGCAAGGTGATCAGCTAACTGACTGTCTAGTTGAGAAAATGCATCTACCAAATCTAGAAACACTCTCTGATTTAAAGAATACTCTCAGTGGCAGCTCATGACTTCCACAGAACTTGATGTAGTCAATTATCCAGGAAAGAACACACCTATTCTTCTGTACAAGAGTTTTAAACCTTGATCAAATACCAGTACAATTATTAGGGCAAAAAGAAAAGTTGGTCCCAGTCTACAGTTTGTGACAGTTATTCTAACAGTATTTCAGGAAGCAACTGTGGCCTACTTTAGCTTTTAATAATAATTAAACAGGTTTATTTTTTCAAAGCAACTGACAGATAAGGTTTAAAACTTTTGTCATAAAGTTTTAACTCAAGAATCTTTTACATCTTGGTTTGAGGAATAAAATACGGTTTAATATGCATGAGACTGTGGGAGGCTTTAACAAACAGTAACGTTTCATAAATATCAAACTTAATTAAAAAAAATGAAAACATTCTTGAATTAACTCACAAGTAATGGTTTGTACAGCACAGTATATGTCTTTGCCAGTGGCTTTCATTTGATTTAACAAGCTTGATGCTCTTAACACAGCAACACCAAACCAAGCAGGAAGGAACCTTATTTGCTCAGGAGCATAGAGATTTACTGTATATTTGCAAAGAGGCCTTGAAGAGGACCAGAATATTATAAACCAATTGAATTGTCCCATTTCCTGTCTGTGTAGGGTTGAGTCAGCTCAATGGAACAGTTACTAAGATTGCTGGAACTACTTGGCTAGCCAAACTAGCTTTAGACTGAGGAGTGCAATGTATGGTGCTAAGGCAAATTTAATTGAACCTCTAAACCAGCTAGCTTAATAGTTGTAAAGTAAACAAAATGAGTATCAACAAAAAATCCACAAAAGTTGCTGACAAAGGTTTCTTGTTGAATGATTTGTCAAATTGTACGATATATATATATATATATATATATATATATATATATATATATATATATATATAGCTCAAGCTGCCCAACATTTTGATATGTTGTACATATCTTTCTCAAGGGAACCTGTGTTTGAATCAAAACATTGGAGGTATTTATAGGTTTTTGACAGCATGACAACGACTTGTTATTGTTTATATTCAAATCCATGATTTATTCTTACATGATGTAATGGTGTTCTATATATTGTGACATCATTTTTACTTCTATCTTTGAATCTGTATTAATTCTAAGTAACATTACTTTATATAAACTTATATTCTTGATTTGGCCTCCTCAAATCATATATGTATATATACTGTATATATATATGCAGGTAGTGGACACAAAAATGGAAACGGATATCACAATCCTGGAGTGTGCGCTTCCGCCTACTGTTGCCCTTTGCTGATCATGTCTTTCCCTCGGAGTTCCATGCCGACATCACCTAAGACACCGTTGCTCGTGAAACATCAGCAAGTTGAGTTGTCTTGGTCACTGAAGCTCCAGTAGGCAACCAGGCCTGTCCAGCATTTTTATACATGACCCTAAGCATGCTGGGATGTTATTTGCTTAATTAACGCATGAGCCACACCTGTGTGAAAGCCCTTGCTTTCAATATACTTGGTGTCCCTCATTTACCCAGGTGTTTCCATTTTTTGTTCACTACCTGTATATATCTTCCTTGAGGTCTTCTTCTTGGTCGCTTTATATCTCTTGGGATCGAGTCTAATATCTCCTTGGTCCAGCCATGGTTTGTTCTTCTTGCTACATGTCTGGCCTGCTGCCATTTTATTTTTTTCGCTCTTATAATAACATTGCATACTTTTGTTTGCGCTCTTATCCAGTCCTTCCTTTTCCTGTCTCTTCTTGTTATTCCCAGCATGCATCTTCCCATACTCCATTGAGTCGTTTGTAATTTTTGTACGTTTTCTCCTTGTTTTTTCAGAGAGGTTAATACAGATCTTGTGTAAACAGAGTCAAAGGCTTTTTCATAGTCGATAAATCCCAAGCAAAGTGGTAGTTTGTACTCGTTGCTGGTTTGACTTGCTGTACAATTTGAAGATGATCCATTATGCTAAATCCACTCCTGAATCCTGCTTGCTAATTTGATTGTGTCGAGTCAAATTTATCTTGAAGTCTGTTGGTGAGTATCTTGGTAAACATTTTGTAGATTATAGGAAGTAAGCTAATAGGTCTGTAGTTCTTGAGGTCTTCTTTATCTCCTTTCTTATGTAAAAGTATCACCAATGCGTTGTTCCAGTCGTTTGGCACTTTCTTTTGCTTTATACAATGTGTAAAAATACTCAACAGTATTTTTGTCAGTTCTTCACCTCTTTCTTTCACGATGTCAATCGTTATGCCATCTTCTCCGGGTGCCTTTCCTCTCTTCATATGTTTGCTAGCATGTTTCACTTCTTCCGGTAGAACTTCTGGAACTTCTTCCTAGGGTTGAATTTTTTCCGTCTCATCTTTGTCATCTGCTACGTTGTTCTTTTCATCTCGCTATAATTTTCTGTAAAAGTTCGACTCTCTTCAAAATCAATTTGCGGTTCTTGATCACAGTCCTGTCCTCTTGTTTGATTGCTAAAATCTGTTTTGTCCCGATGATTAGTCTTTGTTTTGCTTTCTTCATTCTTTCGTTGTTCTCAATAATTTTCTCTACCAACCTACAGTTGAACGATCGTCCACAGTAATGTGCTTTCTTACTGTCTTGCAGAGCTCAATGTATTCAACCTTTGACTTCAGAGTTGCTGTTTATTTCATTTCCCTACTTTTCTTCATGAGGTCTTTTGTCTCTTGCGTGATCTTCGCATTTTGTACTCTGTGTTCCAGCAATGTTTTGTGCTGTTTCTGCAATTACTTGCGTCACTTCCTCATAGATTTTGCTTACCTTGATTGCTTCATCTTTTTGCAGATCTTGAAGAGCACTAAATCTATTCTTCAGTTCCAGTTGAAACACCAGGTTTTGCTTCTGGAGCATTTCTACTTTGATTGTGTTGGATTCTGTCATCACGAGTTTTGCTCTCTCCAGTGCTGTGTTTAGGTGTATTTAGTCAAGTCTGTAGTCACTTCCTGTGTTAAAATTGTTTAGTACTGAGCCATATTGATTGGTGTGCTTCTTGTTGGTGAGTATGTAGTCAATTTCATTCATGTATTATTATTATTTTAATTATTACAGATTACTTTCTTGTGGCAAGTAGGGAAACATGCATCAACCATATGAGGAGAGCTGCAAACACATGCTGAAATACACACACACCAAAGGAAAGAGAGTTTCTTGGTCCACTGAAGATTTTGATGTCTGATAGAGGATTGCTGAGTTATTAGTTTTAGTATTACAAGGGCATTCTGACTCCTAGAGCTCCATTGACTTTTTTTCTTGTAGAACGTTCTGTTTAATACACGGTATGAAAAGATTTAACAGAGATTTGTTCAACAGAATAAAGGTGAATACTACTAGAGGAAATAATACTGCTAGAGGAAATGAGTCAACCCCTCATTTCTGCTTTACAGCAGAAATGAAAGCACAACAAGAACAAAAAGAGGATGAATCATGGCTTGCCCTTCCAAAGTTTGTGTTATTCAGTTTGTGTTTGTTGACTATATTATTTGGCTAGTATAATTTGCATAATGCAGAAAGAGGACAGCACTGAAGAGCAATAGCTGACATATCTTTGCATGCATGCTTCCACTTAGTCTGTTAGATTAGACGGATTGCACTCAGATATATAAAGACGTTTTATGCTAATCATTTGATTATATCTCAAAAGGTGGAAAATTCAGACCAGTTTATGAGACATCTAAAAATATGTATTTACTTATGCAAATTACTTGGCTAGCTCTTCTACAAATAACTCATTGAGCTTTTAAATGTAAACAGGCTCAAAATGTGTATTCTTTTTGTAAGTCTCAGTGTTTTACTAATAATAATAATCACGACATGTGATGGGAAAGTCAGCTATGTTAGTTGTACTGTCTCAAGACAGAGTGATATTCTGCTTGAATAAACTGCATATTTATCAGTAATAAATAAAGCAGTATACACATTCATCATGCTATTCTGAGCAAGAACCTACGGGTTTCTATCTATTTATAAATAATACCAGACCAGAAACTGAATTCTTTAATTCTAACATTGTAATTATGTACACATGTATTACTATGTAACTACTATATAAATACACAGTAATTAGAGACACAATGTAAAGTGTAACTGATTTATTTAGTAACATGTAATGGTTTGGAATCTCTTTCCATCAATAACCTCACAGTTCAAAGACGAACATCCTACCATTCAGCTATAGAGCAAACTATAAGTGCAATATGTGTCTTATGCAGATGTCAGTATTGTTCTATACCATTAATTTACAACAAGGGGTGAGCACACAATCCTTACAGTACATGCACCGTCATGAACGTGGAGGAAACCCACTGCTAAGCCTTTCATACCTTAAAGCAATTGAATGCAAACATGGGAATATGTTGCATAAGCAAAAGGGTCAGATAATATATGTGTTTCCCAGAATGCACAATTTAATGAAACCACGCATACTGAGTAATTCATCCCCAACAGTTTAACATGTGTTTGCATTAAAATAAAATAAACATGCAAGTGGTCCTCAGATTTAAACCAAAATCCTCAGGACAGGATCTTTTTTGTTTGCATATAATTGGCCAAAAAAACACATAAATAAATCTATTATTCAGCACAGTGGGGTTCTAGAACTGAGGGAGCCTAAAAGAACCCGGTAGAATACTGGAGTGTATCAATAGAATATTGGATTTTTAACAATAGATTTTTGTATTTTTCTGAGTAATTATTTGCTTTTCTTTCTGAGAAAACCTTATAAAGATTTCTTAACAGACCATCTACTTGCATGCACCGTTATTCGAGCTGTGCAGAGGAGACTGCTTCTGTTCAGTTATTCATCAGAGAGAGACTATTAAGAGAAAAACGATCAAAAGGAAAGAACCTGAGGCATCAACATGATGAGACAAAGAAAATGGAGAGCAGAACAATTCTAATACCACATTACTCGAGAGCACTGCTTTTGACCTCAAGCAAGGAAAAGATGATGACTTTTAATAACACCTGAGTGTGAACATATCAGACCTTCTTAAATATGCTGATATTTCACAATACTAGATATTGAATTGCTGTCATACCTTTTTATTAGTGGAATGCAGTTTTACTTGAATAGATTTGTAAAGTATTAAAAAGCCCACTCATTTGCTATGTACTTTAAAATTTCATGCAAAACAGGGAGATGCTGAAAGATGGATCACCACATGGAAAGTAAAAGGGGGTTTGAAAGTGTGTGTGTGTGTGTGTGTGTGTGTGTGTGTGTGTGTGTGGCGAGTTTGCCTGCACTTTGCTTTTTCGCAGACCATGTTACATAGAGCCCCTGGCACATACTGATTTTATTAGGGTTTCCTTGTTGCAGGTGAGAATCAAATGTACAATTACTTTTGAAACATTATCATGATTTTTGTTGTTTCCTACTGTACACAGTTTAACAGGAAATTACATTGATAATTATTTCCATAGAAGGTGCAGGGGACATTGAAATATCATGTAATTCAAAGGATGGATTAAAACCCTCAGATGCAGCTGTGTGTCCTACTGAATTGAAATGCACTTGTACCCCTAAAACCTGCAGAAATGATCCAGGGTGAAGGCATGCTAACCCAAAATAGTATCATAACTGCCGTACAGAACCGCACAGGACCTCACACAGCTTAGTGTTTAATATTCTCCTTCAAGGCTTATTAACCATTCCTGCCCTTTCAGGATACACACTCTGTTGTTGCACAGGGTATGAAAGGAAATTAAGATTGCTGGTATTTCATCTAGGCCTATATATTACACTCTGCAATAAGAGGACCCCATCACTCGTAAATGTATTAAAAAGCACAGTCTGAAAATCAATACAGTTTGATCCCTTGGTGCTTGACCTTTTGTTGACTTGGTTCCAGGAACATGCACAATGGGGGTCTTTCCATATGGTTTTTAATCTTACTAATGTGCTTCATATTTGTTTTCTTCTTTAATTATTGCATATTTAATTACCTGTATTGCTCATACAGCTGTATGTGTGTGTATGCAGCTTTGCCATTGAACGGGTCACAGATGTATATACGCTAAAAGGACATTCTTTATACTGTTTCAGCAAATCCCTGTATCTTAAGAAATATGCTTCAGCATATCAAGCTGACATCATTATCAACTTTTTTTAGATGTTGATAACACTAACCGCCAGAAGGCTCTGGTATTTCCAGTGCTTAAAAATAAAAATATTTCACAAAACATGAACATACAAAACAGTAACTAAATATCAAATAACATTGTTTACCTTCAAAACTGGGTTGCACCCATTTATATTTCATGTTAAATCGAACTTTTAGTGTAATTTGCAAAGTATTACAAACATTCAGCAGGCAGTGCATGTTTGTATTCCCCCTTGGGAGAATACACTTTCTGACTGAAGTTCCAGTGGCTTTTGAATGTCAAGCAGTTATTAAAAAAATAAATATGGAAAGTCTCGAAAAAGCGGATTTCTTTCAATTTGATGTGTATTTGCTTTAAAGGGACAGTACACAGTTCTGAGTACAGTCTGTGAGGTAATGTTCTTCAGCGATTACCATAAGTATGTTCGGTAGCATTTGTTTCACAATGACGGCGTTTACATGCACAAGTCATGACAGTTTTCCTCACAACGAGTTTGCCGTACTTTTCAGGAAATGCGTTGCCATGCAGTTCTGATTTAGGAAAAAAAATCGGCTGTACCAATGCAGATTACTCAATACATAGTCATTTAGGGGAGGGAATATTTAAATGTCCGTGTCTGCTTACTAAGTAGGAAAAGAACGAGTGTGAATATCGTGAGGAGAGCTTCATGCGTTTCTATGAAGATAAAAACATTTATCAAGAGAAATGAATTCACATGTTGTCGCGCACATTCTGAATTAAGCCGCGCATTAGCTACTTGTTTGTCTGGTTACCTTTCCAACACACACATGCACGCTCCAACAGACACGCACGCACACACACACACACACACATAATTATGTAGAATATATAGCAGCCATCAGTTTCTTCGTTTACAAGAAATGCACCGGGGAAAATATCAGTAGCCGAGATTTCATCTTGAAGCTAGTCACAGCACTTCAGCAGAAACATTTCAATCAGAAAACTCCAAAGCTGCAGGCTGCAGCAGCTCAACCTGGATTCTGTACTGCGAGTGACACACACACTAGAGAAATTGGTAACGCTTTATATTGCGTGGCATAAAATTAATATTAAATAGATACGCAATTGCATATTAAATTAATGTTAATTACACAGTGTAACAATTTTTTTTTTTTTTTTTTGTCCCTGGGTAGTAAGTGTTATTTCCCAATTGCTTATGCCTCAAAAGTATAGAAAATGGCTTTTATTCCCCACAAACTTTGCTTTTGTGACCAGGGCAGTGATATTTTGAAATTTACCTATTTTCCAGAACATTCCAGATAGATTCAGTGCTGAGTAAATTTGGAGTAACTTCTAGAACTTTCTAGAACTTTCCAGTAATATAAATAGTAGTATAAATACAGGGGCCTTAAACCCACCAGTTCAGTTTAGTTCCAGCTGCCTAAGTGGATGCATATCTTCATTTTTCTGAAATGGCATCAAGGTCATAGGAGACTTCAAAATGGTGGCATTCCTGATGGGTCTCCAAGGCGGTTTTACCAAGTTTCCCTGCTATCTTTGCCTTTGGGACAGCAGGGACACCAAGGCGCACTACCACAGGCGGGACTGGCCACAGCGGACCGAGTTCTCTGTGGGGAGGAACAACGTCAAGTGGGAGCCACTAGTGGACCCCCGGAAGGTGCTGATGCCACCACTGCACATCAAATTGGGCCTTATGAAACAATTTGTCAGAGCTCTAGATAAGGAGTCGGCAGCCTTCAAGTACCTTCAAGACTTCTTCCCTAAGCTGTCTGAGGCAAAGGTCAAAGCCGGTGTCTTCGTCGGACCACAGATAAAGAAGATCCTGGAGTGCAATGAATTCCCCAAGAAGCTCACTAGTAAGGAGAAAGCGTCTTGGAACAGCTTTGTCGCAGTGGTTCGGGGCTTCCTGGGCAATCACAAGGCCGAAAACTATGTGGAGCTGGTTGAGACTCTGGTGAAGAACTACGGCACAATGGGCTGTAGGATGTCCCTCAAAGTCCATATCCTTGATGCTCATCTTGATAAATTCAAGGGGAACATGGAAGCGTACTCGGAGGAGCAAGGCGAGCGCTTCCACCAGGATATACTGGACTTTGAACGCCGCTACCAAGGACAGTATAACGAGAACATGATGGGAGACTACATTTGGGGGCTGATTCCTGAATGTGATTTACAGTATAATCGTAAATCTCAAAAAACTACTCACTTCTAAACCTTTTGTAGTCATTTTTGTATTACTATGGTATAAATACATGTTAATTTGGATTCATATGTTGTTTTTTTCTGACTTTATGTGAACGAAAAGACACAAATTCGCCCTTTTTCTCATTGGAAATAGGTAAATTTCAAAATATCACTGTCCTGGTCACAAAAGCAAAGTTTGTGGGGAATAATAGCCATTTTCTATACTTTTGAGGCATAAGCAATTAGGAAATAACACTTACTACCCAGGAACAAAAATTGTGTTATATAGTGTTATTATTTAATAGTTATGCAATTGATATTAAATTTACGTTAAATTATTCCTTGTTACTTTCCATTAACATTTAAGTCAGATTAACTGTATTTTAACAAAACGTAATATAAATGGACGGGATATGCAATCACATTTTCAATCGACATTTGGTTAACATTTAGCAAGAAACCAGCTATTGCATATCTATTAAATATTAATTTAACATTAATTTAATATGCAATTGCATATCTATTTAATATTAATTCATGCCACGCAATATAAATAGCAGTATTTTTCACTGGTACCTCTTAATGTCCCTTTAAGAGAAATGAAACCGCAGGCAAGCGAAGCTGATCTAACTTAGATTAGATTGCAGTACCTTTTGATGCACTCATATTGATCAGCACACGTTATTGTTAGGCTCACAGACTCTCACTGGCAGCCAAGGGAACGCTATGAGTGACACTTTCATTAATGCAGTCATAAACGTAGCAGACAAACATAAAGTTTACAGTCCCAAACACTTTAATTAAAATAATCACAGAAATCCGTCCCCTTCTCACTCATAAACACACTGCAATTGAAATACACATCAGATGGGTTTTAATGTCCCATCTTCTCAATAACTTGTTTAAGAGCTTCTTGGAATGCTGGAAGGTTTAACTATCTATAGTGTGCAGTAGGGTGTTTTAACCACAAGGGGTGCTATTGGCAAGATTGTTTCAGTACAGTTGGCAGACCAACTGCATTTAAGCTTTCAAATGGTATCAAAAAAGTGTCTTTAGTAAGCAAAGGCCTTTAAGGCTTTACAATTCAAATCTGATTGACAATGAACCATGGTAGAGCATGAATATATATATATATATATATATATATATATATATATATATATATATATATATATATATATATATATACTGTAGTTGAAAATGATTGCTGAACACATTTTCTCTGAATATTCAGTGCATGATTTAACATTATATATGGCTATATGAACAGGTATAGAACAATACAAACCAAATATTTTGATCACCACATTTCAAAATAGTGCAATGTTCCCATACATATGTGTTATATCATCTTGAACCATGGTACACTATGTCACAGATCAATTAAGAGATAATCTTCTCAGGTAAGCATGAGGTGCAGCACCTCCTTGTTGCTTTTCCAGCATAGATGACCAGCTGACCCGTCCTTTGATATGCCAAGTTTTGAAGATTCTATTTACTGTCAACATCCTGTTGTTTAAATATGTTTTGTAGTTAGAGAAAATGCGCGAGATCACACAGAACTGCAGTGCATGTCTGTACTGGAAGAAAATGTTTTTCAAAAGAACAAAAAACACATGTTATAAAACAACAACAAGTTAAATATAAGGTCTGCTACTACACAACACAATACAAGTGCAAACGGGATCTTGCAATCTGGTATAGTCCTCCAACATCAATAAATATACATTGCACCTCCAATCAACCACATGTTTTCAAATCCACAGAGAGAAAGAGACAGAGACATTGTAGTGATTGCAAAAAAGAAAGTCACAAAAACAGCGGTATTGGGATGCCATCAAGGAGAATGGCTGCATCGCTGAGAAATCCATACACTCATTTTCTGATAAAGATTATGTAGATCATGGATATTAATCTATGGAAAAAGAGACTCCAAATATATATATACAGTGCCTTGCATAAGTATTCACCCCCCTTGGACTTTTCCACATTTTGTAGTGTTACAACCTGGAATTAAAATTGATTTAATTGGGATTTTTACCATTTGATTTACACAACATACTTAACACTTTGAAGGTGCAAAATATTTTTTATTGGTTCACAAAAGTTAATTAAACAAAAAGACATTTGTTGGTTGCATAAGTATTCACCCCCCTGAGTCAATACTTGGTAGAAGCACCTTTGGCAGCAATTACAGCTGTGAGTCTTTTTGGGTAAATCTCTACCAGCTTTGCACATCTAGATCATGCAATTTTTGCCCAGTCTTCTTGGTAAAAATGCTCTAGCTCTGTCAAGTTGGATGGGAACATTTGGTGAACAGCAATTTTCAGGTCTTGCCACAGATTCTCAATCTGATTGAGGCCTGGGCTTTGACTGGGCCATTCTAAGATATTCAGGTTCTTGTTTTTAAACCACTCCAGTGTAGCTTTGGCTGTGTGTTTAGGGTCATTGTCCTGCTGGAAGGTGAACCTCTGCCCCAGACCCAGGTCTCTTGCAGACTGAAACAGGTTTTCCTCTAGAATTTCCCTGTATTTGGCTCCATCCATCTTGCCTTCAATCCTGATCAGTTTCCCAGTCCCTGCCAATGAAAAGCATCCCCATAACATGATGCTGCCACCACCATGCTTCACCGTGGGGATGGTGTTCTCAGGGTGATGAGTAGTGTTGGCTTTGCTCCACACATAGCGTTTTGCGCTAAGGCCAAAAAGTTCAATTTTGGTCTCATAAGACCAGAGAACCTTTTTCCACATGTTTGCTGTGTCTACCACATGCCTTTTGTCAAAATCCAAACAGGATTTGATATGTTTTTTTTCAGCAATGGCTTTCTTCTCGCCACTCTTCCATTAAGCCCAGTTTTGTGAAGCGTACGGGTTGTAGTTGTCCCATGGACGGTTTCTTCCATGACAGCTGTGGATCTCTCCAGCTCCTTCAGAGTTATCATTGGACTCTTGGTTGCTTCTCTGACTAATACCCTCCTTACCTGGTCACTGAGTTTTGGTGGACGGCCTTCTCTAGGCAGAGTTGCGGTTGTGCCATATTCTTTCCATTTTTTAATAATGGATTTAACGATGCTCCGGGGGATGTTCAAAGTTTGGGATATTTTTTTATAACCCAACCCTGATTGGTGCTTCTCCAGAACTTTATCCCGGACTTGTTTTGATAGCTCCTTGGTCTTCATGATGCTGTTTGTTTAGATATGCTCTCTAACAAACTCTGGGGCCTTCCAGAAACAGGTGTATTTAATCTGAGATCATGTGACACTTTAATTGCACACAGGTGGACTCCATTCAACTAATTATGTGACTTTTGAAGGCAATTGGTTGCACCAGAGCTTATTTAGGGGTGTCACAGCAAAGGGGGTGAATACCTATGCAATCAAGACTTTTCAGTTTTTTATTTGTAAATCATTTTGAAAAATATGTAGATTTTTTTCCCCATTTCGACATTATGGACTATTTTGTGTAGATCAGTGACAAAAAATCCTAATTAAATCCATTTTAATTCCAGGTTGTAACACTACAAAATGTGGAAAAGTCCAAGGGGGGTGAATACTTATACAAGGCACTGTATATATATATATATATATATATATATATATATATATATATATATATATATATATATATATATATATATGTAAGGAAACAGTCAAAGTAAGACAACAGTATTGTATCAAAAATGTGTATTATTGGCTGCACACTCACCATGTCATTTAAAAGACAGACATGATCTCTGTTATCTTCAAAATTCAGTTCATTTTATTTCTATAAAATGAAAGCACGGACGTGCTGAAATACATTGTTTGTTTGTTTGTTCTTTTTAAGAATTTTATATAAATAAAATGAACAGAATTTTGAAGATAACAGGAGTCATGTCAGTCTTTCAAATGACATGGTGAGTGTGCTGCGATAATACACATTCTTTGATATATATATATATATATATATATATATATATATATATATATATATATATATATATATATATACAGTACTGTGCAAAAGTTTTAGGCAGGTGTGAAAAAATGCTGTAAAGTAAGAATGCTTTCAAAAATAGACATGTTAATAGTTTATATTTATCAATTAACAAAATGCAAAGTGAGTGAACAAAAGAAAAATCTACATCAAATCAATATTTGGAGTGACCACCCTTTGCCTTCAAAACAGCATCAATTCTTCTAGGTACACTTGCACACAGTTTTTGAAGGAACTCAGCAGGTAGGTTGGCCCAAACATCTTGGAGAACTAACCACAGTTCTTCTGTGGATTTAGGCAGCCTCAGTTGCTTCTCTCTCTTCATGTAATCCCAGACAGACTCGATGATGTTAAGATCAGGGCTCTGTGGGGGCCATACCATCACTTCCAGGACTCCTTGTTCTTCTTTACATTGAAGATAGTTCTTAATGACTTTCGCTGTATGTTTGGGGTTGTTGTCATGCTGCAGAATAAATATGGGGCCAATCAGATGCTCCCTGATGGTATTGCATGATGGATAAGTATCTGCCTGTACTTCTCAGCATTGAGGAGACCATTAATTCTGACCAAATCCCCAACTCCATTTGCAGAAATGCAGCCCCAAACTTGCAAGGAACCTCCACCATGCTTTACTGTTGCCTGCAGACACTCATTCGTGTACCACTCTCCAGCCCTTCGGTGAACAAACTGCCTTCTGCTACAGCCAAATATTTCAAATTTTGACTCATCAGTCCAGAGCACCTGCTGCCATTTTTCTGCACCCCAGTTCCTGTGTTTTCGTGCATAGTTGAGTCGCTTGGCCTTGTTTCCACGTCGGAGGTATGGCTTTTTGGCCGCAAGTCTTCCATGAAGGCCACTTCTGACCAGACTTCTCCGGACAGTAGATGGGTGTACCATGGGCATGGAAGGTGCCCACTTGAAGACCCCTACTTAGCTCAATCTAGACGGTTGTCATGCTGATGCGCTGGGGAGACTGCACTGTGGTTGATCCACGGAGCCAGCATTGCAGCCGTTGTGTGTGCTGATGCGCTAGGGAGGCAAAATAAGCTGATTCCTGGAGCCAGCATTACACTTCAGCCATCAATACCAGGCAGAAGGATAGCTACATCATCATATGGAAGGAAACGCAAATGGATGGAGACACAGATAAATCACATTAGTTTACTGTAAAGCTACGTCTTAGTTGGTGCTTATCCTTGTGAGAGCCATGTTCAAATCAGCATGAAGTTTTAACATCTACCCTCATGTAATGAAAATCTAATTAACTACATTTAGCACATTTCATTATAAAAGTTATAAAAATACTTTCCAAGTTACCTGAAGATAGGTCATTCAAGTTATTAATGATGATGGGGTAACGTGTAGGACAATGCTACTGATGCAATCTTTTCTCACTCAATAAATGAATGAATGAAGACACTGACAAATTATAAAGTATAGGCTGACCTAGAGAAAACCTCTGTGCATAGAACACATTTTGTTCAAGTAAATGTATTTTTGACAAATAGCCTCTGCCTACATGATTTAGTGACTTAATGTGTAGATGTGCCTGTTTCTTATAGTATGTTGGGTATTGCATTTTAAGGAACATGTATGAAGCTGGTGTTTTCACTTCTTTGCATGCATTACATTGCATATATTGTATTATTTAAGGTGTAGTCCAAGACCAGTACAAAACCATAAGCTCTGTAGGAATGTGCAGATACACACCTCTATTACTAGACATGAATACATTCTGTGTTGTTTGCTTGGCAGCCACTTCATCTTGCTAATAAAAGTGACCAACTGAAAACTGCTTGCATTCTTTTCCCATGCAAAGCAGCATACTTTGGTCAACCCTCTAACACTTATCTTGGTGGTACATTAGTTTCTTAACAGCTACAGTATGTATGTGCTGCAATGCAAACAGCAGCATTGTATGTGACAACCCTGAAAAGGCTGGTGTAATAGAGGAATTTCTGTTTCTATACAGATATCCAGCAATATTGCCTGGGGGGATATGGCTAATTGAAACTCCACGAATGAATGTTTCCATAGTTGTGATTTTTTTGTTCTTTAACAGTAAGTAAAGTGACATGGAGAGCCATGTGTACTGATTTAAATGGAATCAATATATAGAGGCTATATTTGTTTCAGATCTTGAAAATCCTTATGGTGCAAAACTGTGTAATAACACATTAACAAGAGCAAGACATAGATTGGAAAAAAAGAACATCATCAAAGCAGTCAGGCAAGACTTCCAAGGGGTACCCTTTTGTAACATTAATTTACAATTTCATTGACTCGTTTGCCTGTGAAGAGTTCCTAATTAATGCTTGTGACAGTATAGGGTTATAATTAAAGCAGTGTGATTAAATGGGTATCAGTGTTAATAACAGTCTGCAGTCTTACTGTGTAATCCAACTCCTTTATTAGATTCTGAATGCATAATAACTTTGAGGGCAGCCATTAAGGAGGTACCGTGCTGTAATACAATTAACTGTGAAACGCTGTTCTAATTAGCTATGTAATAACTTATGGTGAATCTGTGAACATAATTGAATTATTCTTGACATTGACGTGTTTTCTGTGGAAGCACATAGAACATGTATGTATGAAAACTACAAAACAACAAACATTAGTGCATAGTTTTGTAGTTTTGTAAACTTGTGCTCCTCCCCCCTTATTTCCTTCCTACCAATAACATCTGCTAAACTACTATTTAAATCCAAGCCATGGGTGTGCTCTCTGTCTTGCATTTTTGTTTTCCACCATCCTCCTCTCCTCTACTCTTTCCTCCACTCCACCTGCAACTGCTGCTACACCTCTGCAACGGCCTCCCTATGGGGGTGAGTGAAGCTCACTTCACAACCTTAGAAGCCCAGCCATCGCTGGCTTCATCTTCCTCGAGGAAGGTTCTCCGCTAGTCAAGGGGGACCCACAGACAAATCTGTTTGACTCCTAGACTAAATTCCCTTTGGGGGAAGCATCAGTTGCTTCCCAGCCTTGGAGACCGATCGGTTTGGTCTTACCTCTGAGAGGGCGGCTCTCCGCGAGGCAAGGGGAATCTCCTTACTCGTCGTTAAGTCTTAAAGCAGGTCTCTCCCTCCTCGTAGCCCTTGATCATGTCCAGTGAATTTAAATTAAATGAGTCTGTCATTCATTTTTATAAGTGTAATTTTGATGAGTATTCCTAGACATTACTCATGGACTTGTTCTTGACAGAATGTAGTATGAATATTGGCTTATGTTTTATTAAGTCTTAGAAATTGCTTACAAGGCTTGACAGAGAGAAACGTCTGGAGATTCCTTTTTTCATGATCCTTTGATTTATAACTTTGTAGTTGGAAGTCATTTGTACAGTGCACACAATGTTAAACATTCTAACTGTAGCTTGGGGATTTTGGGCTCATGTTCAGGAGGTCACAAAACATTAAAGACAGTTGGGAGGAATGCTGTAATAGAGCATGAAACATTTAAGATAGGGATAAAACTCTCACAACATTGTACAATTGTATTAACTTTATTTACTTTTTTTTTTTTAAAAAGAAGCCCCTACATTATCTTTAACACATTTGTTTGATTACAACATATGGGCAACTTTACAGGGATTTAGGGCCAAATTTAATACATTTTAGAGTGAGCAATTTTTGTTTTAATTGAATGAAAACATCCTATTCTCAGGTGAATGAAAGTAACATGAGGGCAGCAGTGTGGAGTAGTGGTTAGGGCTCTGGACTCTTGACTGGAGGGTTGTGGGTTCAATCCCCGGTCGGGGATACTGCTGTTGTACCCTTGAGCAAGGTACTTTACCTAGATTGCTCCAGTAAAAACTGTATAAATGGGTAATTGTATGTAAAAATAATGTGATATCTGTATACTGTGAAATAATGTATAATGTGATATGTTGTAACAATTGTAAGTCGCCCTGGATAAGGGCGTCTGCTAAGAAATCAATAATAATAATAATAATAACATAATGGAAAACACACATTTTGATTAAAAATATTCTATTGTGTAACCTTTTCTTAAAAACGGGCAAAGACATTTTAATGAATTTCAAAATGTATTTAATTGCTTTAATTTACAAGGTAAAGTGAGAAGGGATCCTGTATTTTATAGATATAAATTAACTCAGGCCAAAAATAGTATTAACCCTTTGCGGTCCTATGTCGGACCAAGTCCGACATTAAAATTTTTCCTTTCTGGTCCGATGTTGGACCCTGTCCGACATCATCAAAAAGGTGTCAATCACAGGTACCTAGTCGTTTTTTTCTCTGGAAAAAGCCAAGAAAAGCTTTCAATGGCCGAGAGAGGCCGAGAGAAGCCGAGAGAAGCCAGAAAAAAAATGGAGGCGGAACTGAGCAATACGCATAGTCCCTTCACCACAGACATAACACAGACATAAACAAACAAGATAGCTACTTCCGCATTCAGCGCTCATAGAAAATTGTGGACATTTGCCAAGCTTTTTGAGATGTTATAGTGATAAAATAATGACTTGGATAGCATTATTGAGGAGTCTGGTGATAAAACGAGTGATCAAGAGATGATTTATCAGTATGCACAACTATGAAGAGATATGTGATAAATACAGCGAAGAATGGGTGGGGCAGGGCTGGAGATGCAGTACTAAGTGTGCTGTTGATATGCAGTGTCTGTTTTGCTGTAAATAAAATTACTTTTAAACAGTGTGCAGAAAATAAACAGCTCGTGTGAAAATAAATTAGACCTGACACGCCTGACAGGCGCTGAATAAATGGACCGCAAAGGGTTAAACCAATACTCTTCCTAGTTTACTTGATAACGTGTTTACTGCTTCCGGTGATGTAGATATCAATTTCAAACCGCCAACACGCTATTAAGCTTTGGATCATTTAAAAAGGTCACTGTGTTTATTTTGCAGAGAATGACAGCAACAATAAACTCTTATGGTGAATTTGATTAAGTCAGTCTGTAACAACCGCTGAAGCGGAAAGCAGACTTAAACAATTCCATTATGAAAAATAGCATTAATAAAACCTTGCATTTGCAGGTTCTTTATAATCTACATAATTCTCTCTCTGTTTGGAAACTGCAGATTGTTCCACAATATTTTACTGATAACACAGAAACATGCAGTAAGTAGATCACATGCTGCTAAACCACAAAGCTATTCTCTGCCTTTGCATAGGAAGGTTCACATGTGTCATATCCAACTTGATACCTGATTAGCATTCCCTTTTGAGAAATCCTAATGTGTAATCTATTTTGTTAAAAAACTGTAGGACAGCACATGACTTTCCACACAGCAGTGTGTCTTCCTAGTTTCTCTTGTCCTTACTTCCCTGTTGAGACCATCTTAATCAGTCACTTCAGTGGTTGTAAGAGATTCAGCTCATTCAACCATCTTGTGCTATTTCAGAATAAAAGCCAGTAGAGCACAAAGGAGTGACGAAGAAAACTTGATAACACTTTACATTAAGTGTCTCGAATTACTGTGTAGGTACATAGTAAATACATGTGTACTTACACATAATATAAATTGTAATTATGCACAGTTACATTGTACTTAATGTGTAAGTATTTTTGCATGATATACAGTACTGTGCAAAAGTTTTAGGCAGGTGTGAAAAAATGCTGTAAAGTAAGAATGCTTTCAAAAATAGACATGTTAATAGATTATATTTATCAATTAACTAAATGCAAATTGAGCGAACAGAAGAAAAATCTAAATCAAATCCATATTTGGTGTGACCACCCTTTGCCTTCAAAACAGCATCAATTCTTCTAGGTACACTTGCACAAAGTCAGGGATTTTGTAGGCATATAGTCAGGTGTATGATTAAACAATTATACCAAACAGGTGCTAATGATCATCAATTCAATATTTAGGTTGAAACACAATCATTAACTGAAACAGAAACCGCTGTGTAGGAGGAATAAAACTGGGTGAGAAACAGCCAAACTCAGCTAACAAGGTGAGGTTGCTGAAGACAGTTTACTGTCAAAAGTCATACACCATGGTAAGACTGAGCACAGCAACAAGACACAAGGCAGTCCTACTGCATCAGCAAGGTCTCTCCCAGGCAGAAATTTCAAGGCAGACAGGGGTTTCCAGATGTGCTGTCCAAGCTCTTTTGAAGAAGCACAAAGAAACGGGCAATGTTGAGGACCGTAGACGCAGCGGTCGGCCAAGGAAACTTACTGCAGCAGATGAAAGACACATCATGCTTACTTCCCCTTGCAATCGGAAGATGTCCAGCAGTGCCATCAGCTCAGAATTGGCAGAAAACAGTGGGACCCTGGTACACCCATCTACTGTCCGGAGAAGTCTGGTCAGAAGTGGCCTTCATGGAAGACTTGCGGCCAAAAAGCCATACCTCTGACGTGGAAACAAGGCCAAGCGACTCAACTATGCACGAAAACACAGGAACTGGGGTGCAGAAAAATGGCAGCAGGTGCTCTGGACTGATGAGTCAAAATTTGCAATATTTGGCTGTAGCAGAAGGCAGTTTGTTCGCCGAAGGGCTGGAGAGCGGTACATGAATGAGTGTCTGCAGGCAACAGTGAAGCATGGTGGAGGTTCCTTGCAAGTTTGGGGCTGCATTTCTGCAAATGGAGTTGGGGATTTGGTCACAATTAATGGTCTCCTCAATGCTGAGAAGTACAGGCAGATACTTATCCATCATGCAATACCATCAGGGAGGCATCTGATTGGCCCCAAATTTATTCTGCAGCATGACAACGACCCCAAACATACAGCGAAAGTCATTAAGAACTATCTTCAGCGTAAAGAAGAACAAGGAGTCCTGGAAGTGATGGTATGGCCCCCACAGAGCCCTGATCTCAACATCATCAAGTCTGTCTGGGATTACATGAAGACAGAGAAGCAACTGAGGCTGCCTAAATCCACAGAAGAACTGTGGTTAGTTCTCCAAGATGTTTGGGCCAACCTACCTGCCGAGTTCCTTCAAAAACTGTGTGCAAGTGTGCCTAGAAGAATTGATGCTGTGTGGAAGGCAAAGGGTAGTCACACCAAATATTGATTTGATGTAGATTTTTCTTCTGTTCACTCACTTTGCATTTTGTTAATTGATAAATATAAACTATTAACATTTCTATTTTTGAAAGCATTCTTACTTTACAGCATTTTTTCACACCTGCCTAAAACTTTTGCACAGTACTGTATGTACGTACACAATTGTATCGAAAAAGGGTTAATTTTAGGTTTAGAGTTAGGGTTAGGGTAAGGATTAGAATTATATCATGCACAAAAAATACACATCAATTACACTGTAACTATGCATAATAATATTGTAAGTACACATGTATTTACTAAGTAACTACTCTGTAAATAGAGACACTAATCTGAAATACAACCTGTAATTCAGTGCAGCTGTGCAGGAGTGTGTAGAAGAGATGGCAGTGAAAGGGATTATAAATGAATAATTTTGCTTTCAGTTCCTATTATATGTATACCTTTATAGTCTATTATTTGTGCACATACAGGCACGGCACAATGCTTGAAATAGGAAAATGTAACACACACACACACATATGGATAGAATGGATTTCTTTATGTCTTTGGCATTTAAAATAATGGGACTGTATTCTTAAAACTGTATAAGGTATATGAAGTATAAAACCAGAATCTTATCATCCCTGCAATAAGAATTTGAATCCTATGTAAACCAATTCATATAATATTTGGAACGATCCCTGACCATGTAATTTCTGTGACTGACACATTGCTGGAATTTCTTACTCTAATTATTCCATTCATTTACTTTTATGAAGCAATGACATTGCCGATACATCATTAAGCAAAGAATGTGGTTATGTCTGTACATTTGTGTAAGGTCAGCAGTCCTTCATGAAGTCACATTTCTGTTCAACACCTGTGGCTTGTCCAGTGGGTACAGACAGCGCTGGGATATGATTAAACAATCTGACCAGGGGTTAGTGAACTGTGTTCTGGTGGTCTCAACCATGGACAGTGATTGAGTGGACATTGATTCACTTTGTAATAGATGCTGTGTTTGGAAGGTGTCACTGTACCTTGTTCTGTCAAATACTTTATAGGTGCTTTCACCCTTTGCTGCCGATGCACTGTAATTTCATAACGTTTGTTATGATGACAAAACATGTCATATCTCAGCCGTCCAACATAGCCATGACTACGGGGCGTGTCATGATAGCATTGGTTTAGGGCTAGGATGGGTGGGACATATAATATTTTTAAGATGAAGATGAGTGTCATTGCGGGCGCCATTACGACTGAGTGCACAGTGGATTCACAGTTCTGTATCTCCAGTTTTACATTTCCAAGCGTGCTAATCTACATATCATCTAAACGGTAAGTACTTGAGCTAATTAGCCATATTTTAATTTTTTTTTCAACTTCATATTAGTTTTGTGTGTGTTGAGTACATCTGCAGTGTTTTTTGTTTTTTTTCCCTCTTTGTCATGTCTGTGCATGTGTGCGTGCATGCTTGCTGGGCAGGGCTAGCTTTTATGACTGTAGACAAGAGTAACTACTTTACCAACATCACATTTAAAAAAAAAAAACCCTTTCTTTCACATATATGTTTTTGTTTTTAGATTTGTTTTTCCATTTTTTGAACTTGTTTCTCTTCAGGAGATAAGGCAAAACTAAACAGGTCTATAACATGTGTTGCCAAAAGTTAGGTGTTTGTGTATGTCTGTGTATTAACTAATTTGTGTTTACTTTTTCTATGCGATTATTTATCTGTATATATATATATATATATATATATATATATATATATATATATATATATATATATATATATATATCTTGATAACTTGTGTGTTGTTTCTTTATTTTTATAATGAAATATAATTGTATCTCAAACAGGGCAATAATGTTTCCAATCTCACTTTTTAGCAAGTCTGAGCCCTGGTCTGCCTTTGCCATTTCAGAGGTTGATTTTTGTAAAATACTATGCATTGTAAAACCTTATCTACAAGATCTTTCAATTCTGATTTCAGATTTTTATTCCTTGACAAATTGTGACGCTACAATATAGTTTTTTTTTTTACATGAAACTTGGAAAGAGGTTGAAATTGACAATTTTTAGCGCATATGAAAAAAAAAAATCACCCCACAACAAAATAAATCACATCACTGGAAAGATCTACTTAATGCCTTTATGTAGGTGTATTGGGCTTTAACCCTTTGCAGTCCATTTATTGAGTATGTGTCAGGCGCGTCAGGTTCAATTTATTTTCACACGCGCAGTTAATTTTAGACGCGCTGTTTAAAAGTATTTTTTTTCCACAGTTAAACGGGTTTAAAAGGCCCTGCATATCAACAAAGCACTCACTACGCATCTCCAGCCCCGCCCCACCCTTTTGTTCGCTATAGCTTGCACATATGCTAAGAAATAAATAATAATACCGATCAATCATCTCCTGATCACTCGTTTTATCACCAAACGCCTCAATAATGCAATCCAAGTCATTATTTTATTACTATAACATCTCAAAAAATGCTCTGCAAATGTCTGTGATATTCTCTGAGCGCAGATGCAGCAGCAGCCAGCTTGTTTCCTTATGGCTGCCGTTATCTGATGCCAGGGGCAAGTATGACTATTCATGAGATACGCCCTTTTTTTATTTTTATTTTTTTTGGCTTGTCTCGGCTCCTGTCGCTCCCACTCGGCCATTGAATGGTTTTCTCGTCTTTTTCTGGAGAAAAAACGACTAGAAACCCGTTTTATGCGTCTTTTTGATGATGTCGGACAGGGTCCGACATTGGACCGGATAGGAATAATTGCAATGTCGGACCAGGTCAGACATAGGACCGCAAAGGGTTAATGTCTGATTTAAGGTTTAAACACTGAGTGTTCATATTCCTGACCAAATATGGTCAATCCCCATAGGAGGCATAGGGTTAAAATGCCAAACCAGGACCATTGATGTACACATTAGATGTGTAAATAACTACCTGATTTGAAAAATGTCCTATCAACAGTGAAGGAACAAGAACAATACAATAGTTGACTTAGCAATAAGGAATACAACTCTGATATCCCAGGCTCCCAACCTACATGTGTCATTTCCCCAACACTAATTCAATACATTGTACACTAATTGCATCTGCTTACACACCAAATAATGTATGATAACCTTCGGCTGTATGGGATCAGAAGCTCTGAGAAAGGAATTCATTGTTCCTATCTATGTTTCATTTCTAAAGCTAACATTTAAGCTACATTTGGGTAGATACAGTATATATATATATATATATATATATATATATATATATATACAGTGCCTTGCGAAAGTATTCGGCCCCCTTGAACTTTGCGACCTTTTGCCACATTTCAGGCTTCAAACATAAAGATATGAAACTGTAATTTTTTGTGAAGAATCAACAACAAGTGGGACACAATCATGAAGTGGAACGAAATTTATTGGATATTTCAAACTTTTTTAACAAATAAAAAACTGAAAAATTGGGCGTGCAAAATTATTCAGCCCCCTTAAGTTAATACTTTGTAGCGCCACCTTTTGCTGCGATTACAGCTGTAAGTCGCTTGGGGTATGTCTCTATCAGTTTTGCACATCGAGAGACTGAAATTTTTGCCCATTCTTCCTTGCAAAACAGCTCGAGCTCAGTGAGGTTGGATGGAGAGCATTTGTGAACAGCAGTTTTCAGTTCTTTCCACAGATTCTCGATTGGATTCAGGTCTGGACTTTGACTTGGCCATTCTAACACCTGGATATGTTTATTTGTGAACCATTCCATTGTAGATTTTGCTTTATGTTTTGGATCATTGTCTTGTTGGAAGACAAATCTCCGTCCCAGTCTCAGGTCTTTTGCAGACTCCATCAGATTTTCTTCCAGAATGGTCCTGTATTTGGCTCCATCCATCTTCCCATCAATTTTAACCATCTTCCCTGTCCCTGCTGAAGAAAAGCAGGCCCAAACCATGATGCTGCCACCACCATGTTTGACAGTGGGGATGGTGTGTTCAGGGTGATGAGCTGTGTTGCTTTTACGCCAAACATAACGTTTTGCATTGTTGCCAAAAAGTTCGATTTTGGTTTCATCTGACCAGAGCACCTTCTTCCACATGTTTGGTGTGTCTCCCAGGTGGCTTGTGGCAAACTGTAAACGACACTTTTTATGGATATCTTTAAGAAATGGCTTTCTTCTTGCCACTCTTCCATAAAGGCCAGATTTGTGCAGTATACGACTGATTGTTGTCCTATGGACAGAGTCTCCCACCTCAGCTGTAGATCTCTGCAGTTCATCCAGAGTGATCATGGGCCTCTTGGCTGCATCTCTGATCAGTCTTCTCCTTGTATGAGCTGAAAGTTTAGAGGGACGGCCAGGTCTTGGTAGATTTGCAGTGGTCTGATACTCCTTCCATTTCAATATTATCGCTTGCACAGTGCTCCTTGGGATGTTTAAAGCTTGGGAAATCTTTTTGTATCCAAATCCGGCTTTAAACTTCTCCACAACAGTATCTCGGACCTGCCTGGTGTGTTCCTTGTTCTTCATGATGCTCTCTGCGCTTTAAACGGACCTCTGAGACTATCACAGTGCAGGTGCATTTATACAGAGACTTGATTACACACAGGTGGATTCTATTTATCATCATTAGTCATTTAGGTCAACATTGGATCATTCAGAGATCCTCACTGAACTTCTGGAGAGAGTTCGCTGCACTGAAAGTAAAGGGGCTGAATAATTTTGCACGCCCAATTTTTCAGTTTTTTATTTGTTAAAAAAGTTTGAAATATCCAATAAATTTCGTTCCACTTCATGATTGTGTCCCACTTGTTGTTGATTCTTCACAAAAAATTACAGTTTCATATCTTTATGTTTGAAGCCTGAAATGTGGCAAAAGGTCGCAAAGTTCAAGGGGGCCGAATACTTTCGCAAGGCACTGTATATATATATATATATATATATATATATATATATATATATATATATATATATATATATAAATTATTAGACAGCCTTCACTCTAATTAAATTTAGTTCTCCAGATGAAGTTTTTTGTAGCAGTGCTGGGACTCATTTTTCAAGGCTGATCAAGTTTCATATGGAGATTTCATTAGCTTGTAATTAGTATGGATAAAGCTGGATGTACTCCTTTTCTGAGTACTGCACTGATGATGATGATGTTGAAACAGATGGATAGTTTAATTTATCAAGTAATTAAACATGACACTTCAGGTACTATTGACTTTTGGGAGTCTTTGTGATCTGTTCTAATGGCTGTTTTTATTTGATTCAGCGAATGCATTTCTTTTATTGCCAGTGTTTTCCTGCAATCCTACACCTCTTGGGATGCAGTGTATTCCACAACTGGTGGTGTGTGTTCAAAGCCAGCCTAACATTTCTCTACAGAGTATAGTAGGTCGTGTTCATAGGAGACTGTGTGGTCCGGTGGTTAAAGAAAAGGGCTTGTAACTAGGAGGTCCCCGGTTCAAATCCCGGCTCACTCACTGACTCCACTGTGTGACCTTGAGCAAGTCAATTAACCTCCTTGTGGGCCATCTTTCGGGTGAAAGACACACTCAGCTACCTGTTTGATGAAGTTCAATTTATTCTGGTGCACTACCACTGTAGAACTCCTATTGTGTAAGAGAAAGCCAGCTCGTTGTAGCGACATTTCACAAGGGGCATCAGATTGGCTTTAGAAAGGAGAACAAGATTCCTGCCAATTGGAAATGAATGTACCTCAAGCATTTCCACCCACTTACTGCTAAATGAATGGCTTCCACATGGACAAACCATTATTTTAAACATTTTCTGTTGACTTTTTCAATGAGGAATATGCACTCCTAAGTGATCACTGTGCTCTGTGGTAGGGTTGAGCAATCCAGACATTTTGCTGTTCAGTTTGACATGATTCAGGGCACCTGAATACTTAGTTATGTTCTTACTTGAGAATGGCATACGTAAATTGACAGGGTTGAACCAGAAGTGCAAAGTATATTTTTTAGATGTCAGGACTGCCCAGTCCCTGACCACATTCCGGCGCCTCCTTAAGACTCACCTCTTTAGAAAGCACCTGTAGAACTCCTCTGTTTTTCCCCCGGGACACTTATCACCCTTCCTTAAATGCGCTTTACTTGCTCTTATCTGCCCCCTATTTTACTACATTTAATCCTGTACTTCAGAATATTGTAATCTGCCAAGTGTTTAACCTGTAGTATTTTGTACTTAATCATATCCTGATGTAACTATCACTATTTAATCATATCCTGATGTAACTTTCACTATTATCTGCTGTATTATTGAATTGTGGTTTGTCACACTTGAAAAAAATTATTGTATTTCTTGCTCTTATTGTATGACTTGTATTGTAACACTTGAATGTATTTGTATTTGCTTGCGATTGTAAGTCGCCCTGGATAAGGGCGTTTGCTAAGAAATAAATAATAATAATAATAATAACTGTATTTAACCTCATCCTTCATGCATGGATTGGCTGTATTGCTACACCTGAAATTAGCAATCATCACCGCTCAATTGGTAGCTAGTTTAATTTAAATTACATTTTGAATACAATATTTGAAAAGGATACTCCTGATCAGAGAGTACTTGGCACACCCCTGCTAAACAGTGCCTTCAATGTTATTTAAAACATTCCAATACTCAAATTGCTGATTTATTTACATGTTCAAGAATGTTTTGTTTTTCTTCTCTGTCGTTTGTGTTATTGGTAAAGTGATAATGGAGTAAAGGAGCTTCCTGATTGGTGGTTGAAAGTTCTGAGCCCTTTGAGGATGTTCACCACTGGGCAGCAGTGTGGAGTAGTGATTAGGGCTCTGGACTCTTGACCGGAGGGTCGTGGGTTCAATCCCCGGTGGGGGACACTGCTGCTGTACCCTTGAGCAAGGTACTTTACCTAGATTGCTCCAGTAAAAACCCAACTGTATAAATGGGTAATTGTATGTAAAAATAATGTGTAAAAATAATAATGAAATTGTATGTAAAATAATGTAATTGTATGTAAAAATAATGTGATATCTTGTAACAATTGTAAGTCGCCCTGGATAAGGGGCTTCATTTCTGCTAAGAAATAAATAATAATAATAATATCTGTTAAATAAGAACAATCTGTTATGTGAACAAAACTTGTGTTTCTACTGTTAACCAGATGTCTTAAAAACAGTCAAGCCACACATTCAGGATCAGTACACAAGATAAAGGATGTGTCTCAAAAGACATCTCTTACCATACATACACTTAACTTGCTGTTTATACCACTCCAGATGCCTTCTTCTCAGCGCTCTATGTTTTAACCTAATTAATGCCCTCTTTATTATTATGAGTCCAGGTACCACAGTGCACAAAAAAATTGATTCTTCTGAGAACAAGACTTAAACTGTCAAAACGCCCTTGCCTTCACGGATTAACCGCAGGGATCAAGGAATGTGTGCGTGCATGAATCAAGCTACCGTGCACACACTGATGTGCTGTGTGGATTTCCACTGAGGACAGCCCAGAGCAGCCACGGCTTGTCTTTGCCTTGCACATTGGAAAATGGCTGGAAGTGTAAATGTCAGCAGAACGGCTTGTTAATACCAAAAGACAATTAACAAAAAAGGGCCCTAAAAAGTTGCACTTTTGTAATTGTATTAATTATTTAAAAGTTCTCAAAACCCTCTATACAGTTAAAGGTTGAGCGCTTTACAAGAAAGTGCAAGCACACAATTCCAGCAGCTGTAATTACGGGTTCATCTTTTAATTGACGTACATCATTGTTACAGAATGGATCAGGCAACAGCTAAAGAGATATGCACCAATGTGTTGTTTGGCCATCCCACGGTACACTGGACTAGTTTAATCACACTGCGTTTTGCTCTATTTCCTTTAAAATGTAGGTTTGAATATGCTTAAACATTTTGACTTGAGCATGTCTGGAATGTTGGTAACCAATCAGAAGTTATACAGTGCTGTATGTGTATATAGAAAACAAATTGATTCTTTAAATATTAATATTAATAAGGAAATAAATCAATCGTACAGTCAGCCTCAGAAACACTGCTGCTAACATCTAGAACGTACATATTTGTAACTGAGGTTTTAAAAAAGGTTACGCACTTTTTTAATACTTTGTTAACATTAAAATATTTCAACTCAAAACCACAGTTTTGCAGTGCATGACCACTGTACAGCAGCAACATTTTCTCTGTAGTTCCAGTCTGGTGATTTTGCAGACTAGTGTTTACAGACATGCATCGGGGTATACCTACATTATATTGGCACCCCCCTTCTCTAGTTGTTTACATGTTTTTGCTGTTATATGATAACAGACTAGCTTCGTGGCAGCAAGTCATTATCAAGTAATGATTCAACAGAAGGAGCTTATTTGTACTGACAGGATATTACATATTCGATTTTGCTTCACAGCTAAACTAACCTCTGTTTACTGCATTGAAGAGATTGGATTGGGAGAGTTGAACCAGTAAGAGATCTTGCTTTGCATCAAGCAAAACTGTTAGTAACCATATTTAAAAAAAATAAATAATACAAAACCTGCTAAATGTTATTATATATATATATATATATATATATATATATATATATATATATATATATATATATATATATATATATATATTTTAAATGTCATGCCAATTCGAAGATTTAATCAGGGATCAACTTTGTTGAGAATATTGGCTGCTCAGTCGAATAAGGATGTGCTACTCTTTAGCCTCTAATTCAAACTGGTTATATTTAATGAATAAAAATACAACTGACATGTCAAACTTTTTTTTAGTGTACATTTAAACTGCAGAAGTTTAGATGAACAACCAAGCTAGGTTTTAGAATCGGCCAAAGAAAGTCTTCTTTAGTCAGTGGTGCTAGCTGTGTATACTGTAGCTTTATGCATTTATTCTAATCGGAACCAGCTATACATTTATGCAAATCATACTTCTGCACCTCTAAACTCTTTACAGCTTTTGAATATCGCTGATGAGGCCAATATTATGATCAGTCTTATTTTACAAATAGCCACAAACTGTACCCATTAAGTCTCACAAAATACACCATACAGTATTTTAATTAATGATGGTGGAATGCAATTTGTGGTAATAGGGTAATCAGACTCTTTTCTTTGAACTGAGCAGAGTACAGCTGTATCTTTCTTTCTGACCTTTTCTTTTTCTTCATACCCAATAAAAATGTTTCTATCCGCAGGGCATGTCTGCTCAGATAGCTTGCTTCACATTGTCTGACAGTTCTGTATCTGAAGTGAGGTGAGCAGAGATAGGCAACAAAGGGCTTATCTAGTCATACCAGTGTCTTCATTCTCTCCTCTGAGACCTGACCCAAAGGGTCATATTGCCATCATCACTAAAGTGAGGTTAAACCAACAGTTTACCTGGAGTCCTTGAATACAGTTTTAGGACCTTGTACTGTACTTGCTGCTGTTTTTTCAGAAGCATACATTCAATTACCTGCGTACCAGTATTACAGCAGTTTCAACCTCAAATAATCAGACAACACTTTTATTTTGTATTGGTATGATTTATACTTTTCTGACTGACTGGCTGCACAAAATTATGGTTAGAAGTTACTACAGGAATACCAGAGGCAGCCTCACAGCTACGTTAAGAACCATATATAATACAATAAAATGCGAATGTGTCGCAATCAGTTAAATCCGGCAAGGATATTATTATTTATGGTGAGTAGAGGTTATCAAATTACCTGAATGTCTTTCTGATTTTCCTTTCAGGCAAAAGGTGTCATCTTATGTGGGAAAATCACAAGTGAGGTCAAATGATTGTTAGAGTATATTTTTATCCCTAAGCAATTGTCTGTCAATGTTAATCAAGTATTGTAAGTGGTCCATGTGCTACCTTTTTTTCTTCTCACAAACACTATCTGCACTGCGTTTTCATTTCAAAATGAACCTGCCTTGAAAGTTATTGACTATTACGTCGACAAATTGGTTAGCTGTGCGTTTAGTTTTTTGTTTTTATAGCTAAACTGACAAGACGTCTATTTAAAGATTTATAAATGATTTATACATTAGTTATGCTTAGGGTACCCTCTTTTGTATGCTTGTGAGATGCAAAAACAAACTAGATAAAAGCAAATGTCATACCTTTTCCTGTAGCATTGCAGTATGTTAAGCCATGTGTTAGAAAATGGGTTACATAAAAATTTTCTCAATATATTTGAAAAAAAAAAACAAGCAATAGCTTGAAGCCTGTAGTTAATTGCAAACTATAATATAGATTTTTTTTTGTTTGTTTTTATAATACATGCTGCCAACATTATTTCTATTTGGAATGATTCCACATTCCAGGGCTTGCATTTCAAATTAACAAAACACAAAAACAAAAAAAAAAATTAAATGAAATGAAAATGTTTTTGAACTCATTTAACTACTAAAAGCCATCAATTGATTCCTTTCTCTTAGACCAATATAGCAGTCAATCATAATGCTGTTGGCAACTTCATTTAACTGAGAGCATCTTAACCAACCCAAACCTTATTAAGATTACCAGAATCCTCTGGTATTTCAGCCTACACATTTGGCAGCTGTACATGTCTTAAGTTAGCGAGTCCTACTGTACTTTTAAGCATTTCATACAAGAAACCAAGCAAACAAAGATGTTGCATGATGGAAGCATAATGGACGAGGGTGACCACCTCTTCAGACTACTGGGAGAAAGAACGTGTTTTTTTTAAATATATATGCCCATTTATCCCTGCTGCTTGTACTCAGAAAAAACCTTGTTACAATTACAGTACAAACTAATTCTGAAACACAGGGAGGGATTACCCAGGCTACTATAGGCATGTATAACAGCAGTGTTATTTCATTAATGACTAAAATATACACAATGGAGAATGAATGAGAATTGAAACACAGTGACATTATTTTAACACCTCTGCAAAAATATGTGAAATAGTCTTTGCACCGGGCTGGTGGAATCTGAAGCCCTACTGCAGTCATCTCTGGGCCTTGCTTTCGGCTGCTAAAGGTCCTGAAAAAAAATATGCCTCCTCTCTGCATTTTTTACCCATCACTGTCGACACGTGTGCTTCCGTTATATATCTCAGGCCAATAGAACTCGTACAGGTGCTTGTAAGGACAAGGATATGAGGCTGCATGCTCATTTCAGTCTTTTTTTCATTGCAGTAGAAAACATTTTAGGGTCCCGGACAGGGGGTGCCAGGGACAGGGACACTCACAACCAGTTTCAGGACAGTCCCATCCAACGGGACAGGTGGGCAACATATATCAGACTTTTGTATGCATGCACCAATGGTAGGTTTCAATCCTATGTGCTCTCCAAACTAGTCTCCCTGGCGTAATTTTATTGACCAGATTAGAATTTGGTCATGCCCTTCTTCAAGCCAGCCAGCAGCCCTTACCTTCTGTTATGTTGCTCACATGCTTATGAATTCTCCTGGGTACAAAGGTTGAGACATGTAATCAGATTATCCATTGATTTTAATTAGTGTTGCATGCTACTAAACAACCTTTGTCACTTTTTAGATCATTGCTTAGTATTGATTTCCAGCATGCTCCTGTTCCCACAGACTGTCTGATTGCCACTGGAGCACTAATTGCTCTTGGATCTGGATTGCCATCTTTAAAGAAGCTTCACCGTTTCCCATGATGAAGATGAGCAAAACATAAAGAGAGAGAGAGAGAGAGAGAGAGAGAGAGAGAGAGAGAGAGAGAGAGAGAGAGAGAGAGAGAGAGAGAAAATGAAAATATTTGATTTATATTTCATTTGAAAAGGATAATCATCAGGCCTGAGCAAGTTTAGAAAAGTTAAATCAGTTGAAACAATTACAAAAGAAGCAATGTCCCTCTTCTGAAATGTTTGGAGGTTTACTAACATTGTGCACTGCTTAAAATGTATCATTGATTGAAACCGACAACTAATATTTTCTGTATCCAGTATCGAAAGATTGTGGAATAGATCCAGAAGAACAGCCTCTGCAGATTGGATAGGCACTTGCTTTGGCAACAGAGTAGTACCCTAGTTTGCCATTCTGAGTATGAGATACAGGCATCGATCTTTCAAAGTTTACGCTCTTTCTTACTTGCTTGTTTGCTTTCTTTCTGCAGGCACGATACAATGGTTCATTTTTTCATTTCAAATACGGATCAAACCCCTGTCTCCCAGTTTAGACACCAAATAGCTGTGTGCTATACTAAAAGAGCACATAGACATGACTTAACACATTAGGCACGCATCCAAATGAGGGAACTCAGCATGGACAGTAATTACAAAAAAGTTTTTAGGGTATCATAGTGAAAGCCATAGTGTCCTGATGTCAAATATATTGGATTAAGGGACATTGGGAACATATACAAAGTTGCCTGTGTGTAACATAAAAAGACTAAATGAACACTAGACCCTATTCGTATTTCCATCAATACTTTCATACTTAGCTCCATAATAGCTGAAAATATGATTAACATATTGGAAAACATCATTTGGGAACCTCTTGTCTGGTTATGATGAAACAATGCATGAGTATTTGTTATATGCTATTTTGCATCGTAGAATATGCTATTTTATATTGAATACGTTTATAAAATCCACTATTTAGCTTCTCTGATAAATTCATATCTCATAGATTTCAGTTAAATAAGGCCATAGGGAGAATAGATTAACCCTTTGTGACAGAGACAGAATGATTATTGGTGATAAATCTCTCCTGACCTGTAAGGGCGCTGTGTAAAGGGAACAGAGTGCCTTGAACTGGATGGCCAGACAATTCATTCCCAGGGTTAGAAGGAAGTCGGTCATCTAGACAGGGGGCAGAGCTACGATACACTAAATCATCGACCCGGAAGGGAAACGACATGGCAGTCGCGGATTGGAGGAGCGGTTGCACTAGTTGACCAAGGGGTCATGATTGACGGTACAAAAGGGGGCGTAGCGAAGTGGTCTCTTCCTTTGTATGGTTAGAGCTGAACTGGAAGGAAAACCTGTGTTGTTATCATGAGTGTTTTGTTTGTTTTTGTCATGTCTAAAATTACTGTTTGTTATTATTAGACGGCTGAACACGATCCGGAGCTGTCGCCAAGGGCCAGCACTTATCCGGACTACACTGCACTATTGTTCACAATAAACTTTGCACCAGGAGCACTAAATCACTCACTGTGGACATGTGTTTGTGTTTTGTGTTACATGTGGGTGTTTAGGAAACGGGACTGTTATTATTTCGGGACCAACCCATGGATTACAACAGAGCAACACACGCCGCTGTACTGCCTGTTCTCATTGTTATTGTTTACTGCCGTTTGTCATCAAACTTTTGGATTGTACAAATAAACCACCATTGCACCTGGATTATCGTTGTCTGTCTGTTTATTGATCACCATAGCATTCCTGCACCTGCACACTGTTAACCACTTTGCCACACCCTGGTATTTACCTTCAGCAGCTGTGTTAAATCGATCTATAAATCTAGGATGAACTACATAATGCTAATTGCCCTGGTGTAGTTATGACATTAAATGAAGCAAACAGATTTATTTTGCAACAGACAAGTGTTATCACTGGCATAGTGTTTGTAATTATTCTACCCACTGTTTTATATATTAGTTAATGTAACTATAAAATATATCTACGGTTTTCATAGTGCAGGATTTAGCCAACAAACAACAAAGAAACACATAGCATTTATCCTGTCCTATCCTATAAAAGAAAGAGTGAAAGAACAGCTTATTTTATTATTATTTATTATTTGTTTATTTAGCAGACACTTTTATCCAAGGCGACTTACAGAGACTAGGGTGTGTGAACTATGCATCAGCTGCAGAGTCACTTACAAATACGTCCAAGGAGGTTAAGTAACTTGCTCAGGGTCACACAATGAGTCAGTGGCTGATCATTGTGAAGTTTACTTTACTTGTGCTGTTATTTGATTGGAGCAGTTCTCAGGATGTATCAAAGCATCAAAACTGCAGGACCTCTACTTTACAAAAATGTCCAATCAAAAAACCACAAAACTGAATAAATACACTTGAAAGAACAGAAGGCCTAAATATAATTAACATAAACACTAATACAGCTGAAGCAATTGATCATACCGGCAATTAGATAGTAACAGAATATATTTTTTGTTGAATTTTACTCTCAATATTCATTAGTCTCAGTAACAAGTGTCCTGGTGACCTTAGCCTGGTTGTTTGACAAAAATCAATATCTGCATGTCATTAATTGCAATAGAATTAGAAAGCTTTAACACTGGCATGCTAAAAACACAGTCTGAATGCAAGTATCTAAATGTACAGCTTTCCACTAACTTTAACTAATACATACATTATAGAAAAAAATGACACTTCAAATATAAATAAATCATAAGGACACCCTGACCTGAACGCATTTACACTCATTATTCATCAGCCGGATCCACTGAGCACACTGCGAGCCCTGGTGCACAATTCCATTCGAACTCTCCGTGTGTATTCTTTCAAATGAGGTTAAATCATAAGACACCCTGACCTGAACGCATTTACACTCATTATTCATCAGCCAGATCCACTGAGCACACTGCGAGCCCTGGTGCACAATTCCATTCGAACTCTCCACATACACTCTCCGTGTGTATTCTTTCAAATGAGGTTGCCACTTTCAGTGCACATTCATGTCAGGTCAGAATCTGTCTTTGTGATTAGACAGTCAAACTCGGAACTGGTCTGAGACCACCAGAAACAAGGCAGATATTAAACTAGTCACAGCAAAGTATCCAAAATAAGGATTTAAGTAAAAAAAAAAAAATATATATATATATATATATATATTTATATATTTAGTTCAAAGTATAAACCTTTTTTTTTTATTGTACCGAACATGGGTGTGGAGAATTTACAGAATTCTAAATCATGTAGAAAAATTCTTGTTAGATATTAGTAGTGGTTAAAATAAGTGACTTTTATGAAACACAGTAAAAAAAAAAACAGTACGGTAAGAGGTTTGTTTGTTTACGTGCACAAATAAAGGCTGACTTAAACTAAAGCATCATTTCTGTAAACAGCAGAATAGTTTTTGTGTACTTTCCGTTTAAAAAAGTGTTTGCTTGGTTGGCTCAAGGATGGGGGATCACCACGGAAACCCAAAAGGGTTGACCTCAATGTGAGGGTTCCTTAGTATGAGAGGACATGTATGCCTTTCTAGTACTTAATTCTCTCTGTGAATAAACAAATGACTTCCATTTCCAGGGCTGTTGATTTGCTTCATTCAGCATTAATAAATTAGCACTATTGCTTTGATATAAGCTATTGATAAATGAGGACCTGTACACGCAGGCTGGAGTCAGGCAGTTCCAGTTGTGGGAATTATTTCGCTATCGATAAATATTTTTTATTTTCTACACAATTACAAACACTTCTAAGTGTAGACTGAGGGTGCCTGTAAATGTGCAAACATCAGTCAGGTTTTTCGATATGTGCTGTTCATTCTAGTACTCTTAACCACTAGTCTGGTTTTCTACAGTACTGCTATTTGTAATACTCCAGGGCTTGCTTGTATTTGAAAAGCCAGACGAAAGCTGTTAAGAATTTTTTTTTTAATATAACTAATTCCTATGCCTCTGGAACCACAATTTCATCTACCCAAGGCAATGTCAGCCGAACCCTTTATATGCAAAAAAACAATTCTAGAGAAAAATGATCTTCATACAAGTCACTAGAGTTATAAATTCTGCTCAGACTGCCTTTGTCAGCTAAAGTCTTCATTCATAACTAATAAGGCAGCGTTATAAAAATGCTAAGTCGGTGGTTAATTAAGATCCATAAACCCATGAAGAATAATTTCCTTGTTCAGGGAGTTATGCAAGATGGCTGTACCCTGTAGTTATTTATGCAATCTATCCATCTGTTTAGTCTGCCTGGCTGTCTGTCTGTCTGTCTAGGTTTTAAATTAAAACAGAGATTGATTTACAGTTGCTCAGCCAATCAAAGTCACTGAATTTGCCACCTGGAATGGATAAACGATTAAATGCTTAGTGAGGATTACCTGAATCTAACAAATTCATATCTAAATCTTAAGTAGATTTAAAAAAAAATAATAATCGGCAGCTTTTGTGGAACAGCAGTGAAAAGAACAGAACATGGTGAATGGGAATGGCAGCCTAAAATAACACACTGAAACATGTGTTAGAATAGTGAACTCCAGACTACCCTGAAATACACAAGGAAAATATGATTTTTTTTTCTGGACAGTATATAAGTAATTATCTAGATCATTATGTTTGTTGGTTTTAGGGAGTAACAAGCTACTCTGGTGTAAAAATTGAACTCACACTCCTGATTAAATCCCCTCCGCCTTGTCTAGGGGTTACAATTGAAGTTGTCTGTGTAGAAGACAGGAGAGAACTTATCTGATTGCAGGTCTGTCCGAATGACACACACCTGGTCTTTGAACGACCCTGCAGGTTCAGTCCATTAAAAAGTGTGATGGAGAAAGATAGCTGGCAGCAGCACTTTCTAATTGCATCTATTCTTTTAATATCAAGTGCAAGAGAAAGGAGCTCACTTGAAAGTACGCTGGGCTGGTTGCCAGTCACTGTACTAAAAATAAAAATTAATCTCTGAAAATAAAGCTGAATATGGAACAAAAAAAAAAATATTGATTTTGAAAATCTAATGCAGGAATTTTCATAGGGGTGTAGTTAGGGGTTGAGCCTGTTGACTTCACAGTTCATTTATATAATCAAATTCAATCAATCAAATTTATTTTGTATAGCGCCTTTCATGGCAAGACATCCCAAAGTCTTTATAACCTGAAAGCAGATGTTGATAAGGACATTTGAAAAGTTTAACCAGACAGCGGTTCACCTTGAAATAACTTTAAGAAAAACAATAACCAGATGGAAGCCAATAGACTTGTTTCTGGAGCATTATTACACAGTAATAAGTACAGATAAATAACTGTATACAACGACTACTACCAGTAATAAATATCTGTATACAACGACTACTACCAGTACTACAACCACAACTACGACTGACAATGATGATGATGGTGATGATGATGAGGATGATGAGAATGATGATGATGATGAGGATGAGGATGATGAGGATGATGATGATGATGATGATGAATCATAGTCATACAGGGGTGTGCAATTTTTGAAAAAACTTCTTGTCCTTCTTAAAAATCTACTTGCCACCACACCATCCCATAAAATACACACACACATAGATAACCTTTAAGAATTTGCTTTTATTAAGCAATGAACATAATCAGTTAGTGGTTAATAATATTTTTTGCTTCATGAAACCAAATAAAGAAAACGTAATTCAGTCCAAACATACTTGCTAAAACTGAGTCCATCTCATTTTTGTGCATGACACATGGCAAAACAATGTCTGCTAAGAAATAAATAATAATAGGTTTTGGTTTTGATTACCCTATATGGTTAAGGCTCTGGACTCTTGACCGGAGGGTCTTGGGTTCAATCCCAGGTGGGGTACACTGCTGCTGTACCCTTGAGCAAGGTACTTTACCTAGATTGCTCCAGTAAAAACCCAACTGTATAAATGGGTAATTGTATGTAAAAATAATGTGATATCTTGTAACAATTGTAAATCGCCCTGGATAAGGGCGTCTGCTAAGAAATAAATAATAATAATAATGATTTTAAAGCGCAGCGTTACCAGAGAGCACATTAATTGCTTTACATAACCAAGATTGCTTACCGACCTGAAATATATATATTTTTTTCTACTGAAAATGTTAATTAGTTGACAGATCTATCTGATGGCAAACTTCTTCACATTATGCACTTGTCAAACAATTTGGTGTAAATTCAAAACCAGACACCATATTTGTAAAAACATTTCTGACATACTTTCTGAGAGTTGTCCCTCACACAAATCTTGTTGTCCCAGGCGTCGGGTGAGATGAATTGTACACCCCTGGTCAAAGAGGTATACTGTAGTCTTGGTGGACCTTAAACTGGAAATGTAGTAAAAACACATTTCTGGCAGTGACCACACCATGCTTTATTGTAATTTGACAATGAATTTGCTAGTTTTTAATTCTAACTTTTTTTTTTAACTGGAGCTAACTAGTAGAAGTAATAGACTTTGTTCATGTATTACTTGTACTTGTTATGGATACATGTTTACACTTGTTATTTGGTACACCCTTAAAATGAAAATAATAATAACAAGCACCCTAAAACCTGTAGTCTTGTCTTATCTCTTTAATGAAAAGTACTTGAGTCTGCTTTGACAACTTCCGAAACAGTGGCTAATGTTTAGGTTTTGTTCAATTTGGCAGAACTTGTGTGTGTCTGAGTTTGGAACACTTGTACTTCATTTACTGCAAAATGGCAGAATTCCTTGTTATGTTTATGAATACATTATCAAAGGAATATTATGCTTCAAACTCCTTTCTGTCTAATTAAAAAAAAAAGCTGAAATCTCTTTTTTTCCATATCAATACCTTTGCATGCTTTTCTCACAGGACTTCACAACATCTCTAACCCCTAAGCCCCAGGGATAGAAAAGAGACAGTATTCTACCTGACAGTCTCCAAGCCGATAATCCTGTTTCATGAAACAAATAGATAATCTCTCTCTCTTTTTTGTTTTTTAGCAGCCAGACAATTCATGCAAGTTGCAGTGTATCAGGTTTCAAAACCCTTTACATACAAATGGCTACTAGAATTGCTCGTGAATATTCATCTTTCAATACCACTTTATCTTGAAATACATCTTTTAATCCTGTAGTTTCACACAAGGTTATTATTATGTATTTAATACCCTGTGTGTCACTAGCTATGCTGATGTGAGCTATATCTATTCAATATACACATGACACACAGACAGAGGCATACTCAAACAGTGACATTAATGGTTCAAAAAGCTGGATTATATTCCTGGAAAAATATCTTAGACACATCATTATTTTACACAAAATAAGAAATCATTAAAAATAATGAACAGACAAATCAGACAGTGACCTTACAAACTCTCAAGATCAATGTAATAAGGGCAGAGTGGAAATGTTAGGTTGTTAAAAATTTCGCAGCATCTTAGCCTATGTCAGTTGCAAAATTCATGCGCTACCCCCTCTTCTAATCAAGTTGATACAAAAATACAGCACATTTTCCTGATGCTGCGTGCTGCCAGAAACACACTATTTGATTTGAACAGCATATACAATTTCAGGTAACGGATGTAACCCTGGTTCCCTGAAAGAGAAGATGACCACCAACCAATACTTTTCAGGTCAGGTATTTACTGAGCATTTTATGTCAGAGCTGCCTATAGGCCCCTCTGGGGAGCTTACGATAGGCCCCTCTGGGGAGCTTACTTGCTCTTTTTCATCGAACTCTTGCAAGGTTTAATGGTCGTTTTCTCTTTCAGGGAACCAGGGTTCTTAGAGAAGTATTTCAACTCTATGGAATGTATAGGCTCAAATAGGGCCTTATTGAGAGCCTCCAATACCACATCTAGACTCCACTCGGGGAGGACGTCCTTTCTAGGATGACGTAACCGTAGAGGGGGATGTACCCGCCTCCAGCAGTTCTTGCAGAAATGGCAAAATAATTGCAATAGGGCAATAGATAGGGTCATGACCTATGGTCATAGACCAGTCCTGGAAAAAACTCAATTTATAAGTGTACAACAACCTTATGGAGGAGGCCCTAGCATTCTGCAGTGTACTGCCGACTGCGTCTGAGAGCCCTAAGGCGGACAGACGGTCCCATTCAGTGCCAGACCCACAGTTGGAGTCTGTCCGGTTCTGAGTGCCACAGAGTGCCTATCGTCTGACTGAGCAGATCCAGGTGTAGGGTCGAAAACCAGATTCTCTGTGGCACCCGGGGGGCACCAGGGGAACTGCCCCTTTCTCTCCGGACCTTCTCTAAGAAGGCTGGGAGCAACTGAATTGGCGGGAATGCATATAAGAGCGTCCTAGTGGACTGCCGCAGCAGTGGAGGGAGAATGATAGGGGAATATGAGTTATCTCTGCCGTGGTAAAGAGACTCAGGCCTTCCCGAAACGTTCACAAATGCACCACCTGAGGGTGGAGTCGGCATTCTGACGGGTGAGGACCCACCCTCGAGAGGAGGTTCGCTGCCCAATTCACCACTCCAGGGAGATGAACAGCTTCCATTGTGCCCAGGTTAACAATCTGAAGGCTATGTGATATAACCCCGGGGACCGAAGTCCTCCCTAGCGGTTGACATACACCACTACTGACATGTTGTCCGTCCGGACAGGGACATGTCTCCTTTGGAGCACTGGAAGGAAATGCTGGAGAGCAAGGTGAACCGCTCGCAACACCAACACATTTATATGCAGGGAAGTCCAGGACCCACAGATCCACTTGACGGCTGTGGATCACCCCCATCCTTACACCTTTGTGCATATGAGAGGCTTGCCTTCACCAGTGCAGGGCTTCCCAGCATACGCGAGACACAGTCAGCCGACGGTGTCTGTCGCGTTTGGGATATAGTCGGAAGGCATGAGCCACGCTTGAAATGAGCGCTTATGGAGTAACCCCAGCTTTAGGGCTGATGAAGCTGAAGCCATCAGACCCAGCAACTTCTAATACAACACCAGAGGTACTATCAATCCCTGTTGGAACAGGGATCAACAAATTTGAATGCCGGTCACTCTGTCATCTGACAGGTAGGCCTGCATTGTAAGAGTCCAGCCAGAATCCCACGTAAACCGTACTTTTCACCGGAATGAATTGGCTTTGGCATCATTGAGGGTGAAACCCAGCCTTGACAGGTGCTCCATCATAATCACCGTGTGGGCCACTGCTCCTTCCGGTGACTGGGAACAAATCAACCAGTCGTCCAGGTAATTCAACACCCTGCTCCTCTGCAGCCGCAAGGGGGACAGGATGGCATCCATGCACTTTGAGAACATGCGGGGGGCTAAGGAGTGGCCAAATGGCAGCACGGAAAACTCGAAGATGCTTCCTTGCAAAGCGAAGCAGATATAGTTCCTGTGCGCCGGACAAATAGGGATGTGAAAATACGTGTCCATTAAGTCCACAGTCATGAACCAGTCACCCAGACTGACAGACTGGAGAATGTGACAATGTGTGACCATCTGGAACCTCCTCTCCCTCAAGAACTCATTGAGGTGTCTGAGGTCTAGGATGGGGCAAAGGCCGCCATCCTTCTTTGGCACTAGAAAATAACTTGAGTAGAACCCCTCCTCTTGGGAGGTGGGATTTACGAGGCGGATGGCTTGTTTGAGAAGTAATGTAGATACTTCTTGCCTGAGGACCGAGACCTGGAGAGGGTCGCTCACAGATGTAACCATGATCCCTCGAAAGGGAGGTGTGTACGGTGGCGAGCACCCAAGAGTCTTAGGTGTAAGTGCGCCAGCATTGTAGCTGGTGTTGTGAGAAGGGGTGAGTCTCAGGCCGCAAGCCTTCCGGGGCCCTGCTGGTGCTGCTGAGGCTGAGGTGGAACCTGCTGCGGGGGCTGCCTAGGGCAGCAGTAATACCGCTTCCAGGAAATGAAAAAAATGGATTGTACATATCCAATAAATATATGCATTTCTTATTTCAACTATACATGTCTTGTAAAAAAAATATATATATATCTATAGCATTATCATTTTCCATTCCACAGATCAGCAATATCTTATTATGTAACTGCATCAGGCTAAACAGCAATACACTGTAACAGTGGCTGTCCCTGTGCTTAACCTAATTAATAAGAAACTGTTCATTTTGTTCCCCTGATACTGCTAAATTGTATAAAGCAGAAAATGTGGTCAATTACGATTTTCACTTCATTCTTACATTTGATATTACCAGAACAGAATATAATCATAGATAATGAAGACAAGATTCAAGTCACAGCTTTGTTAGAATTCTTGCATAATAGCTTCTATAATTTTGATGACTGCAACAGGACGCGAACTCCGCCAGGTATGGATCATCTTTGTTAATGAACCCCTCTGTTCTCGGAATAGGTCCTGCTACTGCAATTATCAAATCCCAGCAATTAACCCCTGCTTTTTATACAGTATCTCTCAACTGAGACTTGCCAAGGTCCATGGTTCCAAATAGAAACCATGGTAAATGTCTTCTGGTCCAAAGCATGTTACTGGCTTAAAGTATGTCAATCAACTGGGAAAGCAGCTGATTGGTTATTGACCGAAAATAAGCCAGGAAACTGTTCAATGCAGGAGATGAATGAATACAAATAAAGTTTCTGTGTGATTGTGAAAACTTTGTGTGACCTTTGCCGAAGGTACAATAGAATAATAATTACACCCTGGGAAATTACGCAATTAAGTGCCTACGTAATTTTATGCATAAAATGTATCACCATGCATAGGCGTGTAACATTAAATAATATCGCCGTTAACAAAGAAGGATAGAGAAAAATGTTGGGAACATTGATCGATTTTGCCAGAAAATGCCACGACAAAGGTCCCATGTTGCAAATATATCAGTGAAAGAGAGAGTAAAATATGTTCTTTGCTTTGCTTTGTACACTGTAAAGGTGGGACCTGATGTGATCCGGAGCACTCTACTGCCAGGGGAAATTGACGTTGACTTGTTTTGGTCATCGACAGCTGATCATCTTCCTTATTTGAAAACATTAGCTTTCAGATACATAAATGCAGTAACAAATACAGCTGATGCTGAGCACAGCAACTCGCTGTATAATCTTGTCCTGTCCGATCGGAGGCATTCTCTTTCGGAAGACAAACTGAAAGAGCTTGTGTTCCTTTATTTCAATCTTGGAATTTAGAAACACTTTATTTAAAAAAAAAAAATCCATTGTTTTCTACTTTTTTTTTTTTTAAACTTATGCTAGTATTTTGATATCCAGTATGAGAGAAGAACCCAATACACTTGCACAATACTTTTGTTACTTTGTACATACTTGTACAGAAATACAACATAATTTAGATTTTTTTTCTGTGCATAATTCCCTGGGGTGTAAATAATACAAAAAAAACAAGATTCAGCAACTCTGTCAAGGACAACTTGAAGAGGAGGCAGGGGATTAAGCAATGTTGGGCCAGGTATAATTGCTTCTATGCATAATAACCCCAAAAAATGTTTTTTACTATCTATGCTTAAGAACAGATCCTATATACTGTAAACTCCAGCACAATAGAGTTACTTTAGACTAGTCACTTAAGTATTTTTGCAAGTTGTTTGCCTATGCTAGTTACAACAAGAACCCATTTAAAAATAAAAGAATATTAACATTTTTAAACAAATACTAGTATGTCACACAGGTCTTAAGATTAGTTACAATTTGCTGCAATTGCACCTTTACATGATACATCATGTTTTTAGTTCTGGAGGAATATCTCCAGTACAAGTTTTCCTGATGACCTCTAATCCTGCTTGATCCAGACCTGAACTCAAGTGCTCCAATTTCTCATAGAGGTTGTGGCGTGATGGTTCTATTAGTGGAAAATGTGTTTCCATTTAAAAACAAAAAGTGCAGTGTGACAGGACCATTACTGTGTGGTTCCCTATGGCTCCCTTAAGAATGTTCTGCCAGTGCTGTACCACAAATAAAAAGAGAGATGGCAAAGAAGTGCATTCGTTATTCTTTAATGCAAAAGATGGCAAAACATATCCTGTAAGTCACAAACCCTAGACAGAGACATCAGTTCCTCTCAGTGTGTTTTTTGTCCTCATCTGTTTCTTGCTTGACCTTTCCCCTCGTGGGTCATTTGTTCTGCATCTTGTTTCAAAGTTTTATTTTGGAAACTCTGTAGATTGCAGAACTTTGACAGAAAAAAGATCAGTGCTGTAAATGCACAAACATGAAAATAAAATAATACCACCCAAGATGTATGGAATGTCACAAGAGATTTGGATTCTTAATCTCTTTGATTATTGTTTATGAAATACCTAGATGCAATTTGTCATTTAGCCAAATTATAAAGTAATGAAAGCTGTGCAAAACGTTTTCAATTCTGAGTGAGAAATAGAGGGATTTCCAGCAGTTAAGGACATTTTAAAATTAGATGAGGGTGGTTATACTGGCTGTTTGTACAGTTACATCGTTCCATTAAGAAATAGTAAAGCACTGGTTTTAATGGTCATATCTGTGGTAGCAATATTTAATACCAACGCAGCCACAATTACTCAGAGAATAATGTAATAATGTAATGTATTACAGTAATTAGTTAATTACAGTAGTCAATTACAGTAGTCAATTACAGTAATTAGCTTGCGCAGGGGGCCACGCTCTGTTGCTAACTAGACGGTTATTATGGGAAATATCAACAGGATTAGCCCATTGAAAAAAATTCTCATCAGTTATAGTTGCATACCAGTCTGAACCGGTTTACACTTTTGTGGATTTGACGGCTGGTTTCTTTAACAAATCCTTTGAATTCTGCAATAATCAACTCAAGTGTTTAATAATTCTGTAAGAAGTGTTTAATAATTATATAAAGAGAAGGTTTGTCTGATTATTCAAATAGGTCACGTTTGCCTATTTGTGATCACCATTTTAATCTATCTTGAAATGAGTTACGTGATAAATGATCGGTAGAGCATGGATGTTACCGTTAGCTTCGTGGCTACTTGATTATCCAGAACACAGCAACTTAAATTAGTCTTGCCACTTATGTCGATATTGTGCAGTCCAATGGTGTTAAAAGATAACTACAACCTGTCTTGTAAAGCTCAGAGTCTACTGCTTATTTTCTAAGTGTGATTTGTGTTATAAGTGGTAGTCAGCCCAAGTGCAGCTTCTTGACCGTGTCATACACTGTGTCCGTGGTCATTTTATCTATACATTAGATCACACTACCTGGTGATATTAATATAAAATGTGCAATAGTTGAAAATCTTCTAACAGCATTGATTGTCAACATTAACTGTGCAAATTGTGGTGAAATCAAGACATAGGAAAGAAGGGGATTTTCCAGAGGAAAGAGAAATTCATAGATACAGTATCGAGAGCTACAGTACTTACTTCTGCAAAGAATAAAATATAATCACTATGAGATAGATTTTCCAAACCAAGTACTCCAAATCATCATGAGCGCAATTTTTTTTTTCGAGAGACAAAAACACCAAATACAATTCTAAAATCAACTTAAAAACTACTTACAGGTTCCTAAGTTAAAAGTCTTAGCCTTATATATCACTATACTTTATGTGAAAACTAGTGTATTGCTATAATTAGCCCAATCGTTTCAATGTTACTTACAGTATTTTTATATACAGATCTGGACACTCTGTCACATATGTTATTTGATTAGGGATAATATTATTGTTTTAATAAAATGTGATTTGATTATTAACATTTACCTTTGTTCAAGACTTGTCATTGATATTTAATAATTCATATTAAATAACTATGAATTAATAATACAAGGTTTGGTGTAACTATAAATAAATAATACCACAAAACCCAACACTGTTTTGGGAAATTGTACTGAAGCAGCTTTGTGTAGACTCTTTTAAAATTTCTGCTGACTTGTTAATAAATTAGACATCACATTTGCCGTTTTAATAACAGCACTGCAGTAGCACTGGGTAGATATGTCCTCTCCCTATGTAGAGAGGATGGGGACCAGACATATACCCCAGGGGAGAATTTGACAAGGATGCCTGAAGCACAATGAGTGCCCTGTTCCTTTCAGACAATGTCTTCATTTATAAGATGCAATAACAGAATTATGTGTCTCAGCAAAGAGATTTGCTTCTTGTGTGGTGCGCCATATATTTTGTCATCCTATTGTGAATGTACAAACTAAATAACATGTGGTAATATATGTATATATATATATATAGTGATAGATTCTCTTTTGAAAAAAACGTGGTTAGTCAACAGTGCATTTATCGCAGACCCCCCTTTGGTTGTTTTGCTGTGAATTGACCCATACAGTACAGATGCAGTCCTCACCCACAGCCTGATGTAATTCTTTTCAGAAGTCTGATCGGTTGTAATGTCATGTCTATCTGGCAGTTCATGCTTGGTCTGGGAAGGAAAGAGGATAGATCCAGTAATAGTGGCAAGAAAAGCTTTAGTCAATATGGAAGAAAAGATAGATCGACCTAAATCTGTTTGAGCAAAGCCTATTTCTAAATGACGGATGACACCCATTTCTCATATACTGTAGCTATAGTACATTTGTACAGAAGGGGCGATGGTAACACTAGTAATCTATACCGGATGTGTTCTTGACAAGATTTCAACTCTGAATGGCAGTGTATAAATATTAATTTGTTTTTCTGATTGGAAACTTTCTTGAGGATTTTCAAAATAACTATTTTCTGCTTGTCATGGGATTTATTTGTTTAATTATTGTTCTCTTGTGTTTTTTATTGATTGTTTTTTTTTTAACACAAAATTGTATTTTCAATTGATTGTATTATGGCATTTAAGATGCAACTATGTATAAATAAGGAATGACACTGAATTCCACTCTAAAAAGAAAAACCTCTTAAGATTCCATCTATAACCATTAAAGCTAGCCTCTGAAACTTACAGTACAGTACATATGGGGACAAAATAGACAATGCATGGCTTCTTTGTCTTTTCAAGATTTGATAATTGATGAATTTGGATATTTCACAATAGATGCTCCATGTACTATAGTTTACAATGTAAGGACTATTCTCTAATTCACTGGTCTCAATATACAGCAATTTATTTGATGTGCAAGTCAGACAGTGGAATCAAAAGCAAGCACTGTACTACACTAGCCCTCCTCTTTTTTTACTAGAATGTAACCCTACTATATGCAGTATTGGAGTTCAATACATTATATCTGGATTCTTCTCAACATGCCCTTGAACATTATGATAATAAAATTCAGAGACTACATAAACTACAAACCCCTGCTTTTCATTCAGCAAACGTACTTTAATTCTTAGTCCGTCAGGGGTCCTTTTTTAAATTAGTATTTCATTTGAAACCCTTCTATTGTCACATATTATAAAAGGTCAACAGCAGCGGCCTCTCTTGAAATCTAGTCCATTGAATGTTATATAAAATGACACCTGAGTTTTAAGTGAGGTGTGAATTAAGTTTTACCCAGTTAATTCCAAGTTATCTGCATGAGGCATGCTTCTCTCAACAACAGCTATGCACAGCTAGTGTAAAAAATGTCAGCCATTACATGCAGTATAGTGAAGATTTCAGAAAACTCTTCAGAGCTATTTTTACAGTTCACATCATTTGTCATCTGCTCAGGCACTTACCAGCAATCACGGTTGAGTAAAATGCTAAACGACTATGTGTTTTCAAAATCTGAATGTAAAGTTGTCAATCTGTGTGTCACCTTAAAATTCTATACAGCTCAAAATCACTTGACCTTAAAATGACCCCAGCTTTTCAAAATTAATTCTTAACTGCACTGTAGGAAAGAAAAGCTTTGTTACTTGTTTTTTTTCGGTCATTAAAAATGCAAGAGCAAAGAAAAGTTAACTGTGGTGAATATTGTTTGGAGAAGCAACAATCCCTTCTTAAGAGCAGCACTAAAGAATGACAGCACTTTGTATCTTTCTGAAACTTGTTGAAAAAGACAGGTGAAAGTGATGGGTTAAGAGATTGATCTGTATATTGTCACCACACGCTTTAGCTGTGTGAACAAAAGACTTTCCAATATTTTCATTTCCAACCTGGCCTGTATCTTTATTCCATGTTTCGACACAATGTATTATTGTTCCTTATAAATGACAGAGGCTGTAGTTTTGATAGCTAGATGTTTCTGTCTGTAGACCATTTTGACAGAACGCATGAAAACTATATATTTATTTCTAGATAGATTTAAAACATTTTCAGAGGTCATGTTGAGAGTACATACAAATCTTTTAGCAGTTAAGAGATGTATACACAAGGCAAATATTCTTTATTTTAATTGTTATCCAAATGATATTGATAGATATCAGCTAACACAGACTAACAGGATATGTTATGATTACATAAAAAAGAGCATTAGGTTCTTATGATCAGACGCACGTCAGCTAATACCCGAACAATGGTATTTGTGATCTGAAGCAATCTTATTAATCTTTCCCAAGGCTAAAGATGTTCCTAGAGTAAAAGCCATCTCAGTTTGCAGTGGTGAGGGCATTGTTGTAAGGGTCAAAAGCCACAGAACTGGAGAATGGGATATAATCCTCAGGGCTGTCCTCCTTGTTTGCTGCATGAACTGTTACAAAATTAATCATTTCCAAAGCAAAGCAGAGTGAGCTTATCCTTAGAATCAGGATCAGTGTCTTGTCTACACGTTGAAAGAAGCCATCAGAAAAAAAAATGCTATTACTGTATAAGACAAGGATTTTATTATGTAATTAACTAATAAAACTGCATGGTTTTAATATCTGACATGTGATCAAAATATATTTATAATTAGGTTACTGCAGTGGGCTAATTGACTAGTTGGTTAATACCATGGGTAATGTATTTTAAATATTGAAATACTACCAATGGCTGATACCACTGTGCAGGGGTTAATTAGTAAAAAAGGTTACTGGATCTTACAATTAAGGAAGAGGGATATCATTTTTGTTTCTAGACCCAATTTGATTTACAGTAGCTCCTATGTATCTAAGTACTCATCTGCTTGTGGATCTGGGCTTCATGTGTTATTGCTGGTGTTGGTAGATGCATGCCGACATTTGCACAGCCACGTTTTAACATAATGAATCCCTATCACTGTGGTAGTTTTTGTCCCTTAGTAAGGACACATTTCATTGCCATTGTAGTCATACTGCACTGAGGGTCATTTGGTAAGGAATGTGGGGGTTAGAGATATTATTACTTTACCAATAGAAGCTCTGCTTTTCCCTGCACAGAGGTTTTCATACTTCAAGAGTTTTCTTTCAGGTGATTTAGTAGATGCAAATAAATTGGATTGGATACAGATTTTACAGATATTTCAGTTGAAGGGTGAGAAAGGATCTGTCTGAGACAGATACTAATAATAACTTCTACATTATCATGTGCCAACATGCTTTAGATCATAGGAGAAATAAGAGAAATGGCACCAGAGACTTAACTTGTTAATTGAAGCCAATTAGAAACAAGGCAGTTTGTGTATGTTTAATGTCTGTAAATACTTTGAAAAGAGTGACAACACAGCAACAGAGCCTCAGGCTGTGGCCTATAATTTAATCTAGAGGACTCACGTCAGAAGCCATGACACGAATGATATATCTAACAAAGACCATCAATAACTTTCACACAGCTCCTAACAGAAGTATAAAACTGGACAGATAAGAAGTTTAGCTCAGAGCTGTTATAAATCAGCTCTTTTGAATGACCTATATAGAAAGTAGATGACAGGATTACATAAATTATGAATTGATGTTGAATTATAAAAAAAAACAAAAAAAACTATTGCTGTTATTCAAAGGATCAGAGAGGTAAGGATGCCTTGAGTGCACATAACATATTACATATGCCATTAAAATACTCTATTGTTTACAGGGCTTTGTAATGCAGATCAGGCACATTGCTCACAGACCAAGAGTTTTGAAATTAGGTCTTGAATCACTATCTGTATCAGTCTGTTAATAGAAGGGTGTTTTCAGTCATATTGTAATGCTTCACATTGACTCATTGAATTAATTTTTTTTTTACACAGCATCTTGTGGCTGACTATTGTTTAATTTTTTCAGATATTTCAATTCTAAGAAATATCTGTAGCAGTGTGGAGTAGTGGTTAGGGCTCTGGACTCTTGACTGGAGGGTTGTGGGTTCAATCACAGGTGGGGAACGCTGCGGCAGTGTTCTAGATTGCTCCAGTAAAAACCCAACTGTATAAATGGGTAATTTTATGTAAAAAATAATGTGTAAAAAAATAATGTAATTGTATGTAAAAATAATGTGATATCTTGTAACAATTGTAAGTCACCCTGGATAATAATAAGACCAGTCAGCATTTTGTAAAAATGAAAACAGAAATTGTGCTTGTTTAACATTTTGCATCAATAATTTAATAAATATGAAATACACATTATTTACAATATAACACCCAGGTTATGTAGACGTGAAATGGGACCCCTGTTTTCTGCCCAATTTGAAAATCCCAATTCTAATGCCGCCTCACTGCTGAAACCCACAACCTCTTTCCCCCGTTTCCTCCTAAACCAGCACCACTTCCTGTGGGTCCCCAGCCAAGTTCAGCAACATTCTGCTACTGGGGTACCAAAACTTCCTTATATGACTCACCCTACAATTTAAGTGCCAACAGCCAAGAGTGGGGGAATATAAGAGATTTTTACTAAAGCAAAATTACATTTCCTTAATAGGGGTAGCCATCTGTGGCAGGACCCTGTCTGTAAATACTACATTGTTTGTTTTGTGGTGTTTTGGTGGTGGTTGGCAGGGATGGGGTTAATTTCCTATTCCTGCCAAAAACATCTGAGAATGTGGCTTGAATAATTGATGATTAATTAGGCTCCAGCCACATGGGATAAAAGGGGAAGAAATTCTTTGTTTGGTGGTGGTGTTTGAGAAGAGAGTTTTTGTGTTGTGTTGTGTTGTGTTGTGTTGTGTTGTGTTGTGCTGTGCTGTATGTTTGTTGAAAGATCTGTTCAGTGAAGGCAAATGTCAATTAGGGTGGGGTTTGATTATCTATCACCAGTAGGCTCTCTGGTGCTAGATAATCACATTTGAATTCACATGAACTAAACATTCATGATACAATACATTACTAATAAAACACAAGCCTAATATCAGTTAATACTTGCTATCAAATATTAATTGTTGAAGGTGTAATTAATTGATGTAAGGTGTCATTAATCAATGTATACTCCATATGAAATAAATATAATTTAGTAGGAAGTCGGCTGTTGATTCAATTTGTATTAATAGAACTTTTATTAAACTGTTACATTAGTTGAATTGTTTTGAGGTTAACTGTCCTGTTAAAAAACCCTGTGATGTACCAAACTCTTATCTGTCATATAAGCATGATGATTGAGGTGTTAACTATGGACTCGGCACAGCATTCTGCATTACCGTGTTGCTCTGTTTAAAAGTGGCTAGCCTGTGAAACGAATTGAGCCGTACCAATGCAGTCATGTTGAAGAGACAGCTTTTGCAGTCCGCATTGCTAATTCAGCTGAAAGTAACAGTCCTGTACCTTGATGCTCTGCAGGGATGGTAACAAGTTCTGTCTAAAGAGAAAGGAATGCAGGAGCAGCCGGCTTGTCCCACTGCAGTTCTCACAGCGAGCTTGCCAGCTGAAAATCGTTTAGCAAGACATCAATTAAATCTCTCCGTCTATCAGTTTGTCTGTATAATTCATACAAACAGTGCCAAGAAAACCAATGGATTGTTTTTAACCTCATTGCTTTCTTCCTAAGGGCAGAAGAAACCGTGTCTTTTTTGGGTTAATCTTTAAGGTCAATATTTGTTTTATTCATGCATAAAAAAGTGATCAAATGTAATGCTATGACAATTCCAGTAGGGACTCTGAATAAATAAATATATACACATGTATCTATATACAGTATGTATCTGCCTGTCTTTAAGATATACAGTCCAGGTAGAGGAGATAAATCATGAGTTTGTCTTTTTGAATTACTGCACATCTGCAACACTTATTTTCCCAGAGAGGTATGCTTTTAAAATACTGCACAGCAATCTAAAAATAGAAATAGCAAATAGATGCCAGAGTAGTTGACAAAATGCCAAGATACAAGATATTAATGCATGACGAAAGCACACACATTTGTAGAGGTAGATGTCAAAACTATAGATGTTGTATTTTACTGCTACAGACTGCTGTGTTATTTTAAATCCCATACAACACACCCAAAATAACTTCACTGCAGAACTTGAGACTCATCTTTATTCATTATGAAGTCAGTTAGGGGTCTTAATAAAGGACTCAGTTCTCTGATCATAGGTATCGTACATTTTCATAGCTCTGAGAAATAAAAAAGTGTCATTTAACCACTGCCTTTAACCTTCTATGTTTCAAGTGGTGTTTGTTAGGAAACTTGAGATGAATAGCAGTTAGCATTAAGAAGAATTAAGAACTGTCAGCCTTGTTCTATTGGGCCCGGAAAGTCCTTAAATCTCTTGGCTTCGGTAATCAGTCTGTGTCTAAAGCTTCAGGGAGAAAAAGATAGATGCGTTCAATAAACACACTCTTGAAAAAAAAGCTGCAGTCAAAGAATAAGGCTGATAAATGGGGACAGGAATTTTTTTACAAATCTTGAGTTTCATTTGACAAACTCATTATTTTACAAGGTTCTTTTTCTCTTTAAGATTATATTGAAAAAATGTGATACTAATTATGGTTCTAGGTGAGCTAACAGGTATTTCCTTTTTGCTCCCAATCAACTTTATATTGTTGCTGACAACACTACTTTCTTGAACATTAATCTCCTGGAGATTCACAATATAGCGACACATTATGGCCATGAAAGTACCCTAAAATACAACATTTCTTACCCCCACTCAAAATATGTACTTTTTTATCTTTCTTCCTATGTAATTTCTTTCTTTTTTATGTATATATATTAAAACTAAAAAGAACAAATTTAAGATTGTGTACAAATACATCAAATTAAATGTCTTAGTTGAGAATTTAACCGTATGCTGTAGCCATACTGAATGTTAGTATATATTATATTAACAGTCACAGAAGAGCCCCTGCCTAGTCTACCAGAGGTGGATGTAGTTCTGACGTCCTACACCTTCTGGGTGGATACACATTAATTGGATGACACCAACAATGCCACACCACTACAAAGGTGTTTAAGAGGTGATGCTTCAAGAAGCTGATGGTAGTCTTCAAGTTTCCAGACTATCTTCAAGTCTCAAGACTACCCACACAAGCTTGTTCTTCAGGCCATATTCATCTTTGCCTTCAAGCATTCATCTTTGTCATCTTCATCTTTGTCTTCAAATCTTCTCCAGCCTGCCTTCCTGAATGCTGTGGACATCTCTGCTACAAGCAAGCTAGAAAAGTTTTGCAGAACTTTAAAAACAGTAAGACAAGGTTGCAATAATCTTCTGTTAACCAACTATACTGGACTTGATCCTCAAAAGACATTGTTATGTGATGACCTGTCTATAATTTTGTAATATTGAACTGTGAATTTCAGATGTAAAGCTCTATGCATGTTAAACCATTGAATACAAGTATGAGTTCAGTTTGATCCAAGTTAATAAACTGATTACTGATTTTAATGCTATCCCTGCCAAATGCATGTGTTCAATGTTGCTGGGGCTTGTTTGAATAACTGATCATCAATCAAGCCCCTGCCACATGGTATACAAAGGGAGCGAAGTCCTTTGTTAGGAAGAGGATAATTCAGTGATGGTGAATGCCCAGCCTGAACAGTGGGAGTTATTTTGAAGGATGTTTTTGATTTGTGTTTGTTCAAATCTTTTGTTTGTTCCTGCCACAACACTACCCTTTCACAGTTTCATAAATCAATCAGTTTAGAACCCTTGTGTGGCATATAAGTGGATCCATACACTTGGTGTGTGTGTGTATATATATATATATATATATATATATATATATATATATATATATATATATATATATATGCACATTCCATGTTCAGTACCTCCAAATATCCATGTTCAGCATATTTGGAGGTAGAAGGCGGATCATCAAGCAAATGCAAAAGATCATAATAATTTTAAAAATCTTCTTGTTCCGTACGGCAAAGTTACATTTTGTATTCTATTTATATTCGGGCGGCAGTGTGGAGTAGTGGTTAGGGCTCTGGACTCTTGACTGGAGGGTTGTGGGTTCAATCCCCACGGGGGGACACTGCTGCTGTACCCTTGAGCAAGGTACTTTACCTAGATTGCTCCAGTAAAAACCCAACTGTATAAATGGGTAATTGTATGTAAAAATAATGTGATATCTGTATAATGTATAATGTGATATCTTGTAACAATTGTAAGTCGCCCTGGATAAGGGCGTCTGCTAAGAAATAAATAATAATAATAATAATAATAATATTTGTGTTAGTTAAACTAGTAGGCAAGCATTCAGTACAGACAGGGTTAATGTTGAAAAGCTCAATTGTGTTTCACTGTAGTTTAGGGCAGCTATTGAGATGTCTCTTGAGAGTTGAAATCCCAGCTTCTAATGCTATGTGGGATCTGTACTTACCTTGCAAATGAGTTTTAGAGTGTGTTCAAAGGCACTCTTCCATGATTAACACCACTATGTACACATGTGCTCCATGCTAACTTACCAAACAGGAGTTGCCAAGGAAGTGAGGGGGTGTCTCCTAAATGGCATTCATGGATTATAAATCATTATATTAGCCTAGTAGAAATATTTTAATAAACCAGTAACATTTTCTAGAAGTCTTTATTAATGTTTCTTCATATCGAACAGTTATATTAGTCTTATTGCATATACCATTACTTTACATTTTTAAGTCATTTGAAACATAAACTTAATTTATTTGTTTTTCATGAACATATCCATGTGTTTTGTCTCCGAAATATAATTGAACTAATACAAAGATATATGTTCCAAAAACAGTAGATAATACATTCATTGTTAGGCCCTTTGAAAGAGTCATTTGGAACATTCTTGGACAGTGTTTACGATGTTTCATTGTCAAGGCAAATGCAATACATTGTATTGAAAAGAAGAAAAAAAAATACTCAATATTCATGGATGGTATGTAAAATGAATCACACAAAGGCTGAAGTATTTCCTGTACTCACATCTCCTGTTAACTTATGCGTAATCGCCTAATTTAGAGAAGAAACTGAAGCCACAGCTGCCTCTTGTTTCCTGCAAAGCCAGCAGTCCTGTTTCTATATGTATATGTAATACACTACTTTATGAATATTGCAACTGCAATAAATAATTTAGTGTTAAATATTAAGCAAGTCATGTTCTACAGGCTTGAAACAGAATTCGTTTTCATTCAGTGAATGATAGTCTATTTTATGTTAAAGTCCATCGTGAAAGTAATCCCTGCTCCCAATCCAGTTCAGTGCTCATTAGTCCAAAGACACCACTTACACAACTCAATGTCATTCCCTTGTATGTGTTTGACATTGACGCGTTTTGACCGCCTTTGAATGAACTTGATGAATGAAAGAACAACACTGCCCATTTTTTAAAGGTCTGAAAGTATAAATAAAATGTTAAAAGGCTCAAAGAGCAAACCTTTACAAAGCGGAACTCAACAACCTTAATTTGACAGCTGCTACCTCTTACTGTACTTTGTTACTCCATTTGAGTAATACGAGTCAATCTGTACATCAAAATACTCAATTAACATTTGTGAGGCACAATGACAAGAACATTTGGACAAAATGCCTGTTTAGTAGAGCGCATGTGTATTGAGACAGCATTTTAAATGTATATTTACTAAAGTTTTAAAATCCATTGCATTGCCCTTTACTCCAGTAACCCTACACCCGGTTATCATCTTTTTGTTCAACTTTTAAAACATTTCAGATCTCACCAAAAACAAATTTGGGCTAACTGTGTAGTGTTGTGATCTAAGAATAAATGTGACTTCTCAATTGACAACTTCTGTACATCAGAGTATGCCTTTTTTAAGATACCATTTTTATGATACTTTGAATTGAAGAGCGCCATTCACACCAAAACTGAGCTAAAAGCAGGATCATTCAGCTCACAGTGCGTACTTTCTGATGTTCAATGTCCTTTGTCCTCAAAACATGATATACATCATGTTAAATACAACTCAAATTATCGTTTCTTTCCATGACGCTCTATACGCCAGGTTTCTAATTTAGGATAATCTGATATATCCACTGAGCCAATCAGTGTGCAGTATTGCAGTTGTGTGACCCCATTATGGCAGCGCCCAGGATGAGTGTATAGTAGTGTATTTGATCTTGTAAATTGTGATTTTATGATTAAATGATGAATAATTTTGACGAAACAGAGGAGCCTGTGTTACTGTCTAGCAAAGTAGCGAAGAGAGCATGGCACAGTGGGGGTCGGAAAATTCCTGCTATATTTTGTGGACATTATGCACAGAAATTTTGTTTCAGCACTCACACTCACAGATGAGGGTCTAGCGTATGTTCGAGATCAGTTTTACTCAACGAGTGACACTAGGATACTACCCTTTTAAAATTTGTGTGAAATTTAAAGTGTAGGGACTGTGTGCTTGTTAGTTACCATGAAAGTTCATTCACGTTACATAATGGTAATTGAGTTATTTTCTTTATGTTATTTTTTTTTTTTTAAATGACTTACATATATATGTTTACACCTGTTTGCCTACTAGTTTTTTTCAGTTTTGTATGCACATATATCTGTTTACACCTGTTTACCTAGTAGTTTCTTTTGAAATGTTTTTTTTTATTTTTTTATTACAGTATTTAATTTATTGAAGTAGTGCTTTGTGCTTTGACATCATGGAAAACCTTGTTCTTCCTAAGTCCCCAATAGGACAATCCTACTTCTCCAGACAGTTGTATTTGTATGTGTTTGGAGTTGTCCACCATAATGGGAGAAACCAGGGGAAAGATGACATTGATTTATATGTGTGGCTTGAGAACCAGAATAAAAAAGACAGCAATATGATTGCCTCTGCATTGTCACACTACTTCCGTTCTGTAGTAGCTGAGAAACTGAAAATCACCAAGAACTTCGTCTTTTCTCCAACTCCTGTTACAGGCACAATAAAAACATCAACTTCTTGTCAATGCTGTTTGCTTTGCACAAGCAGCAACAGCCGCACCTTAGGATTAACTACTACTTTCCCATCCGGGGGCACAGTTTTCTCCCTGCTGATCATGTTTCTGGCAGAATTGAACAAGAGCTTCGCACCAAAGACACCATTCTGCTACCGGATGAATACATCGATGTTCTTCGTAAACACGGAAATGTACACATCTACGGAGATGACTGGGTATGCTGGGATTTTAAGACAGCTGTAACCCAGGTGGTAAAGTCCCAGCGTTCATTCAAGATCAGTGAAGCCAGAGCTATTCAAATTGACGGTGATAAGCTTGGTTTTCGCCGAGTCTAAGGAGGAGATTTCTGTCATCACATCCTACTCAAGCGTGGCAAGACCTGGGAACAGTTTCAGCCAAGAATCAGCCCAATGGTGAACTGTGTTAAACCTGCGCAAAAAGACTGACATTCTCAAGCTCATTGATGAACTCGGAGTTGGAATGTCCAAGACTTTTATGAAGGTGCCTTGTCAGACAATGAGGGCAATGATTAAAATGAAGATATCATTTCTTTGTTTTTATTAATTATTATAGTTTCACTTCGGCTATTCTGAGCTTTGGACCAATTATTTGACAAAAACTGGATCTCAAATTATTGAAATGTGATAGCAGATACCTCATGTAATTTTCAGTGAATTCTAGTGTGTTATGGTTTGGATGCAATTAGCCTTTGTTTGTTTTCATTGGTGCTCTTTGGTGACACAGATCACCTCCAGTCAGTAAAGCAGTCTCTTTACATCCCAACCTGCTTACAACCTGGAAATAATGCTTAATGGGTTGACCTATGGTTGTATTTGCTTTAAACTGCTAAATTGTCCACATTATCAGATTTCAAAGTTTTTATGTAAATAACTATATTATCGTATTTTGATTAATTTTAAGCAATTTATTTGATGAACCCGATATGAATATGACAGTTAATACACCATGTAAAAGCAGAAAACTTGAAATTTATAAAAATAAAATAAAAATAATTGCCTAAAAGTATTTTTTGTCTCCAGAATTGTATTATTTGATGTCAAATTTGTGAACGTTTACTAATTCCTGTGACTTTGATTAATCAATTTGCTTAATTGAGTGGAATGCTGAAAAACAAAAAATAAAATAAATATTTGTTTTAATTCTTTTTTGTTTAGTTTTTCCATTTGAAAAACACCTAATGTGGAATTAATTTATTTATTCAGATAAGCACAATAAAGAAATGATCATTTACCAAACATAGAAAAAATGGATATATGTGGTTTTGCATCTAAACTCTTCAATTCCAGCTCTGTATTTTAATCCAGTTTAATTGTATATAAGAAAGAATATGAAAGAAAGAAATCATGCATTATTTAAATGTTTAGTTTGAAACAGGCAGAAGCAAGACAGCTATGATATCTTTGCTAGATAGAAACAGCACAAGGCCAATAAGACCACAAAACTAAATCATGTGACCGTATATGCCTGGAAAGATGGAGTGGGAGCAGGAAGCAACTGTGAAATTAGTTGTCTTCAATATTTTAATCAGTTGAGAAAAAAAATCATGTAAGTAAGTCATTATTCCTCAAACGTTATTTGGCATTCTATCCATGTTGCTAACTTCACATTACCAAGAAGTAAACAAAAATTCATGTTCGGATTTATAGGGATACTAAATTATGCAGGGAATACATTATGCAAGGAATTCAGTTAATATGTAGTTGTGGTTGAGTATGTCTAACCCACCACCAAGATTTATTATTCAAATTATTTTATGTTTTACTTTACATTGAAAAGTTAAATTACATCAATTTCATAAAAGTTGTTTATAGCGCTGCATTGTTCCAGAGCACCATTTCAAACGGTCTTTTGTTAATATAAATAAACATTAACTCATTATGCCAAGCAAAATCCTTGGAATATATTTTATTGCACCAGAGAGCATTTGCTATTATGTGTCACAGCAAATTTCCATATTTTAATTGCAGTGCAGTCTTTCTGATAATAATAGACACCTGAAATATTATTTGTGACACAATCTTTTCATAGCAAAGGCTAAGGTGAAGTATGTCTTATCTAAGAATCTTTATTATGAGCTATTTTCTCTTCAACAGAGGATGCTGGGCATCATGTTATAAATAAGAATCCTTCTCATCTTACATGCTTACATGATATATTTCTCAAATACATTTAAATATGTTATTGAATAAATAATAAAGAAGAATAGTGCATAATTGATAATATTTAATGTTAGCTGCAACACATTCATATCTGAATGGATGAGCAGTATAGTCACCATAAGACATACTGGTCCTGTACTCCATAAGTCTGCAAAGAATATTTTTCAATAGTTTTATGGCGGGTGTGCGTCAGGGAAGACATTGTTTACTCCAAATTGTCATTAGCACTGTTTTCATGCAAAACTATTATTAGTTAATTAGTTTATTTGGCAGTAGCCTGTATCCAAGGCGACTTACAGGTGTTACAGGGCAATACAAGGTTACAGTGCAAAAAACAATATTTAAATACAGTGTAGTTTACAGTAAGTGCAAATACTACTAGAATATGAGATTAGAAGTAACAGCTTTGGATTCCGACAATTTGTATCTACAATGACATAATAGTAGTGCAATAGTGCAAAGATAGTGCATTAGCTGAGCATCCAGTAACATGGTGCTTAGGTCAGGCAAGTCCAGTGCATAGTGGGAGGGACAGATCAAGAGATCAAGTGCAGGCTAAACAGGGGGGTGGAAGGCAGTGGAGTTCTCTGGTAGCTGCTTCACCCACAGAGGGGCTAGGAAAAAGAAGAAGCGGGCACGGGAGGATGGAGAGTGGAGGGAAGTATGACCAGTCGGCCGGTAGAGGAGGAGCGGAGAGGGCGAGAGGGGGTGTAAGGAGACACAAGGGATTGGAGGTAGTAGGGGGCGGTGTGGTGAAGAGAGTGGTTGGCAAGAACAAGGGTCTTGAATTGAATGTGAGCAGAAATAGGTAGCCAGTAGAGGGTTTACAGCAGAGGGGTAGCATGAGAGTAGCAAGGCTGGGAGAATACAAGAAATAAACAAATTGAGGATAACTAGGAGCCCTTGACTTAAATTCCTGAGTTGTATATTTCTAGTTTGTAACATCAATGGGTTTTTTAGGTAACACTTTACATTAAGTGTCTCTAGTTACTGTGCATTTACATAGTAGTTACTTAGTAAATACATGTGTACTTACACATAATTGCAATGTTATTATGCATAGTTACATGTACTTAACGTGTCAATCTTTTTGCCTGATATATGTAAGTTCAGATTGTTTCAGAAAAAGGCTAGGGTTAGATTTAGAGTTAGGGTTAGATTATTATTATTATTATTATTATTATTATTATTACTATTATTATTATTATTATTTAATTAATTTATTTTATTTATTTTTTTAGTAGACCCCCTTACCCAGGGCGACTTACAGTTGTATACAAAAAATATATATCAAGAATTAAAGTACAATTAAAAGCAAGATACAAAATACAATGACTTCAGTCCTAATAAGAGAAAATACAAAACACAGTATGATTTGATATCGGGGCAGTTCAAGAGCAGATAACAGTGTTGATAGTTACATCAGGGTTAGATACGAGTGCAGGTGAAATACAAAATACTACAGATTGGATTAAGTGCAAGATTAAGTGCAAGATAGTTTATGTTTTATTTTTCATGTAGTGCTGATGTACCCTTTAACATATGCAGTAACATTAATAATTAAAAAGGCACAAGGTGTTTTTTTTTTTTTTTATGAACACAGCAGAAATACAGGTGAAATGCATGTAATTTTTCTCTGAAAAAATAACCGATAAAGTGCTGGATAGAGATGGCCATGGATATATATATATATATATATATATATATATATATATATATATATATATATATATATATATATATATATATATATATATATATATATATACTATAACACGGCCACTCTCACTTACGTTCGCTTGCACCTATATAAACGTAGACCCAACACAAAACTTGAGGTTTTAAACACTTACATGCACTTTTAATAATACAAAAATAAACAAAAGGAAAAGACACTCCTTCAGAGCGCTTACTAAACATACTGTCAACCGGACAGCTAGGCTGTTTAACGGCAGAAAACAAAACACACAGGTTATTTTTTAAACGGAACAAAAAGGTTTTACACTCTACCTTTTTTTTAATACGGCTATACACACACACCCATACAGTCGGGCTTCTTCACTCTGCAGCTCCGAGCAGACTGACTGCTGCCCTTAAATATTGGCAGTTGACTCTATAAGCATGCATTTGCAAGTATATTTTGGCAGGGAGGATTTTAACCCCCCTCCCTGCTCCATTACAATATATATATATGTATATATATATATATAGACACACACACACATGCATCATAAACATCACTATTACACTACATTATGTCTGCTTATATTTTGTTGTTTGTTCTTGTTTTTCTTCATTGATTTTAGTAATTTCTGAAAAGTCTCTCATTGACTTTCAATTACACAAGCCTGTCCCAAAGCTGAAATGACCTTGGTTTGCTAGGCGTACAGATAAAAATACCTGACACTGTGCACAATTGGAAATTGGTGTATTGACAAAAACAAAGCACATCAGGCTTGGCTGCCACATTTAAAATTGTGCACTAAATTATTTGAACTGGCTAAAAGAAAACAGATGTTAGCAACATGAAAATCATAGTTTCTTAGAATTGGATATTAAGCTTCATAGCTGTTTTGCTGTTGAAAAACAATCTACCGTGCTAACACCATTGATTTGGAGCACTGTAAAGACTACCAACCAAGCAACAGCAGTAGTGACTTTAAGTCATGCTGGCCTGTCCTCAATCCAGACTGATTAAATTAAGGTAGCAATGTTTCTCGGGGGAACTAATTCACATCTCCAAATATAAATCCTGATCAGTAAAATGCATTGCCTGCATATCCCAAGCACGAAATATACTGGCTGACAACAGAGCTTCATTTTGTCAATAGGCAGGTCTCTGCTCCACTTCTTACAGACAAATTGCTTTTGCTGATATCTCAGTATAATCACAGGTGCTTCAATCATCTACTGCTGTTTTACAGGCGCCAATAATGCTCACAGAACTTAGTCAAATAAATGTATGGTGCCCCCCACAGCTGTAATGCAACTCTAGACATCAGTGAATCAAGAAGCCTGATTTTACTTTGTCAAAGACTAATGCATTATGTGCTTCCTGCTACTACAGCACATGCTGTACACAGCCCTATATATCACTTTCTGTTCTTGAGCGTCACCACCAGGGTCTGTAAGTGTGCCTGATACTTTATATTCAAGTGTAACTTCTTATGGCTGCCATAGTCAGTTCCATTCTGGTACAACACATTAAGGGACATTCACCCAAGACCCCACTACAAATAATGCATCTAAACTGGCAATTGGGATAAAATGGAACGGAACAATAATTATCATTGCTCAAGTGTAAGGGGTTAGATAATGTTATACTGTAAGTATGCATTGTTTGCCTTTAACCAGTCATCCATTTTAGCTTTTGCTGGCTTCAGGCAAACAAAAGGCATTTACATAAGCTATCTATTTTTATTGTGACAAAGCTGCAACTCACTCGGTTCTAGCCCCTTTACAAATTGACCCAGCACACAAGAAATGGTGTTTTTATGCGCTGACGCGCTATTTTTAATTCACAAAATGAAACAAACACAAAACAACACCTAGCTCCTTCGGAGCGCTAACTAAACCTCAGGAACACCCTGACTATAAAGTGGGACGGCTAAGCCGTTTCCCCACAACACAAAACAAATACACACAGTATTTTTACAAAACCCTTACTTTTTCCCGTGGCTGCTTGGACACAGAACACTCTACCTGTCTCCTTCTATACAGCAGCCCTGTGCAGACTGACTGCACCTCTTATATACCCTTCACCTGGTCCTAATTTACAATCACTACCAGGTGATTAACCAAACTAAGGTTTTCCTTTGGGAGATGTAGTCCCATTCCCCCAGGACTACACTATCTTACATTATGCAAAGAATTGCAATGATTCCTGAACAAAATAAACTGAAATGCCTTTAAAACTAAGTTATGTCTATTAGTTGATGGGAAACGTCCGGAAGACATGAAAAAGACTTCTAGTCAAAACGTTTCTCATTGAATTAATGAACTGCATTTATGTGACTATGAGACATTTTGGAAATCAGCCACCCCAAACTCAAAGATTATAACATCCAGACCATTTCCCACACAGGGGCGTATGCAACTTTAGTGAATTAAGCATTCAGTGCAGTTCACAAAGCAACACCAGTATTAACCGTGCTGCATGGAAATATTTTTGAATTGAGGTCATTGTCTCATGTCTACAGGATGTTCCATTTTTGAGGGACTTTAATTTTCTGCTATTCTTGGGGTTGTTGTTGACTAGCATAAAGCAGTGTACCATTTTAAAAATGATGTACAACTTACAATAATTACTCAAGAGATTTATTCAAAGCTGCGGCCACATACAAATCTAATCACATTCTAGAAATCTGACCAGATTAACAACATCGATGTGAATGTTTTACGTGTAAATGTCCTCTTAAGCTGCTGTAGAAAAATAGCGTCCCCGGTACCAGATAAAATAAGCATTTATTTAAAGACTTGAACATAAATGCAACCAGGGAGCTAGCCGTTTCTAACGGAATTTATAGTATACAGTATTTCAAACTTATCAGGCATTTTAGGCATACATCCAACAAATAATTTACCCCCCTCCTGTCTCCAGCCCCTGTCTGTTATCCTGAAGCAGTGAAAAAGTTGACAATCTTTACCCTGGACATCCAGTTTAATTTCAGTTAGTACAGGGTGGCAACAGAACAAAAGCAAACACATTTTTACCATTTTTTTTAGTGGTAACATCTTCTTTTGTGTAAAAGACTGGCAAACAAATACAGGACAAGACATGTATTTTAATTAGACAATAAACATTGCAGTAAAAGGAGATAACAGTCTTCTGAGTGGATAATGTTTTATCAGTGAAGGAGACTGTTGTCTCCAAGTACACTTTGTGTGCCCTGTACTTATACAGTAGCTATTATACGACAAGTGATTTGGTCTTTCCTTGTTTTAAGGTCCTGGTTTTTAATATAAAAGTCAGTTAAGTGCCGCATGTGCTTTGAGTCTGACTCTAACTGCATCAGTCACTGAGCACAGCGACAGGCTACTGTTGCTATGCTGTCAATGGACTCTGTATGACATGTGTTTATCCAGACTGTATCGTATCATGTTATCGGAGGATAACAGGATTTGGAATCCCAATGAAACTGAATGTCAGAGAGCTTTCACTTGCCATGAGATTTTCTATGTAGAAATGCTCCTGCTATAACTCTGAGATACGTTACAAGGAGCACACCATGTAAAATATATAATGAATATGTGAAGGTAAGCCAAAGCAACATTTAAGTCATATAAATCCTCTCAGTGCTGTGGAAAGCAATTACAGTAAGAAAGTCATTAAATTATATGTTTACATTATATTACTTTTTACTGGTAAAAGGTAAATTGTTTTATTAGTAATGTATGTACTTTAGATTTTTTGTATGTCTTTCTTGACCAAAGAATGTGGTTTAACTGTTATTTTGAGTTCAAGGATATTTTGGTGATAAATCTTGTGGTATAATTTGATTGTTGCCTGAAAATGTGAGATAATTTCATTTCTGTCCACTAGGGTATATCCCATTACCAATTCCACGGGGACACCAAGAGCCAGCATTATAAACCATTATTACGCCATAAACAACAAAACAAACAAACCACGACAAAAGACACCTGTAAGACTCCGAGAGACATGTGACAGTGTTTAATTTAGCTATTCAACAGCTTGGATGGTATTTCACTCCAGGGAAGCAAAGCGAGCTGCCATTATGTAGATACTGCACATAAGGTCATTTATCCTAGCATGTTCACATATATAGTAGTCTCTGCGTATAGAAACACCCTTGTGGTGAAACTGATTTTTCCCATTGTAAATACTCCGGCTAAAGGAACAGGAACTTCACTTAAAAGAACACCTTCTTGACAGTACTGTTTTGTAACCTGATAACTCCTCATCATCAAACTTAAATTTAAATGGTTTACTCAGTCTTTTCAAAAGTGACTTGTCATCGCGAGAGTGTCTTGAGGCACGTCATATCATTGGTTCGTTTTGTATTCGTATTTCTACGATTGCACCTCACCACTACAAAGTGGCATGTAAACATATTATGAAATGCCCCCGCTGTTTCTCTTGCTACTACACATTGGAAATTGTTCACGCTCTTGAAAAAAAAAAATGAATCAGACACAAGTCGCTGAGCAATTCAGTGTATCCCGTTCTGGTGAGTTGCTTCACCATTCCGTTAAATAATGTGCATGTCTTGTATGTTGCTGCTGTATTTCTTAAAGTGTGTGGGTGCTGTGTTAATTAAGTTTGACAGTCAGATTATTAACGTTAGTTTGTCTGTTACTTTATTATTATAGTTTATTAACATACACTTGCCTATTGCGTTTCTTTTACTTATTCAGTTCATTTCATATATTGATGCAAGTGCGTCATGACAAGTAATACATATGTATTTATTTATTTATTGATTCATATTGTGTCTGATGGTTAACTCCATCTTAGAGAACACTTTGGCTATAAGGGGTGTTCTCTTAGCTGGAGAATACTGTGTGTGTGTGTGTGTGTGTGTATATATAATTTTTTTATTTTTTTTTTTAAACAAAATTATTCATACTTTGATCCACAAAGGCCGTACTGTAGAAACAATCACAGATTTTGTGAACTTCTGAGATGCATCATAGATGGACTACTGGAAGATTTTTGGTAGAACAAAATGGGTCTATAGGTATTTACAAATCATAGTGCTGTACATTCACAGCATGAAATAGCTTAACAAATGCTACCTGCAGGTTGCTTTGAAGAACCATCACAACACTTGACGCAATTAATATTTTACCAGCTGTGGTAAGATAATGCAGCAGAGACACAACAAAAATATTTGATCATTGTAAATTATTGGCTTTTTAAAGAGAAATTGATTGCTGTTGTGCATTCTAGTCCCTTGAGCAGTCTGCGGTGTCTGAGGTACAATACTATATATATATTGTTACCACCTGACTGACTTCTGGACACACAGTAGGCTACATTTTTCTTAGCAGTATGTTGCTGGCTGGAAGTCTAATAATAAATCATTAATCTGGCTACTACGTCTCAAAATGTGTACACACACAGTTTTCCCAGTTCCTAATATACATTTCAAAATGTCTATATGGGCAGCAGGGCTGGCTATCTCATGGCAGAAGCAGTCGTCTGATTAGGTGGCCAGGGAACGTTACAGCGGCGGTTGTTTGAATACTGACTGTGCTTGGCGCTGAAGTGGAAGGCATGTGCGCCACAGGGCAAGTAGCTCCTCCACCCGCAGTAGGGCTTCATTCAAATAAATGCCTCTTGTGGGCTTTAAAATCATTTTATGAGGTTAGCATAATGATTTGCTCATATTTCGTAAATTGTGGAGATATTTCATTTCCGCATTGCATTTTTTAAATGCATATGCAACTGGACAGTGCCACAACTGTGTTGCATATCTTAAAGGGCTGGTTTTTCAAGGACATTGCTGTAGCTGCACTTTTAAATGCTACCCTGTATTGGGCACTTAACCTCAGTTCTGCTTCATTGGAGTCTTTCAATGCACCTGCATCATCACATTTGCTGTCTTTCTTTCGCTAACACACACATATAATGTAGAAATGAAAGTGAAAAAGCAATGAAATAACAAAATAAATGAATTCAAAAGACTTAGATTCATTAACAAATACTACAGCTTATGATTATGAATAATAATAATAATAATAATAATAATAATAATAATAATAATAATAATAATAATAATAATAATAATAATAATAACTAGAACTGCAAGGCAGTTTTATGGCTTCCAAGCTCAGTACCATTTGGAAATTTTGGCAAGCTGTAGCATTGCAGCACAAGTGTCAGCAACAGATCAGTTTTATGGAGAAGTTCAATTCAAAATACTGCATTAGTTCAGTTCTCACGATGCTTTATAACTTTAAACACCACAGTAACCATGACCCTATCTACACACTGGAAGCAGTTATAGGCTAAGTTTACGTTTAACCTCAAGGAGAGGTCAAAGGTCATGATCAAGATCATTTTTTAATAGAGCATATATGGGTTGCTATCTGTGTTCCATAGTAACCATTAACCTCTCTACACTTTGTAAGGAGTTATAAGCTAGTTTTACATTTGACCGAAGATTTTGAAACCAATATGGTCAGATGGCCATATTGGTTTATGCACAAACACAATTTTTGAAAAAAGTCAATTGTATTGACACAGGGATGATGCTTGTTAACATTGGAGTTAATCAAATAACCCATTTTTCAACTGAAGCAGTTTTAAATTTAAGAAGAAAATGTAGCTCTGGCAACCATCTTGTTTTACAAAAGAACACCATTTTGCCCTATTTGAATTCCATCATCCCCAGGATGATGCCTACCAAGTTCAGAGTTACTTGGTTGAACTGTTTTCAAACAGAAGCAGTTTGATGTTTGGGGCACGTTTCAGTGAATTTGCTGGCAGCCATTTTGATATTAAAATTTATCGCTGCAACTTATGCTTCACAATTTGATGACATATGCAGCGTTTCAGAGCAATCGGTTCACCGGTTCCCAAGAAGATTTTGAAAATGTTTTTAAAGAAATGCGTCATGCGGCCATCTTGGTTTATGCACAAACACCATTTTTTAAAAAGTCTATTGTATTGACATAGTGATTATGCTTATCATCTTTGGAGTCAATCAAGTAAACCGTGTTCAACTGAAGTGGTTATAAATTTAAGAATGAAACGTAGGTCTGGTGGCTATCTTGTTTTACAAAAGAACACCACTTTGCCATATTTACATTCCATTGACCCTAGGATGATGCCTACCAAGTTAAGACTTAGTTGTTTAAATGGTTTGCAAACAGAAATAGTTTGATGTTTGGGGGGTGTGTTTTGGTGAATGTGGTGGCAGCCATTTTGATAGTAAAGGTTATCACAGCAATTTCTGCTTCACAAACTCAAAGAGGGTTTGTTTGTGGATGACGTATGCTGATGAAGTCTCAGATCAATCGGTTCACCGCTTCCCAAGAAGATGATTTTGAAAGGCTTTTCCCCAAAAATGCGTCAGGCTGCCATCTTGGTTGACGCAGAAGCACATTTTTTTTTCACCTGAACTGTAATCTACACTTTCAAGTTTCATGTTGATTTGTTAAACCGCGAGTGAACAGGAGCAGTTTAAAGTTTTGGGAGGAAAAACGACAAAAAAAAAAAAAAAAATACAATAACAATAGGCTTCCCAAGCCAGCTTGGAATCCTAATAATAATAATAATAATAATAATAATAATAATAATAATAATAATAATAATAAGTGCCCCTGAATTATGATAGTCCCACAATAGTTACAAGTTGTAATGTAGCCCAATAGCTTTGTTCTTAGAGACCCCTTCACATGTAATGTACAAAGAATGTTATGTGACTGGCATGCAATGTAATAATAATTGGTAGGGTCTTTATTATTTTAAATCCACACAGAATTCAATATTAAGGCCTGGTTAAACTTGTTTTTACTGTCAATCATAAACCTATTCAGCTGCATACTAGCAGAAGTTTCATGCGTAATTATTTTTACATTTGTTATGCCTAATTATTATAATTAAAAAAAAATAAATAAATAACGTTATTGACACATCAGCATTAGTTTATCACAATACACACTGACAGCCGTAAATTAAAGTACAGCACTACAAGCAACAAAAATTTAACAGTTTTTTACGTTTTGCTACAACATTTAGAAGTTGATTCTGATTAATGTTTATAAATCATCCTGCTTTTAAATTAATTGCGTTTGGCAATATACTGTATGCAAGATCACAAAATATGGAAATCAGCAATAACCGAAAGAGATATGCAATGCAACCCACGTTAACGGAATAGAGCCCTAGTGTAAGGATTAATGCAGTGTAAAAAAAGCAAGGGGGCAAGAATCCCCCCCACCCCTATCTCTCCTCAAGCTTCAACCGGGCTCCTCCCCCACGCGGGGCTTCATTTGATCAAATCCTCCAACGTGAGCGGTTTCACCGAAAATCACTTTCAACAACACAGCAACTGAGTGTAATCCCACAAGTTCCGAGGAGTTCCGCACCCACATCTAGTGAGCACCGCAAGATAAACAAAACCAAAATATTTCCCCTACCCCTTCTTTGCTGCTAGCGATGGAGAGCGGGGCTGGTTTCTGTCCATTCTGGAACACCGCTCTCTGGAGCTGGCTTCTGATCTCCACTTCTTTCCTTGTTATTGCTAAGGCAGATATAACTTGCAGATCATGTCAGCCCCCGGCAGCCAAACCGCGTTCAGAGGAATTGCTTTGGCTAATGAAGACGGACACTGCCGAAATTGGGACTGGATTTAAAAGGGAGATTATAAAGTACCCTGACGGGACAGCCGGGTCTCATCTTGAGATTTACAAAACCCATGTTCTTGACTGCGTTGCACAAACGTCCGCCTGTGTTTTAGGGAGAGGCAAAAACATAAGGTCTGTTAGTAGAAAGAGCACAGGGCAACAACACTTTATTAAACTGACCCGCTATGGACTACCAAAGAACGAGGATCACAATAAAGTGACTGCTGCTGTTGGCGAGAAAGTTTCCAGCCTTAGACAGCCTGAGAAACTCGCCGGCAGTAAACGTTCTTTGCCTGTCATCAGCAATAAAGCGAATGATAACCATGGACACCGGTTCAAAAGGAATAGTCTGACACAGAAGAAACAAGGGCTGAAATCAAGCACTTTAAAGCAGGACGGAGAATCAAAGGCTTTGGGAGACAGGAAAGTGCGCAGCGCCTCGCTTGCTGAGCAGAGACTGAGCCGCGCTGAACTGAAATGGGGCGGCGATGAAGGGAAAGCGACTGACTCCAGGGAGAAAGAGTTGAAACTTACCAGCACCACCTTCGCACTGACAGGGGATTCTGCTCATAACCAAGCCATGGTGCACTGGTCAGGACACAACAGCAGTGTAAGTCATTTACAGTATACCCATAATTACAGGAGAAGTGCAGATCAAATAGTGTTGCTACCTTAAAAGAAAGCAACGTGGTAGTTGATCCCAGAATAAGTTCATTTAGACGTGTGCCAGGTTTCCTGCCCAGCCCAGTAGTTATTTAAATTGCCCACTGATCGTCCTGAATTTAGAATACCATGTTATACTGTACCATAACTTAGTCTTAATTCGGAGTGTTTCAAGTACCGGTAATTTTATGAAAAAAGAAGACCTGTTCATAACCCATTCTAATGCTTTTTTGGAAAGATTTTAATCTCTGCTAAAAGCAAGTTAATAATAATAATAATAATAATAATAATAATAATAATAATAATAATAATAATAATTGGAACATACAGCTAATGTTATATTACACAAAGTTGTCAGATTTTTTTTTTTCAGTATATTGATGATACAATTTGTTTTACTGTGTATTCTATTCTTCTGACTTATGAATAAGGATATTAACTATTCTCCCACTTGGCTACACTTAAAATAAAAGTTGTCAATACATGTCAAGAAGCCAGGCAGTCAGAGCAGATGTGCTGGTATGGAAACAATATCTTTGATAGGAAGAGCACTATTAAATGAATGATGATGATACTGTACGCAATTTGAACTGCACCACAACACACCAGACACAACACACATCTCTGCAGAAACATTTAACCTGTAGACTCCATGAATCCCAAAACACTGATACCTGAACGAGAATGAAAAGCCTCTCTCTGCTACTCGGAGATTGTCGTGGAAATGCATTGTAGTCTAAACAATCCAATAATATCATTCTTGCTGAAACATAAAAGATTGTAGCCTAATTTGAATGACTAAAACATTACTCCTATAATTGGTTTTCCTGAAAGTCTTTTTTTGTACTTGTAAATATCTTAGTTTGGGAAAATGAGTCATGATCCCAAATGGACTTGAACTTGTTTTCAGGCTTGTATGACACTTAGGGCCCTTATCTCTGTAGTGTTTTACAATCTGTGTGTTTACATGAACTGAAGAATTGTGGTATTTTGGGTTAAATGTGCGTAAAGCACAGTTCAGTGTCATTAAACACAGGAAAAGGGAAAGTTAATATTCAGAGAGTTTGAACTTGTAAACACACATCCATCTTTGAGTTTCATACAGCTGTTATATGGTTTAACCCTAATATACATATTTTGCTATATTAATTTGCAGTCCAATCATGCAATATTGTGCCCAAGGATTACTCCGTTTCTCTTGTTCAGACATGGGGCAGGTGGCACTAACAGGGCAAGTGGAGTGAAACCGTTCAGTGCTTTGATTAATTTGGAAAATACAACGGCATGATTTAGATTTAAAAAAAAAAGTGCATCAAAATACTTTGCCCCCTTTACTCTTTTATAAGTAGCTCTGGGAGTTTGGAAGTGGGGATCTATACATAGCATCAGATTTGACTGCTAAAATCTTAGTGCTTCATCTTAAATCTTTGATAGTCTCAAACGTTACAGACATCTATTTATCTGACATCCTGCTTCTAGATTCCTCCATTTTATCTTTTTTTTCACTTCTACTGAATGAAAGTTTTATGTCTTAATGGCACCTGTTTTATTTGAGAAAGCCCCAGAGAAAATGACACCATTTCCCAATTACCCATTCTGTGCTCTGTGCTCCTGGCATCTACATTAGCACCCTTCTTTGACCCATTAACTTCCTGTAGTTGTACAAACGTTTCACATATAACTATGTTCATTGTTGTAAATGATCTATCTATCAAACAACTGCTATCAAACTGAAATGCATTACAAGTTAGTGATTAAATTAGTGACTATGGTTGTAAGAAAAAAAGCCAGCCAGCCTCTGGACAAGAACCATTTCCTTGTCTTGAAGCAGATTGCAAAGGTACAAAGAGGTTGCATTGTACTGCAGTAAAAAAAAATACACAAACACACAATTCCATGTCTGAACTGTTAAATCTGGGGACTAGTCAGCTGTTCAGATAATAGGTATATAATATATAATATATGTGTTGACTATAATCTCTGTGCTTTAAAATCTATAACCCCCACTTGTGAGCTCTGGCTTCACGTTATTCCCTTCTTTGTCTTGGTATAGACCCTTCCATTGAAGTGAACAGAGCACTTTTGAATGGATCCCAGCCGTTTGTCACAGATGTGCTGTATGTCTGTATCCCGCAAGGGACTGCCTGAGTAAGTTAGGCAATGGCACGGCTTCAGGCCACTTGTTAGGCTCAGTTACATAACACCCATGACCACTGATACTGCTAGTTAAATGAAATGTATGTTTTGTGTCATGTAAATGGTACTAGTTTTAAATCTGACTGGTGTAGTCACAAATCAGAACATTTGCACTGTTACTGCCAAAATTCCATTCTTTTTTTACCTTGTTAGTTTGAATACCTTGAATAAGGAACTTGCTGTACTCTACAAACAACCTGTTCTTTTTCAGTTTACCTTCTTGGAATGTATTATAATTCTACAATACTCATTTATAAAATAGCTGTTTTTAATGATCTGTTATGCAATATTCATTATAATGCAAAGTGGCTACAATGTAGCTTCCTCTGCAACAGAAACATTCTGATATTTGTTTATTGCTGATGTGTATGAAAGAACACAGCAGATTATGAAATGGGTAATCCACAAGATCAGTAAAAGGGCTGAGTTGCAGAATCCTGATCAAAAAACATTTTTACCAGGATTTTAATACACTAATAAAATGGCAGTTTTCTGAGGTTTTGGGTATAGTACAGATGCTGCATTAAAGTAAATGGCTGATTGTAAAATTGACCTGACGATATAAATGTTTGACTTAACTAATGTCACACTGCTATGAAGGATTACTACCAGTTACATACAGTCGGTAAAAAAAAAGGTTATTACCATAGCAATGACATACAAAGCTAAAGTGTTCTTTAACCAGGTTGGCACAATATTGTTACTTAAAACACTGACATTTAAAAAATGATATTGGAGTGTTCTCCGATCCCACGACAGTCCAGCTTCCTGTTTTACACCCAGGAACTCAAGAGTGGATGTCAGTGAGCTACCGACCTCTGGATGACAAAGACCAGCTCTGCAGGTGTCTGCTTTTGAGCTCACTGGGAGCCTGGCCAGCAGGGTTCACTGTAGCTTCAGAACCAATGTGACTCTCCCTTCCGAATCCCCAGTGAAGACCAGGGACTTAGCACAGCCAGGACGCGAACCTGCGCTGTATGACTCACCCTGCACACCACGTGGCTGTGCTTTTACCAGATGAGCCACTCGGGGGCCGCGTAAAATTATATTGGAATGAGAAAGATATGGAAAGATGACAATTCAGTAATAAGAGCTAATGTGTTAATGACTCCATCTGGTTGTTTGTTTGTTTGTTTGTTTGTTTGGCTTAAAGCTTTGGCTTGCCATTCCACTTTGTATTGTATTAACATTTTAATGAAATAGTTGTTTGCCAGGAACCATGCTTTTGAATCTAATATGTGATCTGTCTTCAGATTCTCCATTTGCAATTGCATCTACTGCATTCATAAGCTGTGCAAATAGATACTAAATTGGAAACATATGAAAGATATTGGGTTGCAGCGAAATGAACAAAATCCATAACCTGACATACAGATAGCACAGCTCGTATAGAAGGAGCTTCTGCTCTCAATCTGGAGCAGAGAAATGAGTTGGCAGGCACTGTATTTACATAGGCCTCTATGTTCCAATTGAAATGGACAAGGATGATTGTTTGGGATTTTGAAAGACAGACCGGGGGCTCTTTACTAGAAAATGTATCACATCGTAGTTGATCTGGTGCAGAATTGTATAAATTTCAAGTGATGTGGTATAAATTGAAAACCGAGCAATTTGTAACGCTTAGGAATAGGTCTGAAACTGCAGATAAGGGTGACATTTTCAACAGAACACAGTAAAGGCTTGGGAAATGATGGAAGCTGTTGAAGTTAATTGGGAAGGTCAGCTAGTCAACAGAGGCAGGTGAGGAGAGACTAGAGGACCCATAAGAAACAATCATGCCGCCTGTTCCACAAGCAGAGATTTTCTGTATGATATTGGGTGGAAAATCACACTATTTTATCAAATTCTACTGTGTGTACAGCAGTGTACTAAAATAACAGAATACTGGCTTCGGAGAACTCCTGGAAATCATGACATATGAAAGTGCTGTAAAAAGGAAAAATCTAAACTAAATCTAGCAAATCTTTACATCCAAAGCCAGTGTACTGTACAGGGTTCACTGAACACTGTAGATGAGACTGTTACAATCCTCCGATTGGATACAATTCAAGATTTTACTAGCAAAGAAGACTGTCTCCAAGTACACTGGATGCACTCTTTAGTTATATATGACAAGTGTTTTGGTCTTTCCTTTTTTAAGGTTCTGGATTTTAATACAAATAATGTATGTGATCCCTCAGCTATGAGTTTCTCTCCAACAACAGTACCTTCATCAGTATATTCATTTGTTTAATATTCAGTATGTTCTAGTAGTTCCTTCTTTGAAATACCGTGTAACAAATGTGTAGTATATTCTTATATTGAAATTAGATTCCTATATTTGATATCCTAAAATGCAGATGCCATTTACTGGCTTGTAAATTGTTGTGCGCGGCCCTAATCTGGGGAAGTTTAAATTTATAACATAAGCATACAGTATGAGTAAACCTGTGTTAATTGTTAATGGAACCTGCAAGGAATTCCCCAGGAGCGCATTGTGCTTACAAAGCGCTGAAGTAGTTTAAGAGAGACTGCATCGAGGGGATCAGTTCTGTGGTTGTGGGCATATGTGAATCACAGTGGAGACTCAGCAGACAGCTGGAGAAGACCAATCAATATTACACATGTAATTGACATTCCCCAAAGATGTTATTAAACATGCAGTATCCCTTTTCTTCAGTAGCACTGAGCAGTGCATTATTAGTAATTTCATTGTGAGTGATGAAGGCTGGGGAGGTTGGAAACTTAAATTGTTAAATGTATTTAAAATAGATAAAACAAACTAATTACAGCCTATTTCTTCAAGTAGTCTATTATAATACTGTATTTATGAACACTTATATACAGTAGAATATTTAAAACCATATGTATATGAAAAGCAATAGACTACTGAACTATTTCTTATTAAATATCATGTCCAATAACATATAGTGCATACATACAATGATCTCCAATCACATTGCAGTGGCAACACATTCGATCTGCACAAGTACATATGCAATGGAATGAAGCATTGTGTGGCAGTATCACACCGGTAACATTTTCATATTTTCCCATATCAATAGTATATCACAAAAATATATTGCCGTGCCATATGTAGTATTTTCTGAAAACTGAATGCCAGTGTTGTGATTTGCTAATATTTCTGCGCATGGTGCTTTTGGAAATGCGGTGGTATTCATGTGGTAGCTGTTTTCCAATTTTGTCTATAAAGGTAAGGGAACACATTATATATGTGAACGAGCAACCTAGCTGTCAATATGGGAGAGCCATGCTGTATATAAGCAGGGTAATTATCTTCTTTGTGGTTTGAAAGGCACTGTTGTGCTTTCTATTCAAGTTGAGTATTGGCAGCTGCAGGTAATTCTTTATTAATAATAGATAAGGCTTTGTAAAAAGACAAACCGTTTTCCTTAGAAAGAAACATCAAACAGCCTCACTGTAAAAAGACAGCACTGCAGTCACACTCGTGAGGATTCAAAGCCGGGTGATGTTTCTTTTTTTTTTAACAGAGTCATGTCAAAGGAAGTTTTTTTGAATACGGGGAGGGCGCTATACAAAAGCATCAACGCACCAAAGGTTATTACTACACAAAAACTAAAAACAGTGCATGCTTACAGTGAACCGGCTAACAGTGCTTAAGTATACACTTTTCAAAGCTTAGTCTTTTATTGTACCTGTTCAGGTAGTTGAAGAGAGAGATTTATATTTCACATTTCTCATCAGAGAAGCCAGTTGCTCTATTCATCAATACCAGGCTACGTTCCCTCTAAGACTTTCATTTAGTTAGCCACTGTGGCTAAAGCTACCCTTTACAATACACATAAACAGCATAGTTAAAGTGCACTGTAACTTTAATAAATGCCAAACATAGTCCCACATGAAGAGGCTGGGCGTGAACCGGCGACCCCGCACTCCACAGGTGAGCTTCTTAACCACAATGCAAAAGAGCTGGGCTCATCTGCATTTGTGGTTTTAGAGCTTTTAACCTCATCCCATCTCACGGACAGTGGACAGAATCCGTAATGGCAGTGTTACACACAACACTGCCCGATACAGCTGCTACAGCATGTAGCCCTCCGATACAATAGCAAACATTCTGGTGTAAGCAACTTGCTATGAATTCCTTTTTGTCACTGTCATGTTGTGTATAAGCTTACTAACATAAACCAAAACTCTGCCTTGATTTCACTTTTCATTGAAGAAATCAATTTCAGAGCTGAGTAGTGACGGCATTGCAGATCTAACTAGTTGTGCACCGCATGATATAAACAGTTGGTATTTTCATACATCTCCAGCTCTCGCCTGTCAGCACAAGGCTTTTGGTCCAGAGGTCTTCAACCTTGAAGACAATGAAAGACACATTTCCATTTTTTTTGATGACTAGCATTCAACCTTCGAGTATGATTTAGTCATGGGAAGGGCCAGCAATTCTTGCTATTTTTTGTGTCTGAGTAATGTACAGAAAAGGTCATTTTGAGAGATCATATTAGCGTCTTGCATACCGTAGACTAACCTGCTGTGAATATAAGCAGCGTTGTCTGTTTCTTACCTTTCATATGCAGGCAGTGCCAACTGATATTGAAATAAAGAAAATACATTTGTTTTATGCTGTTTCCGGAATATGAATTGCATTCGCTTTTGTCTTCTAGTACAATGTATATGTTAAACAGGGAGAAAGCACAAATGATGGAGTGAGTTTTGACAAAAGTGTTTAGCTACCAAAAACTTGTTAGCTAAACTACAAATTAGTGTTTGAGATGCATGGTACGATGCTGAGCTCAGGTATAATGAATTTATCACACAACAACATGATACTCGTGAGTGCCTGACAGGCTAATGAAAAGAGCCGGTTCAGTGAATTTTGCTTTAGTTGACATGAAGTAAAAAATAAATCAGCCCAGACCAGAATAAACATGCACTGTTCATGCCCAACTAAGTACTGTCTAACTGTGTTAGAGGCTTCATACTTGAACTAAGGAAGTCCATGGTGGAACACTATTGTCGCAACTAAAAGACGTACAGTATCAACGTGGCTCTGTGTCAGACTGGACTACGCATAAAAAGACTACTTTTAGCAGACTTCACATTTAGAAATTTTTGTTAAACAAAAACTGATTCTAGTCAGCGCCACATGCTGCTAAGCATTGAACTGAATCAGTGCCCAGACAATCAACCAAAGGGCAAAGTGATGAGACTAAGAGTAGCTCACAGCAAGCATTCCACTCTCTGGACTAACACGGCTCACAAATAACTGTAGGATTGGATCAAGGTCAAGGTTGACAGGACGACTGACTGCTGAACCCATTTATTCACGTCATATCTAGACAGCTTGTGGGATTGAGCCAGGGATAAAACCATCTTGACACTGCAATGAAAATTGTTGTTTTTGCCATCTTGCCACCACCAATTATAGTTTCAATTAGCAGAATTAAGGATGTCCGTTTCCTGTAATTTGCACAGAACAAATCTGTTTGTGAAAACCCTCTTTGTATGATAACCTTTTCATTATTGCTTTGAATTTTAAATTTTAATGTGGCCCTAGTAACGTGTGGTGTCTAGAAATCATCAATCTAGAAATCAGCTCTCATCATGTCAATCTGATAGCTCTACAAATAGTCTTGCTTCAGCTCATTGTTTTATGCTTGCTTTTGCACATGGGTGTGTGACAGTCTGCAAGGAAGGAAACTGCTGCCAATACAGTTTCATATAATTTCTCTGAAATATTTGTTCAAAACCAGCCCAGTCCTTCAGATCATTTTCTCTCTAACAGTCTTTTCTCTAGCATAAAAACTGTCACATTGTAAAGATCCAATTTACATCATTCATTAATTCAATCGTAATTGATTTCAGAAGAAATCTGTTTCACATTTAGACCAGAATTATCTGATTTGTGCCATTAGATTAATTTGTGCCGTTCTACTTGATTTAATATTGTTGATATTCATCAGCTGAATGAAAATGAAATAGTATCAAAGTCAAAAAGGAGTGCATTTATCTGGGTTCAGATTGACCACTTTGGAGTACAAGGAGCCGAGGGCTTTAACCTCAGATCAGCATCCGCCTTTGATGTGATTTAAGCAATTAGAGCATATTTTGGCTCTTGTCTGTATACAGTATGCTACACCCTGGTGAACATTATTTGAGGTGGTACTGCTGCTGTATATCACGGATGCTATATAGATCCTTCACTGTGCCATATTGGTGTGTTATTAATTCACACAACCTCAAGACTGTCCTGAACATTGCTTTTTATTTTTTATTTTAGGAAAGCTTAGGCATTTTGTCTGCATGTCCAAAGCATATTCGGGTGCTTTTTTTTTTTAGTACTTTCAGTTTCTTACTCACTTGTGCCCTGGCTATGTATTTATTCACTAATTTGACATGTTTACTGTGACATAAGAAAGAAAGAAAGAAAGAAAGAAAGAAAGAAAGAAAGAAAGAGAGAGACCTCCTTGAATAATAGTGCAGTTTTTTGCCAAATAGACTTTTTTGATTTGTGTTCATGCTTTACGCTGTCCACAGTGCTGACATGCGTTTACATACAGCATTAAACATTGACAGTAACAAACTTATCCCCTGCTGGGGATGAAAATAATATATAGTATATGGCTGGTTTCACAGCAGACCCTGATTGGCACAAATATTCAACTTCCTTGCCTTATCCTTTAGTTAACAAAACAGTTCCATAAATGTTACCTGTCAAGACATAAATAAAAGAAAAACTCAGATATACTGTAAAGTAGTCAGTTTAAATCTACAGTAAAAGCCAAGCCAATTATTGTGTGTGAAAAATGGATGAACCGTAATCTGACTATGGATGCTGTACTTCTTCATTTAAATTCAGTTAACCTGTTAAGGGATTTCATAACGATCCGTAATCCATTTGATTTTTGATTCTTTTACAGCAAAAATGCAGGTTAATCACAACATTTTAAAGGCTTGGAATATAATTGACTCATGCATTGTGATTTGCAAACATATTAGAATTATTTGCTTCTCAGGGGAATATCTTTCCTCTGAAAATCTGAACAAATGTACAAAACATGGGCTTGTTTAAAGCCATCTGTTTATAGATCTTTGGGGAGAAATGATTTAGTTGTGGCTATATACAGCTAGTACTGCACTTGGGAACATTAAATGCTCTTCTACTTTGCAATTGTTTGGCTAAAGAAATTGGCTATAGTTCAGCTATCCAACATGCTGGGCTTTGTCCAGAGTCTGTAGCAATTGACCACAGTGCCTGTGTAAGATATTTCTAGATATCATCCTACTGGCTATCCCCCACCTCTCTGATTCAGTCTGACAGTACTCTGCAGAGCAGGCATGATCTAATGAGGTTTCCACTAGCAGTCCTGTAGCCCCCAGGCAACATGCAGGAAAGCTTGTATAGTTCATAAAGAGGCATTACTGTAATATCTCTCACATGGGGACCTCTTTCAGACCTGCACCTGAAGTTCTCATCATGTTCACCCCCTCCTAGCAAGATCGGTATCTCTCTGAAAGTACACGGTATTTAAGATGTTCTGAGAATAAACTTTGAGTATCTGTCCATCTGTCCGTTTCTAATGTAGCACAGAATATTTCTGCCCCACATCCCTATTAGGGCAGCAACGAAGGGTACATTTTGACCTTTGAAGATTCGGAACACATTACCGAAGGAAGGTTCGAACCTTCAATGGTACTCATTTGAATAATTTATTGGTGACGTCACCATAGCTACTTGTTTATGTTTGATTGAAAATCCTCTTATTTTACAGGTAATCCATGTAAATGGAATACAACTTTCACATGTAGCTTAAAAATAAGTTATATAGAACAGTAATCATGTTTTTATAATTTAAATAAAAATAAAAGTACACATTGTTTATTTACACGTAATTGAGGCTGCTTGCGATCTATACAGTAAGCTTGCATTGCTGCAGCACGAACTGCAGCGGACAAAGCTTTATTTAACAGTCACTGTTCCAAGCAGGTTATCAGAAGATCTAATAACTAAAAACACTGTTGTGCATAACAGTTAAACAAAACAGCACGACTTGCATTCAAATTGGAACACTTCCGATTATAAAATAATAAATAAAAAGGTATGGAAGCCCATTTCCGCCACCAAAAAAAACAAAAAAAAAACAAATACATTTTAAATTTCCATTATAGGGTTGATATACTGTGTCATTATTTTGACTTTGAATTGATAGCATAGTGATGTCACCAACTGTTCACTACATTCAATTCCAGGTACCAGGTGCCTAATATCGGTCTCCTTAGTTTGTAAATAAGATTAGCTTGTGAATGGTTTTTTCTCCCCACAATTCAACCTTCCCTGGAGTACAAGACTTCACTTTTTTGTCAGGGGCTCATTTGTTTGCATTTTTCTCACCAAAGTACAGTGTATCAGTTGAAGTGTTTTGAAAATTACCCTGCTGCTGTTCGTTACAGTATATCTTGCTAGTATTGTTCATAAAGTGAATTACCAGACCCTTTAGTTTTAAAATATGCACACCTAAACAAGTGCATCAGCAATTTCACAAATTAAAGTGATGGTACTTGAACAGGAAATCCAATTCCATTTAACTTAGAGGTCTAGGCAATAAGCCTTTTTTCCCATTGTTGAAGTGAACATAAAAGGCAGAAGGCTTTATCTACCCTCGGCTGATGTACAGTATAGATCACAAATAATGTTGCCTTTTTTTTAAGAATGCTTTTTACTCCAGGGGGGGTTGTGTTTACCCATTTTTTGAGCAGTTCCACATTATTACATGCTTGGGTAAATGCAGTGATGCTGTGACAACCCACCTCTTCCTCTTGTTTGGCTAGTACTTCAGTGAGGATGAATGTTTGGACACATCAACGTGACTGACAGGCAGACAGTGTTTATAAAGTGGTATTAAAGACAGTCACTGGAAGTCACCTTGTTGAAATGAAGTAACAATTACATCAGGGGCTGCTTTTTGAGAAGAAATTAGTGCTTCTTAAAGGGTGTATTTAACTTCCATTCCAGCATTGTAAATTTGACTTTGTGAAATATACTTAAAGATGACTTGAACAATACAATGAGCTGTATCTGTTTCATATGTGCTAATGGTAAGTGAAAAGCTTACTGAATAATTGCTTTGCTGCAGGTTATACACAGATATATACAGGGTGTTACACTGTGTTGTTATTTTTAGGGTGTCAGAGAGTAGAAGTGCTATTGCTTGACTTGGCATTCATGATACTGTTCACTTACCCTGTGATATATCAGCAGGATTTGAGAAGTATGCATGTCACTAGATGAGTGATAGTCACAAATAGCCAATTTTATTATGTATCAGTGTGCCAGTAAATGCATCAGACTGCAATCACTTTGTTACCAGAACCCAAATGATTTATAATTCATTTTCTTTTTTTTCTCAGACAGCATGGGGAAAATAGCAAAACTGCACAAAGGGAATTCAAATCCTTTCTAGGCCAACTCCACCAGTTTAAGTGGCTTTTATTTGTGCACAGCCACTTCTTTCAATCAAATTAGCATTAGATGTTAGCATTAATACTCCTCTGTCCATGAATCTGTTGAACTTGGCATTGCTGCATGTACTGTATGTCTCTGTTTTAAATGATAACTTTAGATTTAGAAGGCTTATGAACTTACAAATCCTGATATTAGCTGGGTACAGTTGTCTTTGTTTCTCTTAAAAATGGCCTGCTGTAACCTGCCAATAACCTCTAAATCGACAGTTCAAATACAGTAGTAGTTGGTAGTGATCAAAAAGTAATTTTGGCATGGCTGTGTTTTGGAGGTAACACTAATGGTTGAGGTACATGGGTAGGGCATTGTGGAGATGCACACATGACCACAGCTTGTACTGAACAAAAATAACATCTTTGCAACCCAGCGTTGTCCTACATGACTACGTTGGTTAAATACATTAATACAAAAAATGTATACCCATGATAACAGGATTGTTTCACATATTCCTGGATAAAACAAGTAAGTGCACAAATCTCAGATAATAAGGGGTATTTACAAGGTGTTACTGACTTATTGCAAGTTTACATAGTGCTATATAGTTCCCATCTAAATTCACTGAAGTTCAGGTGGTCCACAGAATACAATATACAATGACTGGCCAAAGAATAGGAAGAATTAGGAAGACAATCTAAGTAAAATTAGAAGATTCCCTAGGCCACAATGTATGCTAATGTATGTGGTACTGAGACATGTCATGTGATTCACTCAAGCTATATAGCTGTATTCCGCTACAATTCTGTGAAGGCTAAATGATCTGAGTGATTTTACAAGGGGCAAGATAGTGGTTGCCCATGCAACCATCATGGGCCATAGTGCTCAAATCACAGAAGCCTTCAAAACAGGACATACCACTTTCCATTTAAATAATGGCCTGGAGCTTTGGGTTGCGGAGGTGGGTTAACAAAACTGTTTGGTATCAAAAGACTAGAGTCACACAGGGATGAGTTTCGACCATCGTTGTTGCAGAAATTAAATAACTACTGGGAACGTTTTCTCTGTTTGTCATTTCAAGTTCACAAAGTAGGTTAAAAGGGATCTGTCTTCTCTAGTTTTCTTTTAAAATGTGAAATCAAATGTTATTGTTCTGTAGCAAATTTGAATAAAACAAAGGGTCTGACAGATCTATGGAAGTAACAAGAACCCACTGAAATGACTGTTGTCACTCAGCCGCAAGTCCATTCTTTTCCTAGGTTTCTATTTGCAGTATCTAGGTAGCGGTCCACTGCCCAGAGTATCCTGAAAACTGCACATAGCCAGCTGTCAACGAATTGGTATGAAGAAAGTATACGTAGCTTGGAAACTAGTAATACTATCTAAAAGCTACAGTAAATGTCTGTCAGGTAAACTGCAGTAGTGATGAGAGACTAAGGGCTGGACCAAATCAAACCTCGATCGCTCTTGCAAAAGAGTGTTTATGCGATAATATCGCTAGTTTCCATATCACATTTTCTTTATCCCGAAACCAAAACTAGCCATTTCCAATCCGCGAAGGGGCGGAGAGAAGTTTCGCAGGAGTAGGAGGGACCACGAAAGCAACATGAAAACAGCTGTTGACCAATCCCCAGACAGTATTTGTGGCCTTTTGAAGGGGCGGAAACTAGGCGGTAACATGCGAAAAGGCAGGCGAAGACAGATTACACAAAAGATTACACAAAAGATGGGGCAGATGGTTTCCCCGACAGGCTAATCAAATTTAAAAAACAAAGTTTATCTCTGCTTGGTGAAATGACAACCCAAAAGGGACTTCTCGACCTTCTGTTGCTAGAAAAATTGTCTGCAAGTGTTTCCCCTGTGAATCAGTACTTCTTTCACTTATAATGGGTTAGCCTCAATACAGTTTTTCTCTGCATGAATTCATTAGGTTATGCCAATTAATCAGTTCTACTCGGCTGACCTGCCTGATTATGAAATCAAATGGAGTGGTGAATAGTCTAATTAGAACATAATATTTTACATTAGTCTTAAGGCCAGTTTATACTGGACTGTACTCATCCATCTTATTTGGGATGAATGGATTTACAGTCACTGTACAGTGCAATCTCCAGCTTTTTCTGATTTGTTTTCTGCAATACAATTCTGAAAAAGTCTCTTATGACTTGCACTTTTAATATGTATAATCGTTGTTTGAATGATATCATCAATATCTTTCTGCATAGATTGTCTTGTTTGGGTGTTTCTGTGCATGGCTGGGTCTAAATGCCTTTTTGGATTAATCTGAAAATGTGTGTAAAACACCCACAGTTGCAAATTCAAACAAATACATACATAAATAAAAATAGACTCATTCATTTAATTCAGTGAATTTGAATTAAGTTATTTATTTCCCTTTTTATAAATAAATATGGCGCTTATAGAACTTTGGAGCAAAGTCCTTTGAGGATTTAATATAAATATACACACTTCTCTCTAGTTTAGCATGTACAATTACATTGCCTCACCTCAACAAACTCCACAACAGCTCGGGAGAACTGAAAGTCAGTCGGTGTCCAATCTTAGGATAAAGCCAATATCCTCTTTACAGCCATTAGCACTGCAGTGAATTTCGGCGAGCTAGGCAGCCTGTCGGACAAAGGCCAGCCCTGCAGGTGTCCATGGTGAGCTTCCTGTCAGTAGGTTCCACTGTAGATGAGACCTGCCGGAGGACTGAAGCTAGTGCAAAATTGATACTGCTTTAACCTTCAATCTCTGATTCATCTGAACCAGTCAAAAAACAATTAATATTGAAACCATTAAAATAGAAAGCAAAACATTATTTAAATACTGTATCTCACGAGTTAAATCTGTGTCAAGACTCACATTTTTGTGCACAGTGGAGTAAAAACAAAGAAACAAAAAAACTTAAAAGCCATAACTCTGGCTTCAGCCTATATTTTTATTTTTCAATTGAAAATTAGGCACTGTGCTTTCCATTACCAGACAGACTAAATTGATTTAATGTTATTGATTTGGGGTTCATTATTTGCAAAGCAATTCATAAACAGTGGACATGATCTGATTGTGATTTATAAAGTGGGCCAAGAAATGTGACTGATTAGAACTGAAATGCAAAGTTTTAAACTGATAGCCAGACCCATGGATTGCAGATAGCAGATGATCACTCCTGGAATCGGTGACCCTAAAGCTGTATTTGTCAAAAGCTGGGGTTTCTGCTTACAATAGAATGTACAGTAATTGGTCTTTCTAAACTTGTATATGCTTTTATTGAAATACCATCTGCAGTTGCTGTGTGGGGTGTGTCCCCCCCCTTAAATCAAATCACAAAGCTGTACATTTCCTTAACTTTAAAGTGTTGTTTGTTGATTGCTTTTTAGTTTGCACAAAACAATTATTATTATTATTATTTATTTCTTAGCAGACGCCCTTATCCAGGGCGACTTACAATCGAAAGCAAATACATTTCAAGTATCACAGTACAAGTAATAATACAATTAAGACATTTCAATTGGTGATGGCTATAAAGTATTTAAAATGTTTTAAATAACTGATAACTGATTTTTTTTTTGGAAAGTGTGTAAAAATGATTATCGCTTCTTTAAGCAATTAGTTATCATGTTTGATATCAGTAATGAGGAGGTTTGATTTTACTTACAGTAATTAGGAGTAGGTGTTATCATGATTGCTGTCATTAGTAGTACCGGTAGTTATATAATTGAAGATGTTTATATAGGGTAGCTCTTCCAGCATGCTGACATATTTTACAAGGGCTTTCTGTAATGTATGCTGGGTATGGGAGACAGGAGCTGCTTGGGAATTAAGAGAAATCTTAAAAGTTGGTGCATTTAGCAAGTAAACATATTAATCTTGTACAGTACACTTAGTCATCTTGTACAGTATATTCTTCCATAGCTTCTGTAATGTACAAGATTAAATGACAAGAGAAATTGATCTGCCATTCACTTTCATCGGGGTTCCGGAATCTGTTATGCTGTGATAGCACAACAGTGTGGATGAACAAAGACACAAAGAGTGCCTTTGACGGCATAGCGACAGCAGCCTTTTGCCAAGCCAAATGACCTGATCAGACTCAAACATTTTTTTATTCAAACCCAGGACCTTCCAATCCATTCGCCGTTCAATGAGGAGTCAGTTAAGGGGGTTTAAAATAAATATATCAGCTCATTTGTTACACAATTTACAGAAGCCATTTTTAGAATGGCTGTAAGCCAGCTTCGGTCTTAGGACAGCCATCCTACTTTGAGCCGACCTAAACTTGGCCTACTCCGAGAGGGGACTTAAAGCCTCTTTAGGTCCATTCTAGCTCCCTAGTAACCTTTAATGGACTTGAGTCGGCTCATGTAAAGCAATGTCGTGAGCAACACGCCCAGTGTCGGTGTCACAGAGCCGTTGCCTTGGGAACAGGAAGCGTGAACACAGCTGCAGCGTTGGACAAACAATGTAGGTAAAGAGACTTTTAAACACCATTTGAAAATGTGTAATTAATCCTATATCGGTAACTTATTCTTCAGCAGGTAGTCCTGCCTGGTTTTTATATGCAAAATGTGTCCTATATTTTGTTATTGGCCAATAAAGGACGTGTGCTTACCAGGAAAAAGACAAGAAATATGTATGTATTTGTAAACATAGAGAATACTTTGCACATATCTCGTATTAGCTTTACACCCTGTGTGTAGTGAGGTTGACATGGAGATAGGATGCCTTTAGCACACACTTTAGTTGAGATGTAATATGCAAAGCCAGCATAGGTCCCAGGTAGGTGTAAACAGGAGCGCTGCAACTGATAATAATTTTAGTAGCCAGCCAACCCAAACCCGACTTACACATGTAAACACAATATTAAGGCAGGTCATAACACAAGCTGCAGCATTTGGAAACGACTGAAGCATGCTAGTTCAGCAAGAAAGGGAGTTACTGTACAATGATCTATTCGTGAATGATTGTATCTAATCTAAATCGATCCTTCTACCAGCCCAGCACCGCCAGACACCATGCTAGGGTACTATCAGATGGTTCATGTCGCTGTGGTCACGAGAGAGGAAGTGAACCTGTTTACCTATAGGGCAGGTCAGCCAACGCCACCCAGCTGGAAAACATTTTCAGCCTATATCTCTTTTGGGACTTTTAATTCCCAAATCCCATCTTCTTAATGACTTCTGCTGGAATATGTAGTCAGTTATAGTTATACGCATCCCTCTGTCTAGTAACTGCCAGCCTCTGCTTGATCCTGAGGTATGGCGAGGTGCCCTTGATGAGAACCACAGGCGCCTTTCTGCTTCCTCCAGGGAGAGACCTTTGTTCTCGTCACTGAGGAGAATGATGACCTGTCCTTTGTGATTGAGGAATCAGATCCCATCACAACTGGTACTGGTACTTTTAGTAATAAAGTTACCTAACTGTACATCATGCAATGCCCCTGAAAATACGTTGGCATTTCATTAGTGTCTTCCACCGTAAAGTTTTCCTTTCTGAAAGTATGGCCATTAGTTATTAAGAACATTGCCTGCAGGTAGCTTTGACCTGTAAGTCATTCCTTTCAGTTATTTTCGAGAGGCTGTATAAGCAAAGCACTTTATTTCCAAAGCTGTCTTGACATTTTACTGATTACATTATAAGTCTTTTTATGAAGTTATAGGCTGGTCATCCCATGAGTACCTTTAAGATGGTGCCAATCAGATATCAAGGGACATTCTAATAGGTTTGTATTTTCCTATAAGACATGCCTACTATGGAAACTGTAAAACTAATAAGATACAAAATAAAATGAACTTCTAGCATTTCCAGTTATATGAGAAAGCTGTGTAATTGTAACCTGTAGTTGTATACAGTCTTGAAAATGGATGAAAGCAGTCCAAGTGTAACAGTGTGGACACCGGGCACGCACCGAAGGCAGCACATCCTGCACACCAGCGCCTTAACAAATATACAAAACAGCCAGGCTTAACTACAGGAGTGGTTATGAAGCTTTTAATATCATCTCACCAACAGGGGTCCGAATAAGCATTGGCAATGCATCACACAATGCTACCTGTTCTACTCTTCCCCCTTTAACCTTGGCAATTGAGTTGCAATGTAACTGGGTGGAGACTGAATTAACATGAACAGAACAGGTGGCGATATACCTACCCTGTAAGCCACAGCCTACATTGATACTATCAGTACAGCTCAGTGTGATGATTATAATCTGGATTCCCCACTCAAACATACAGTAATACAATACTAGAGATTTGTTTCATTTTTAGTGACCTTGGAGTTATTTTGTGATAAATGTATATGTTAGTGATAACCTTGGAGTTGTTTTGTGATAAATGTATATGTTAGTGATAACCTTGGAGTTATTTTGTGATAAATGTATATGTTAGTGATAACCTTGGGGTCGTTTTGTGATAAATGTATATGTTAGTGATAACCTTGGGGTCATTTTGTGATAAATGTATATGTTAGTGATAACCTTGGGGTCGTTTTGTGATAAATGTATATGTTAGTGATAACCTTGGAGTTATTTTGTGATAAATGTATATGTTAGTGATAACCTTGGGGTCGTTTTGTGATAAATGTATATGTTAGTGATAACCTTGGGGTCGTTTTGTGATAAATGTATATGTTAGTGATAACCTTGGGGTCGTTTTGTGATAAATGTATATGTTTTGCTGTTATGTTCTTGCGAATAAATGAAGGCATAATCGCAGCCTTAACTTTACATACAGTATGCTTTTATTATTTGAATTCCTTAATATTTTTAATACTAAAATAATAGTATATTTAGTTCTTTGGCTTGTTTTTTTATGTACAAGTTAGCTAGCATTTTAATTCTTTCAGCCATTTAAGTGGTTCCTGTATAAAAAATAAAATAAAGAAAAACGTAACCTATTTTAAGCTGGTAGTGATTTGGGTATTAAAATGTATTTGAGCACATCCTATGAATAGATTAGCCTTCTTTTGGATTGGTGCCTAGCCACAGTAGACTAAAATACATTAAGCTGGAAAAGTTCCTTGCAATAATCCGAAAGCATTTGGTTGTGAAAATGATTGATACCCAACATTAGTAAAACAAAATTGCTGCAAATTTATTTGAATCCCTGAAGAAAAAAATCTCAGCATTAATAAAACATTACCAAACATGTATAAGATATTTCAAGAGAACCACATACCTCATGCAAGATGTTTTGTAAATGGGTACATAAATACCTGTTTTTGCAAAAAAAAAAAGTAATAAATGACCAACAGGTAAAAAAAAAATATATACATATATATATATATATCAGTTGTCACATCTTAGTCTATTTCTAATGTTACACATCTCTAATAGAAACTTAATCCAGCTGCCTCTTCATTTTCTTTTGGAGTGATTTTCAAGCTGGCTGAGGGCAATAGTATATAGAACAAGAAAATGAAAGTACAAGTTAAAGTAGATCTAATTATTCTGAAAATCTAAGATGTAGTAATATAATCGCACTCCCTTCTAAGGCTCTGCTGTCGACTGTAAATCACGACTGACTGAAGAACTGCTAGTGCTGTGGCAGCAGGTGTGTTAAAAATCCATTGCAAAACCAATGCCTTGTCTAGATTTAAAGCAGCATTTCATTCATCTGAAAACATTTAAATAATTGAGGTGATATTTTTTGTCCCCATTGAATCCCATTATATTCTGTCTGGGACATTTAAACGTGGTGGTTATAGATGAAGGGCAACATGAACAGAATTGATATTAAGGGGAGTTTGTATTTAGTAGGAATGTGACCGGGTTGGGATTATAAATTTGGTACAGTAACGTATGTTGAGGATATCTTTGTTAATAAAGATTTGGAACTAAAACAAAACAAAAAAAAAATCACAAACAGTTCTTCAGTCAGTCGTGATTTACAGTCGACAGCAGCACCTTAGAAGGGAGTGCGATTATATTATTACCTTATCTTATTTTTCAGAATAATTAGATCTGCTATAAGTTGTACATTCATTTTCTTGTTATAGCTTGAAAATCACTCCAAAAGGAAATTAAGAGACAGCTAGATTACATTTTTATAACACAATTCAACTAAGCAAAAGGTAGCGATGTTAATAAATTACCTCTGGGGTGAAGAAATAGCAATACACCAATTATATTAACAGCTAAAGAGTAACAGGTTTGGGCTCCTCAACAGTTTAGACCTCTATGTACAGTATGTTAACTGTGTAGGACTTTTAGATGCTTTGAGAGACACTTCTAAAATGAATGACTATTTTATTTTTCTACTCTTTAAATAAAAGTGTGGCAATTAAAAAAGCCTGGGGCACTGCTAAATAAAACTAAATTTACTGTACCTGAACAATCTGAAATGAAATAACACTTCAGTCTGTTTCTATTTCATGTTACATGTTAAATCCAGAGACAGGCTTCTGGGAAAGCTAAAGCTCCAAAATAATTAGTCTCAGTAGAGAGAAAGTGACAAAAAGTAAGACAGGAGTTTTTTAATTTTTTTTATTTTTTATGGTTTTCCCACCTTTATGATTATTTGTGAATAAGCCTTTATTCTATCAAAATAACTGAGAGTAGCAGCGTTTCCTGTCAGTACTAATACCTATATCTGGAATTCAGGAGCCAGCTGTGCGTATTCCTTCTGATCCGAGGGCCCCTTATTAGGGTTTTGAAAGCAGTGTATTCAGATTATGAATTACTGTTATGATGCTTACATAGTGATCAGTGAGTGACAGGTTGGCTGAGTGATGACGTTCAGACCAGAAAGCTGACAGAGAGACACACAGGCAGGTACTATGGGTGAAAGAGCACTCTGGTGTGCCGTTTTTTATTGAAACAAAAAGTAAATAAAAATCTCACACGCTAATCCCACAAACAAATACTGTGCTGGTCTGCTCGGCACTAGTAGCAATTGCTTAGTTTCTTACTGGTTTATTTTTGCTTTTGTTTCTTTGCTGTTTTCTCTCTCACTCACACGCACACATACATACACACACACACACACACACACACACACACACACACACACAGACATGCTCTTCCTCTTGAACACCCACTCCGACCAGCAAAAGCTGCTGCTTTTTATACCGGTGACCATCTCCAGATGAGCAATAAATGAGTCAATTAAGTAATCTGGAGACGGTCATCTTCTGCACAGGGTTTTTGTTTGCATGAGCTGTCTGTCAGAGACGAGCTGCTAACACTGCCTCTGCCAGGCCACATTTAAACCAATCAATAACAAACCAAAACATTGTTCTAAATAAATACAAAATACATTGAAATCGTACAATAACAACATCACCCGTTCCCAAACAATAGATTTCCTTTTAGATAATAATACAGTACAATGCCTTTGAGATCATAACAATACATTCTAAATCATAATATAATAAATGCAACATATTTCATTTACATGCAGGGCTTAGCCCCGCCCCCTCTAATTATGTGCAAGGCTTTTCTTCTGATCTGCCACACATGCCAACAGTATTCATCTATAAGCATGATTATTTTTGTGAAGATGAGACCAACTGAAATATATATATGTTAGAAGAACAGACAACAGTTTTTTTTTTTTATAAATAAATACAAGTTTTACATTATTTCATATTTACATTAAGAAAAATAGATTTTAACTGGATCTGCAATAAAATGAAAAACATAATGAAATACATTACACAAGGAGTGGCACGAACTCTTACATACATACAGGGAGCAAATAATTGTTAACACTTTTGATGTGACAACTACTACAACTGGCTGTCCCTGTCTGTTAATGATTAGCCCTCGCCCCTTTCCAAATCCTGCACACCCCTATTTGTTCATACAGGTTTCACCACAATATCCAATTTACAGCAGTACATTTACAGGTAAAGTGTGGCACCTGTCTGCCCTTATAAGACCCTCAGATCCTAACCTGGTGTAAGCTTTAAAGCTGACACAGACGGTGCTGTACAGGTAATGGGAAGGACCTGAACCTGTGTCCCTTAAGAAGGATTCTGTGCTGGCCCTTGGATTCTGTACAGTGAATGGCCAGCCAGCTGTCAGTGCAACACAGATAAAGCCACAGCGCTTTTTGTGGATTTATAGCTAGGTGGTTTAAATCAAGGAAGAGTCATATACTTAATCAGGCTTAGTCAACTCTGAAATCTTTTAGGACTTAATTGAAATAAAAGCAAAACAACTGTGGGCCTTTTTCTAGTTTGACTCAATTGAATTATAGCTGGGCAGACCATTTTATGAACTTCAATATAATTCTGCTTTATAACATAACAGTTTTTATTTATGTTCAACAGATGTGAATGGTTTATCCTGGGGAACTTCACCAGGGAGAAATAGTGTAACATGTTTGCATCTGTATTTTGTTAGAACTTTTAATGTTGGGCTGCAAGCTTTTTATTATTTTTTTATTTGTATTTTATTTGTTTTACAATATTAATTGTCTCCATCACCAGATATACATAGGTGTTTTTTTAGTTAGTGGTCAATGGTTGAAGACGGTAAGGTATTATTGTTGCCATATTCAAAACATTAACACTGAGTTAGCATTAAATGATTTCTTACATTGTATTTACTCAATGACAGGTGCTAAGTTTGTAGTCATGGACACGTACCTTGCATTGTGCTATAATGCATGTATCATGCAATATACATTGCAGCCTTATATATGTGATATTGATGCAGGATGAATCTGCTAAGATGTGTTGTCATCCCAAACCCCAAATCTTTGGGTGTTGTGAAGCTTATTATTATTTATTTCTTAGCAGACACCCTTATCCAGTGCGACTTACAATTGTTACAAGATATCACATTATACACATTATATGATAGACGGGTAATGTAATTTCACTATTTTAAAGAGAGTTATGCTCTTAACACACAGTCAAACCTTACCCTTTTGCACATTCCCCAGCACAAGTTATTGAACGCATGAGAATCCATTTTCTAATACTGTAAATGTATGCTGTTCTCTGTGGCGCTGACACTTAATTAAGTAGTCTACTGATGGCTACATCTTGAGAACCTTTGTCTAGTTCTGATGAAATGTCTGGGCATTTGAGATGTTATTCTACATGCTGTGAATCTGACACACTTTTCTGTGGTATTGACACATGTAATGTGTTATGTTTATCCTTGGTGGGGGATGTTTATATGATATGTCTTGACAACCTGCGAATCAGCCCCCACCTTGAAGATCTTAGGGTTCCCAGATGGCTTCTAATGGCTTTTCACTGTGTCAGTAATAGTGGGGTTGTTTTCTTCCAAGGAAGGGCTCTGGTTTTTTCAGTGTTTTTTTTTTTTTTTTTTTTGCAAGAAAGGGTTTATGAAAAATCAAGTATACATTCCCTGTGAATTGTGATGGTTATGTAATTCTGTTTTGCGTGCTGTATCTTTAAGACATGACAGTGTCTCATGCGACAGTATGCCCAAAACCTATGTGTGTATAGGATTGATACTGCTACAGAAGGAAACCAAGCTGTGTATAATTCATGATATAATAAAAAGTCTTCAGTTGAATTACCTGAAGTGCTGCGTGTCTGTGTCTTTGTAGCCTCTAATTGAACCTGCATTTGAACCTCCAGCTGATGGACGACCGCCAAGGACCCCTCACATCGACCCCCGAGTGATTCATCACAGAATGTGACAAGTGCAAAATGGTACATTGCATAGGATACCAGAATCCCTGGTGGGCTGCACAGATTTAACATGAGGAACATCTTGATTTGCTATATTATGGAATTATGGTCCCTAAAGAGATCTTGATGTAATTAAAAGCTTTCAGTTCCTACTGTTTGATACGTCATTGCCACGAGAAAAGTTGATAGGTAATCTGCTGGTTCATCATGTTTTCATCAAAGATGACCTTGACAAGTATAATGGTAGGTTCATGATGTCTTTGGAGTCGTGCCACAATATCCATAAGTTGGAAGGCAATGGGACAAGCATCAGCAGTACATTCACAGCAACTGGCACCTCTGCCAACAGTAATAATTAGAGAGCTGTAGATGTTGTCACTCCCCCATACTAGACATTTACCTAGAAATTAATTCCACTGGATGATGATATTTCACAATATCTCAAGCAGTTCTTTTTTGAGGGTTGCATTACCATGTCCTTCCTATTTTGAGTTATTTTTCTTCAGTAGTTGGGGTACAGTTAAGCACTCTTGCGGTTATGTACTCTGCTATAATTGTATAGCTCACTTGACATTTATGTTAATACCAGTATCCCTAAGAGACAGAGTAAAGTAAAGCCTAATCATTTTTCAAGAGCATATTGTGCATGTGACATCACTAATAATACCACCGGCAAGCATGAACTCCCAGCACTACATCAGCAGCATAAATACTGGGGCACTTGGGATTGTGGTTTCAATATAAAAATCCATCAGACCAGCTGGAGGAAAAACTAGAAGGAAATCATACAGGCTTTTATATTAAATATATTGTCCTTGTATGTTCCAGCTGTATATGGAAGAAGGCAGAGGTAAGGGCTAACAAAATGAGGACAGAAAGTGGTAAAACAAGTTGGCTGTGTAATGGACTTGATAAAGATACTGCTGGACAGAAAGCCAGCAGATGGTGCCGTATATAGATACATATACCATCTCTGCATATACAGTGCTGCCCATACACACTGACACTATGTGGTTTGAGATTATCAATTAGCTGTCTGAACAAAATTCAATTTCAAGGACAAAGTTCCCAATTGATTTTTAAAGGGTGGGAGCAGGTTCACATTTCATTTTCTTAGGTGTTATTTGTTTTCCCTTCAGTTCTAGTTCCCTACCACACACAAATCCATGCAAACATAAAAAGGTGAGAGTGAAGGGAGAAAAAAAGAAAAGAACATTGTATTTGAAACGAGTACTTCTTTATAAATGTGAATTAATGAATCGATTAATTCATTCATTCATTAATTTAACCAGGAGATTTACCCATTGAGACAAGGCCTTGTTTACAAGGGGGGTTCTGGAAAACATTAAAAAGGACAATTACAATGTATAAAAAGACAATAACAATCTACACAATAAAAATGTGTATTCTTTAACTACCGATAACCCTCTTTATTAAATATAAATGCATAAAAAATATATATAAAAATATATATACACATTGTTAAGTTTCTAGAGCAGGGGTGCCCAATCCTGGTCCTGGAGGGCCGGTGTCCCTCCTGGCTTTTGTTCCAACTGCACACTAAATTGCTTAATTGGAACACTTAAGCTTCTAATAAGTGCTTGATTGGAAAGGAGGTGGAAAGATACGCAGATTTTGATCCTGCTCTTACCTTACCTTACACATTGAAAGGGACTGAGGCTGTCTCCATGGGACTCCAATGCATGTGAATCACCTGAATGAGATATATGACAAGGTCATAGCACAGGGATCTCCAATCCTGGTCCTTGAGGGCCGGTGTCCCTCCTGGTTTTTGTTCCAACTGTACCCTAAATTAATTAATTTGACCAATTAAGCTTCTAATAAGCACTTAATTGGTCCAATTAAGTAATTGGTAATAAAAGTAAAAAGGGACACCGGCCCTCCAGGACCAGGGTTGGAGACCCCTGCTATAGCAATATTTAATAAATGGTTTTGGCAGCTCCATAGTTTTTTTTATTTAATCTTGGCAGTCTAAAGTAATGCTCCATGTGTTATTACAGTACATGTAAGCTGTATGCCAGGGAGACAATGCACAGTGGTTAACGCTGGTGTGCTTTGCTCTGTGGAAAAGTTAAAGTTGAGAAATGCTTCTCTGACATTTGAAGACAAGGATTAGCTGCTTGGTTTGGTAATCCAATCAAGTGTAGTGCTGACACTACGAGTCGCTCTCCCTTTCCAGGTTGGAATTGCATTAGGAGTTACTCTGTATAATAGCAAGCCTGTATTAAACTAAATCTTATAGCAGGGATTCAGTTGCCTCACAAGGCTAAGATTAAACATAATTAATGCAGAGTGTCTTTTCATAAAGAGATGCTTTGGAAACAGCGAGTACACACACACACACACACACACACACAAACAGTATCATAGAGTACATTAACCTTTTAGGGTCTGAGCTATTTTTGCCTTTTTTACTGTTAGATTTGTGGCTATAACTCTTTAACTGTAAAGGTTACAGGTACACATCATACATGAAATGAATGTGCACACACTAGGCTTTCATAAAAAAAGTGTCTGAAACTCACCCTGTTCAATACAGATAACAAAAAACACAGAAAAAGAGAGACGCTTTTTAGAAAGAAAACATTTTTTATTTTTTGTAAAATTTCTTTTAGCATGGCCAGCTCAAATCTGACAATGTACACTGAAACTTCAACATGTAGGGAACATGGAATTTTTCTTTTTTTTTTGAACAAATTGGATAAATAAAGGAGTTATGGTCGTATACAGACGTGCTCAAATTTGTTGGTACCCTTACAGCTCATTGAAATAATGCTCCATTCCTCCTGAAAAGTGATGAAATTAAAAGCTATTTTATCATGTATACTTGCATGCCTTTGGTATGTCATAGAATAAAGCAAAGAAGCTGTGAAAAGAGATGAATTATTGCTTATTCTACAAAGATATTCTAAAATGGCCTGGACACATTTGTTGGTACCCCTTAGAAAAGATAATAAATAATTGGATTATAGTGATATTTCAAACTAATTAGTTTCTTTAATTAGTATCACACATGTCTCCAATCTTGTAATCAGTCATTCAGCCTATTTAAATGGAGAAAAGTAGTCACTGTGCTGTTTGGTATCATTGTGTGCACCACATTGAACATGGACCAGAGAAAGCAAAGGAGAGAGTTGTCTGAGGAGATCAGAAAGAAAATAATAGACAAGCATGGTAAAGGTAAAGGCTACAAGACCATCTCCAAGCAGCTTGATGTTCCTGTGACAACAGTTGCAAATATTATTAAGAAGTTTAAGGTCCATGGAACTGTAGCCAACCTCCCTGGGCGCAGCCGCAAGAGGAAAATCGACCCCAGATTGAACAGAAGGATAGTGCGAATGGTAGAAAAAGAACCAAGGATAACTGCCAAAGAGATACAAGCTGAACTCCAAGGTGAAGGTACGTCAGTTTCTGATCGCACCATCCGTCGCTTTTTGAGCGAAAGTGGGCTCCATGGAAGAAGACCCAGGAGGACTCCATTTTTGAAAGAAAAACATAAAAAAGCCAGACTGGAATTTGCTAAAATGCATATTGACAAGCCACAATCCTTCTGGGAGAATGTCCTTTGGACAGATGAGTCAAAACTGGTGCTTTTTGGCAAGTCACATCAGCTCTATGTTCACAGATGAAAAAATGAAGCTTTCAAAGAAAAGAACACCATACCTACAGTGAAACATGGAGGAGGCTCGGTTATGTTTTGGGGCTGCTTTGCTGCGCCTAGCACAGGGTGCCTTGAATCTGTGCAGGGCACAATGAAATCTCAAGACTATCAAGGCATTCTGCAGCGAAACGTACTGCCCAGTGTCAGAAAGCTCTGTCTCAGTCGCAGGTCATGGGTCCTCCAACAGGATAATGACCCAAAACACACAGCTAAAAGCACCCAAGAATGGATAAGAACAAAACATTGGACTATTCCGAAGTGGCCTTCTATGAGTCCTGATCTGAATCCTATCTAACATCTATGGAAAGAGCTGAAACTTGCAGTCTGGAGAAGGCACCCATCAAACCTGAGACAGCTGGAGCAGTTTGCTCAGGAAGAGTGGGCCAAACTACCTGTTAACAGGTGCAGAAGTCTCATTGAGAGCTACAGAAAACATTTGATTGCAGTGATTGCCTCTAAAGGTTGTGCAACAAAATATTAGGTTAGCGGTCCCATCATTTTTGTCCATGCCATTTTCATTTGTTTTCTTATTTACAATATTATGTTGAACAAAAAATCAAAAGCAAAGTCTGATTTCTATTAAATATGGAATGAACAATGGTGGATGCCAATTACTTTTGTCAGTTTCAAGTTATTTCAGAGAAAATTGTGCATTCTTTGTTTTTTGTGGAGGGGTACCAACAAATTTGAGCTTGTCTATATATAAAAGGGACCAAAAGCAATCAAAAAGAGCTGAACAATTGAAAAATGTGCAAAAAAACCCCAAAAAACACATTCATATTATTCGTCCCAGGGACCCTGATCATGAGGCGCAAGATGGAGCTCTTCACTTTGGCTTGAATGACCAGCAAGGTGGCGACCATGGCAACCTAACCCTAACAGCTCTTGTCCCGTGCACTTGATCCACAAACACGAAAAACAAATATATGTATGTATCTGAAAATAGGTCCTTGCGTCTTCGATGTCACCATTTCTCTTATTCTGTAAAGATTTTGTGTGAAAATGTTTGTTTACTTCACTGAGGTAGGTCTGTCTTACAGCGCAGCAGTAACATTGCAAAACACTCGCATTGACGGCTATCTCCTAACATGGTCCAATAACAGAAATACACAAATAGGACCTGTTTCCAATGGTGTATTGCCAGCAGGGCTGTCTCTCACAGTGCCCTGGTAAAAAGATTTAAAGGGCCAGGTTGCTGGCAGGATTTTGAACATTAGGCGGACCCTATTAAATCATTGTTAACCTAGAGTCATTACAATGCACAGCTGTAACATTTAAAGTGAAAGTCAATAGCTTGCTGTAGCAGAGAGACTAAGCACAGGGTTAATGACCCTAATACCATGTCAGGATTCTCCTGAGACGCCACACTTCTGAGGACTGATAAAAATTGATCATACATAATGGTACTCATTAATATAATAACTTCAGGGTTAAGTAGAAGGTACTAATCAAGTTAGCCTAAACAAAAATATATTTTTTTCCATCTCTAGAGATTTATGTTTAAATTAAAGCTATATACTATAAATTAAAGCTATTTACTATAAACCAGACTAATTAATTAGAACAGAATTCTTGACGGAAGTGACTTCTAATGCCCGGAGCCATTTATTAAAACTGCAAAATGTGCTTTTACTTTTTCAGGTGGTGATTTTAAGGAAGACTGCAGTATTTCATCCTGTGCTGTGACAGTTAGAGACTATGTTTTATTATTAGCATGGTACACCTTCATATTGATTTCAGTGGACATTTCTAAATACCAAGGGTAGTAAGAAAACATAACCATGTACTTTCCTGCATTTAATTACCATTCCTTTTTGCTAAGTCAGTATGGAATACAGAGTTGTAATGACTCGAGTCAATGACTCGACTCGACTCAGAAGTCGCAATTTTTCGTGACTCGAACCATTGCCGTAAACTTAGTCGACTTCACTCAACTGCCTGCAAGCAAGACTCGACTCGACTCAACTCCCTGCTCAAAAGACAATGACTCGAGTCTTTATGATAAAACCAATAACAAACTTATTTCATTTTCAATACATGCAGCCCCTCTCTAACACACGCAGTCATCTTGTCATTTTACACACAAACAGGTTATAGCCGTGGTTGTTAAGACCATTGCTAAGGAAATAGAGAACACCTTTCTAGCCTATAGCACCGTTCTGTGATCATAATGACACAAGCAATCTTTATTTAATATAGCCTTTCATACCATCACAAAGCTCTTTACAAGATGTAGTAACAAGAAAATCCTTAATACTTTATATACAGAGAAATGCATAATACATGATATACAGTACACATTTGTTAAGCTAATGCAACCTAATAAAAACTACAAACATTTGGAAGTTTACCTAAACTAATATTAGGTAGTCCAAGGTCAGTGCTAATCAGGGTCTGTGAAACTACAGGTTTATGTTTAAAGTCTTAGTTAAAGACTTTAACTAAGGCTTAAAATGTTTTTCTTTTCTCATTTCCGGTCACGTCTTATAGAGTCCTGAGCGGGTCCGATTTTTACGACCCTCTTCTGACCCGGACCCCTACTACCCCCCCCGGACCCGCTGGACCCGCCCACCCCCAGACCCGCTGCAACACTGTCTTCTTACCCATGACCCGAACCCGCAAGTGTTTGTTCTTTACCTACTGCTTGCGTCGACTGACTCTCACGCTCTCTCATTCACACAGATATCTCTACCATTCTCCACAGATTGAGTTTACACAATAGGCTACACAGCGTGGTAGCTTTCTCTAGTGGTCTGGATATATTTTAACACTGTAACATATTAACTATCTCTACTTACTTTACTATAAAATACCTGTCTATTATTTTCATGCCAGCAGTTGAAAGGGAGCTACACTTGTGCTTTCGCAGCGATGATGTACCAGTTTTGTGGCTGTTGTTCACAAAAACACAACAGGTTTTACAAGCAACGGATCCAGTCACATGTTTATTATTTTAATTCGCTATAATTCCAAAATAATTCCACACTTCTGATTTACCTCTCGAACTACATGATAGAAACCCTGCGCTATCTTTTGTTACACCTTGTTCACAAACATTTTTAATATCACCAAGCAGATCTTGCGACGTATCAAACAAGCGAGAACAACACTGCTTTAGTCAGTTGACTCCTCCCTAATTGCCTCCTGCTTTAGTGCAGTAAATACTGGTACATTTACCTTCTAATACGTTATTTCGGAAAGGGTTAGACAAGTACACAGACTGGACTCGAGTCTTTGCTCCCCAATGACTCGACTCAGCTTGAATCCCAATTTTGGATCAATGATGGAATAGCAGATATACTGTGTCATTGTTATAATACTGTAGTTCCTCCCTGCCGTGATTAATGTGGGGTTATGCTGTGCAAGCACTTTTAAGATCGTAGAACAAGGCATAATTAATTTATTAAGTGTCAGTTACAGTACAATATGTAAGCAACCAACCATGAACAAGAACAAAATCAGTCGTTCTTTATAATAATGTTCCTTTTAGAAACATCTGAGTGTTGACCTGCACATAAAACAATACATAACCGGCTTGTCAATGGTGATTTTCATGTTTAAGCTGCTAGCTGTTCCATACAAACGTGATGAATATACATGTAGTCAACCACATATTTGTCAGGCTCACTAAATCATCCTCTCAAGGCAAATGAAAGGCAATGCCAATGTCTTCAAATACTGTAATTGTAGCTCACAAACTAGTTCCATAAAATATCTCTGCCATGCACATCTATTCACTTTATAGGTCTCTGAGTTTTTAAAGAAGCACATGATATAGAAAACATCTATTTTAGTTTCAAAACATGATATCTGGTAATTAATTAATTGGACTAATTGATCTTCTAATAAGCACTTAATTGGTCCAACTAAGTAATTTAGGGTACAGTTGGAACAAAGGCTCTCCAGGACCAGGATTGGAGACCCCTGCTCTAAAACCATATGTATTTTCTTTTAAAACTGCACATGTAAATAATGGATGTGCAAAATGGCCAAGATTCATGGAATTACTTTGTTAGCTATAATTACTTGCAATTGCTACAGAAGATTGCATGGTCTTCATCTGAAGACATTTTTAATTGTGTCCACCATGGCTTAAACTTTTTTTTTGTTCAGTATACAACTCCCTACCATAATAGCATCCAGGCACGCCCCCAGAAATCTTTCACATGGTACACATAACTGAACCACACCGACATCTCATGCCGATGTAAAGTGTTTCAGCCAATCAGAGTGCTGCATTTCTGTTCTTTCTTGAGTTTCCCTTTCTAAAAATGAATAAACACAGCACGCTGCCATCGAGACAGAACAGCAACTACAGTGACAGCCAGCTAGTCCACAACAACAATAAAAGCTACAAAAAACCTATTTGAAATAGAGACTTAAACTAGTGGAAAAACTAGCTCACAAATCTGTTATGCAGGTTCAATTTCTAATAATTTTACTCTCACAATCACTACAACAGTTCTTTACTCCTCTCCTAAGCATGACGTATATAAGCAAACTTTTTTTTTTTTTTTTTACATGTGACAAAACAGACAGTTCAAAAAATAAAACACCAGTAACAACAATAATAACATAAGGAATAAACTCTTGTGTATTCTGGGAGATATAGTTATTAGTGGAGGTTTTAGTGGAGGCAGGCAAGCTGTGTAGCAGAATTGCTATGTGCATTTTTACACATTTATTAAAATTGATTGCATACTTTTTTAATACATAAAAATGACAGGTACGCATTTTATCTGGACAGCTGCATACGAGTCCACACTTACGTGCGTACGGCTGCAGCGCTAATGATAGCATCCATTTCATGACCACCTTTCTGCTGTGTTTTTATATTTCTACACATACTGTAGCTATATGCAATTGAATTGCTTATTTTTTCCAGTCAGCAGAATCTAGATGAAAAACAGATTTCACAGTCCCGAATCTGAACCCAATAAGCAGCACTTTGGCACAGCGCTGCACGTACCATGTCTAAACACATTATTGAATCACTTCTCATATGGCTATTTATTATTTAGTGCATCGGCACTTGAGCACTGTGCAATTAAAACTTGGAATAAAAAGAGGAAGAACTCCAAAAGCACTCAGTTCTGTAGTTTAGTTGGTGTGAATCCTGGCTCAGAACATTGCATTGTTGCATAGAGAATCATGCTTATTAACACATCAGTAAAGATGGGCTCAGTAAATCTCATTTGCTTGCCTGTCTGCATCCAAGTTGGCATGGATGCATACACCTGCAAGGGAATGTCTGGTTCCAGTTTCCTTAGCTTAGTGAAAAGGCTTCTGAATTAAATTAGCTCCATACGAATGCACATTCAGGGATCCAAGAAATACTGTTTGTCCGTTTAAACGATTAACAGACTTTAAAACTTCCTCTCCATAAAGGGCTGATTATCATTAGAATGGAAGCAAATGCAAACTAACTTTTAAAGTGTTTGGACAGTGAAACCATTTGCCACATCACAGTCCACTGTGTACTCTGCTCAAAGAAGCAACACATGTTGACTTTACCCTGATGGTACTACTATTACTAGAGCTTTATAATTTGTATTATACTAAGATAACTACAAGCTGCATACAGGAATAAACTCATTTTAGGGTTGCTTTCCTTTACTGGGTTGTTTAGGGTGTCACTCTCCATCTGAACACACACTGCGATGCTTACCAAAAGGGCTGTGAATACCTATTCAGACTCCGCTTATGTTACACTTATGTCTAATGTTTCAAAACACAAAATTCTGCCTGATTTGTCATCCTTAAGCTTTATTAGGTCAATATAATCAATAAAATGTGTGGATTATAAAGAAATTATAAACGTATTTAGAAAATGTAGCGAAATATAATCTAATGTATAAAATACGGTGACGTGTTTCACAACACTCCAGCCGCATGACTTCACAAGCGCTCAAACAAACACATAACCACCCAACTCAACTTTAATCATTGGCCTGTTATGATTTCTTTATAATCCGCACATGTTATTGCTTTAATCTAACTAATAAGGCATAAGGATGAGAATTCTGGCAGAATTTTTTTTTTTTTTTTTTTTTTAAACATTGGAATTAAGTGTAAGGTAACCCAGCCTCCTTCAGTGTAGCCTTCTCCTTTTTTATTTTGAAGTACATCTCACACAGTGCCCTTCTGTGTTATGTTACAATACATTTCCATGCAGCGTACTGCAGCTTGAAGGATGATGGGAGATACGAAAATAACCTGTACAATGTAGGCGTTTCTCTGCCTCAAAAGGAAGGCTGCCAGGGGCATTGCTTTGTGTTTTGTGGTGCCATTGAATGCAACGTCATCAAATATAGCTCACTTTATAATTGTGCTTGCTGATGTGATAGATTGCTGACTGTAACCTGGCAGCCACTAAGCAAAGACCAGCAGTGGAGTAATGGCTGGACAGCTTTGCCTCCGGGAAGGAATCGTGTTTAATCACAACAAATGTTGAAGTTCTTTCTATTTTATTTTTGCTGATCCCATCTTAAAGTCTCTCTATTGAAGCTTCAAACCCCATTTTGCAGCCTCTGCCAAGATTCCTAGTCATGTCCTGCCAGAGATGCAAACAACATAGACAGGCCAGGTCTGGATGAACAGATGAATCAGTGAGAGAGGACTGTAATTACTGTGCAATGTGCAAAGTAATCTAATCAGAGTGTAAAATCAGTTTGCCTGTTGAATTAATTCGATTTTTTTTTTCAGACACGCCAGAAACCCAGGCTAGGATTGCTTCTGCTTTACCAAAACCCCTTTAGATATTAGGATAATCTACAAGACCGCACTTTATGGCCCCTGAAACCAATACATGTCCATATGGTCATCATCATGTCATCTGTCTGTTGTCCGTGTGTTACCACCGGCGTTATTACCACAATAACTAAAGTACATTTTCACAAAACAATCTGAAACTTACACAATTCTAAATAGAAGTACTTGATTGTTTGGAGGCATAACATTTAATAGAGTGGCACCAGCTGGTTTTAGACTGAATTACCTACCACCTGTAAGGTAATTATTTTGTTTCTGTTTAAGTCAATTATTTGCACAGCGGTGTATAAGGAATTGAAAAATGCAAGTGTGAGAAATTCCTTTCGCAGAATCACATAAGACATATTATATTTATGTTAGTGTGTACGATAAAAACAACTCTGGCTCACTAATTGGTGTAATTTTTCTAATTAGTCTCCATTGTGGATTTGGCAGCTTGGGCTCCTCCTGACTGCACAGTCTATTCTGTTTTATATAATTAGCCTTATGCTAAGTTATTCAATACAGTTCCTATTGTGGAAGGGAGGCACATTTGATTACATTATAAACGTGAGATACTGTTTGAAAACCAGTTATTAAAGATTACCCCCCATGTGGCTGGGTTCCAAAGAAAAAGCTGATGCTGATAATCTATAACATGCTATTTACATACCTCATAATTGCGTTTGTATATGTCATGTATTTGCATTTACAGTCTAACATAAAATGTAAGAACATAACTGATTGATCTAAAAGAAATGTGTCAGGTTGGTTCTTAAATGATCCTAGTGATTCTGCCTCAACATGACTAGGTAAGCTATTCCATACCCTCACCACTCTCTGTGTCCTAAGTCTATCTCCACTTAATTTCCAACTGTTCTCTTGTCCTGGTCTCTGTATTATGCTTAAAGCATTTATTAGTGTGAACGTTAGCATTTTCTTTCCAGTAATATTGCACTTGGCATCAGTTTTATTGTACTTGACTGTCATAAGGTATGATACTTTCTGGTATCTTTCCCTCTGCCTTCAAAAAAGCCTCCATCACTCCCCTCCTCAAAAAACCTACCCTCGACCCCACCTCCCTCCAGAGCTACCGTCCTGTATCCCTCCTACCCTTCCTCTCCAAAACCCTCGAGCGGACTGTACACCGCCAGCTCTCTGCTTTCCTGTCCAACCACTCTCTGCTCGACCCTCTCCAATCTGGCTTCCGCTCTGCCCACTCCACTGAAACTGCCCTCCTGTCTGTCACCAACTCACTAAAGTGTGCCCAAGCTGCCTCTCTCTCCTCTGTCCTAATTCTCCTCGACCTCTCTGCTGCCTTTGACACTGTTGATCACTCTATTCTACTATCATCTCTCGCTGACCTGGGGATCTCTGGCACTGCTCTGGCCTGGTTCTCCTCCTACCTCTCCAACCGCACTTACCAGGTAACCTGGCGTGGAGCAACCTCCACACCTCACCCTCTCTTAACTGGAGTCCCCCAAGGGTCAGTCTTGGGTCCTCTCCTATTCTTTCTCTACACCCGCTCCCTGGGCCCCCTCATCGCATCCTATGGTTTCTCATACCATTTCTATGCTGATGATGCTCAGATTTTCCTCTCCTTCCCCACCTCTGACTCCACCATCTCCTCCCGTATCTCTACCTGTCTGTCTGCTATTTCCACCTGGATGCACTCGCATCACCTCAAACTCAACCTCTCTAAATCTGACCCCCTTTTCTTTCCCTCCTCCTCCCCCTCCTCTGATCTCTCTATCTCTGTTCCTCTGGACTCTACCACACTCTCTCCCTCTTCCTCCGCTAAGAACCTTGGAGTCACCCTGGACCCCTGCCTCTCTTATTCCCAGCACATCTCCACTCTGGCACGCACTTGCCAATTCTTCCTGAGCAACATCCGAAGAATCTGACCCTTCCTCACCAACTATGTTACCCAGCTCCTGGTCCAGGCCCTGGTACTCTCCCGCCTAGACTACTGCAACTCCCTCCTGGCTGGCCTCCCTGCGTCCGCCACCCGTCCGCTCCAGCTCATCCAGAACTCTGCTGCCCGCCTGGTGTTCTCTCTGCCCTGCACTAGAAGACTGGCTCTACCTCCGCTACGCTCCCCTGCCTCCAGAGCCCGCTCCTTCTCCACCATTGCTCCGCAGTGGTGGAATGACCTTCCTACAGATGTCAGGACTGCCCACCCTTCATTTAAATGTGCTTTATTTTGCTCTTATCTGCCCCCTATTTTACTGCATTTAATCCTGTACTTCAGAATACTGTAATCTGCCAAGTGTTTAACATGTAGTATTTTGTATTTAATCATATCCTGATGTAACTTTCACTATTATCTGCTGTATTATTGAATTGTGGTTTGTCACACTTGTACTTTGCTTGAACAAAAGTTATTGTATTTCTTGCTCTTATTGTATTACTTGTATTGTACCACTTAATGTATTTGCTTACGATTGTAAGTCGCCCTGGATGAGGATGTCTGCTAAGAAATAAATAATAATAATAATAAGCTTACTGCAGGTTCTGCTTTACAGCAGAAAAGTCATAGAAAAAAAATCAATATCCGTTTTGGGAGGCAATCCCTGTGTTCTGAAAAAATGTGGTTTATTCATTCTTCTGGGCGCTGGAAGATTGCTGATTGTTTGCCTTACAGTAGTACTTTAAGTGCTCTTTCAAATACAGTTGAAGGTAAGACTGGGCCTGGGTATTATAGGATTCTGCTACAAATAGACAAGGAGATTTCATTTTGAGGTATATTGGCAGCACACTTTGTACACACATCATTTAAAATCAAGCCATGTTTTGTAGAGAATATATGGAAATATATAGTTAGCCTTTTAGAGGCATTTTAATATTATACAGATAGTCAACAAAGAAAGTACAATTTAATCAAGCGCTAACCAGGAAATCAATAAAAGCAAATCACTAGAAAGTTCTGGTCACATGAAAGCATGAGCACTCATGGCTAAATACTGTGTCAGTCACAGCAATAAGTGTCAGTAAAAGGTAAATCAATATATTGGATGTCTTTGCAAGAGTACCAGTTACTATGCAGCTCTCCTTTGTGTACAGCTGAACCGTGACAGCCCTTCAGCACTCTTTCCTATTTAAAAGTGCTGCAACAGTACATTTAGAAATAATAGCTGTTTATAGTTGTCCAATGGAAAGGAGGAAAAATAAGCTGTTTCTGTTCAGTAGTTTAAAAAGCTGTAGGTAGAGGCTTGCATATAATAAACTCAATCTGCTGTGGGAATCAGGCAGTGCTTTTCTTCAGATATGCCCGTGAGTTGAGATGTATTAAATGTGTTGTGTTGATGGATATGTTTCTGGTTATTCTGGATTGTAACCTAGAAGGAGGTGGCTTGGCCAGGTAGGACTATAATATTCTAGTTCAAATCCAAGCCAAAGCCAAATACCCATCATAATCCCCCTGCACCATCATAATCCCCCCACAATTACCCAAAATATCAGGCAATTGTGGTGTTTAAAATAAAATAAAAACATGTTGCTTTTAAAAATTTAGATATTTTCTTTCTTTGTGAGTTTTTTTTCTGGTTTGCTGGGTATATGCAAAGAGAGTGTGAGTTAAAGGCATCATTATACATTGATATTATTGAGCACTATCGTATACACATGATTAAAAAAAATGCAACTACTGCCACCATATCATATCATATGGGGGGGGGGGAACTGTAAAAGTGGCAACATTCAGTGGTACTGTGCATTTGACATCTCTATAAATATTTAATGTTGTATTATTATACAACTCTGGAAAATCTGCTATTCCAAGCTATTCCTCCATTTTTTTTTTAATGTTTTATTTCTTTCTCGCAAAGGAGCCTCCTACTTTCCCCTGATTGGCTGCTGGTAGTTTACATCACAACGTGGCGTGGCGAAAGTTGAAAATATTTTATCTCCTGCGCGCCGCTGTGCGTGACCGCCTTCATTGAAAACAATTGCTTTTGCCGCGCCGCGTCCGGAGTGAACACCCCTTTACCACTTTTATATAGGGCTAGTCCAAACTCAGTGGAATTATGGTCTGCAATTTTCTCTGCTGAGTGGTATTTTCACATTTCCTCTACCATGATTTTATACATGTTATAAGCTCTCTTCCATTCTTTGTTTAAATTGTTTTTATGCTGTTTGTTTAATGCAATATTTTGAAAATAATTTTTAAAACCTGTCTTCCTTATGTGCAGTAGTTCCAAGGAAGAACGGGGCCTGATGCATACACAGGATTTGAAAGCCATCATCTTGAATTTCTATGTAAAACACCAGGGAGGACCCTGTTTAAATTTTTTAAGACAATAGTATTTAGATCCACTGCCGTTTTGATTTGAATATACCCTGCAAACCTGCAATACCTTTGCAATCAAATGCAGGTCAGCTAGCCTGATCTGCTGCAGTAAACAGGGCAGAACCGCAGGGTGGGAGCTTGTCAACCCATACTTGTCACAGGTCAGTCATTTTCTAATTGAATCAACCAAACTGTGTGTGTGTGTGTTTTTAAGAGTTTGTAAAATCGTCAGTAAAATATATTTTCATTACATTTTATAGGTAAGACCTTATATTTTACTAACACAGTGCTCCCACTTTAAAACAGCTTTGTTGATGAAATTAGATAAGTAATGGCTATATTATATTGACAGACATGTGGAGGTTCAGCTCACTAAAAAGAGTCTGGCTGTCATTTAATAGCTTTCTGTTTCCCTTTTTGGAGTGCAATCAATTTGTTGTGACTGGTTTTACTACCTGACAAGACTTAACAGTGACAACTATGACATTTATTTATTTAAAAATATTCATAGAGGGGAACCTTTTATAGCATTCATGCATTCCCAAAGGATGCCTGTTCTAGTGCCCAAGTCGATAATCTACACTTCCCGTTTTTTTTTTCCCCCTCAAGAAGGGCCATGTCAGATCTGAAAAAAAAAACAAAAAACTGAAATACAACATAAATATCCCATATTGTTATATCAGTAGAATCATGTCCCATCTCAATGAAGAAATCAGGGTGCACTTAATGGATGAATGAACAGCTTTTGGATGCAAAAATGATTCTAGGATGGATTAACATTCCACTCTGGATATTCGTAAACAAGATCATGTATTTGACAGAAGCAGTTTCAGTGGGATCTTGGTTTAACATGTCACCCAAAGGGAAATGCCTCTCTCATACGAGAGCCCTCAGAGAATGCTCTTGTGTTCTTGGCAGGCAGGGTTCTGTAAATGTGTTCAGATAGTTATGTGCATTGAAATATCAGATTTGTATTGGGTATTATCAAAAGGTTGCAATATACTTGCTATGATGGAGCAATTTAAGCGAGTACAGGGAGCTGAAAACATTAGTAAACATCCATTCAATTTGCTTAAACATTACTTTCTCCCCACAGCTAAAACTACAGATGACCAACAGATTATCCCTGGAGTAAATGGAGCCATGCAGATATAAGAATGGCTCTCAAAGATAATTCTAGATAATTCAATGTAGATAATTCAATATGGAAAAGGCTATAAATAGGTTATGCTTATTCAGCATGACATTTTATGTAAAAGTGGTTTTACCTTCTGTCAACACAGTTTTATGCTACTTTGGGTTCAATATAATGATTTTACACCCAAAGTAGTAACCTCACATTCGAAACTAACTCAAGGGAATAGTTTGTTCATTCAATTTGAATTTTACTCCTGTGTAGCCTGCAGGGAACCAGCAAGGAAGTTGGTTTTGATGCACATTTAAAAATGAAGCTGTTTAATTTGATGACTGTATTAGATGAGGAATCATGGAGTTGCTGGTTCACCTTATATAAATGAAATAAAACACCTGCTATTATGGGTGGAGCTGTGACTAAGAGCTGAGAATCACCTCCATCTTTCAGAATGGGACATTTTGGCAAATCTATAGCAGGCAACTGGTACAGAAGAGGGGCTCTTGAATTCAGGTCTGAGTTATGGGACAGTAAAAATGCTTGTAATTTGAAGCTACTATATTCTTTAAAGATTTCCTAGAACCAAGCTGTACGATGAAGCATAGTTAATTACAGTTTTAAAAATGCATGCTTTTGATTAAGCTTCAATTCAATTTTGGCCAACTGGATATCAGAAGAGAGACATTAAATGTTGTGCCAAAAACAAATTATTTGGCAAAATTGCTTTTTTTTTCAGCAGAAAAGAACCAGAACAGATAACATTAGTAAATATATTAACAGTTATTATTTTTTTAAATATATATGTCCTGGCAATCATTCCTCGGTTAAACAAGTGCTTTTAAAGTTCCAAGTTCATCTATACGCCCATTATTAATTACTTTGTGTACATATGTGGACAGTGCTATTGATGAGGTATCTTAATTCCAGTGCTGAGAAGGCAGGATCGTCGAGGGTGGAAATTAATTAATTACATCCCCTCAATACACAAGTGTAATTACATTTAACTGAATTCTCCCAAGCTACAATAAAGGTTTTAGCACATTCTTTTAATGACCAAACACATTTATACACCGTTTTCCTTAATATGTCGAGATTTACTTTGGCTTTAGTGTCTGCAGATCAATTTGATAAATCGGGTCTGACAAATTATTCCTGCAGCCTGCAAGCCATCAAAGTAAGGGCTGTTTTAAAATGTAAAGTGCTAACAAAGACAGCTAACGTGAAAGACACATCAGGAAGAAAAAGCAACAGCATTGCAGTGAATGCAGTAAGCAAGAACAGGCAAACAAGACCGAGTAATAGGATGGCTTTACTGTGTGACACCACAGCTTGCAAAAAGAATATTATTTATGATGTGAAAAAATTCAACATGACTGATCCACCCCCCCAAAAAAATAAAAAATAAATAAATAATCAATTACATCTGTATCGAAGGGTTCCAGAGCCAACCAATGGGTTCAAGTTTAGTGCTGGTCTTTATTATTATTATTATTATTATTTGTTTATTTAGCAGACACCTTTATCCAAGGCGACTTGCAGAGTCAAGGGTGTGTGAACTCATTTAATGCAGATTGGTGGTGTACCCGACCCTTTTTAAAAATACAAAAGTATTATTTATTTTTTTCAGGTACTGTAGTTAAAGCTTTGTAACTGAGGAAGACTCCCAGCCTTTTTTGTCCTTATTATCTAAAGACATTGGTGTGCTACATTTCTTTTTTAATTGAGGGAAGTCTCCACACAAGAAGATTAGTTAAGGCAGTTTGCTAGAACCTCCAAACAATTGGATTGGTCATGTGATAAATCCTGGGATGGAATCTGAGGTTTAGTCGTCTCCATATCCTATATTCTTAAAATTAGTGTGGTCATCTCATGCTAAACAAGATATGCCTTAGCCATTCCTTATTGGGACTTTGGGACCCATTGCAATGAAAAGGTCATGTTTTCCTGACTTTTATGGATCTTACGGATGTAATGTGATCCATTGTCGATAACTCAATTAATGAAATGGTGGGCTAGTTAAGCATCTGTCAATTGTGAATCCCTCTTACTATAATCCTCTTTGCACAACATGGCTGTTTTGTTGGTGTATTTCAGATGCCTACTGGAAATGTACTTTTGAACATTTTGGACTGCAGGCGGTTATATCGGTTGTGTTATGGTTATTTCCGGAGCTGGTATTGTGTTGAAAGACGTAAGGAATAACATGGTGGTAAAACCAAGCCTTTATAAATTTCAAAAGCCACAGTGCTGAAGTTAAAGCCTAAGAATGCCCGAATGGATGACCATTTTGTGTGTAAATTTGATTACACTGTGTAACAATTTTTTTTTTTTTGTTCCTGGGTAGTAAGTGTTATTTCCTAATTGCTTATGCCTCAAAAGTCTAGAAAATGGCTATTATTCCCCACAAACTTTGCTTTTGTGACCAGGACAGTGATATTTTGAAATTTACCTATTTTCCAGAACATTCCAGATAGATTCAGTGCTGAGTAAACTTGGAGTAACTTCTAGAACTTTCCAGTAATATAAATAGTAGTATAAATACAGGGGCCTTAAGCCCACCAGTTCAGTTTAGTTCCAGCTGCCTAAGTGGATACATATCTGCATTTTTCTGAGATGGCATCAAGGTCATAGGAGACTTCAAAATGGTGGCATTCCTGATGGGTCTCCAAGGCGGTTTTACCAAGTTTCCCTGCTATCTTTGCCTTTGGGACAGCAGGGACACCAAGGCGCACTACCACAGGCGGGACTGGCCACAGCGGACCGAGTTCTCTGTGGGGAGGAACAACGTCAAGTGGGAACCACTGGTGGACTCCCAGAAGGTGCTGATGCCACCACTGCACATCAAATTGGGCCTTATGAAACAATTTGTCCGAGCTCTAGATAAGGAGTCGGCAGCCTTCAAGTACCTTCAAGACTTCTTCCCTAAGCTGTCTGAGGCAAAGGTCAAAGCCGGTGTCTTCGTCGGACCACAGATAAAGAAGATCCTGGAGTGCAATGAATTCCCCAAGAAGCTCACTAGTAAGGAGAAAGCGGCTTGGAACAGCTTTGTCGCAGTGGTTCGGGGCTTCCTGGGCAATCACAAGGCCGAAAACTATGTGGAGCTGGTTGAGACTCTGGTGAAGAACTACGGCACAATGGGCTGTAGGATGTCCCTCAAAGTCCATATCCTTGATGCTCATCTTGATAAATTCAAGAAGAACATGGGAGCGTACTCGGAGGAGCAAGGCGAGCGCTTCCACCAGGATATACTGGACTTTGAACGCCGCTACCAAGGACAGTATAACGAGAACATGATGGGAGACTACATTTGGGGGCTGATTCGTGAAAGTGATTTACAGTATAATCGTAAATCTCGAAAAACTACTCACTTCTAAATCTTTCGTAGTCATTTTTGTATTACTTTAGTATAAATACATGTTAATTTGGATTCATATGTTGTTTTTTTCTGACTTTATGTGAACGAAAAGACACAAATTCGCCCGTTTTCTCATTGGAAATAGGTACATTTCAAAATATCACTGTCCTGGTCACAAAAGCAAAGTTTGTGGGGAATAATAGCCATTTTCTATACTTTTGAGGCATAAGCAATTAGGAAATAACACTTACTACCCAGGAACAAAAATTGTGTTACATAGTGTTATGTATTTATTTACCCAACAAATCTCATTTCTACTGAGAATCTGCTTCACCAGCCATTGCTACTTGGTGGTACTGAAGTACAAGAAGGTAAAGAAATAATCAACGTGTAGTTGAGATTTGAACACTGGACCACTAATATCTAAAATCTTGGCTCAAACCATAAAACCAAACTGCCCCCATGGGCCATTATCTGTCAAGGAACTGTCATTACATTAAAATGCCCACAGCTTGAGAATGTAATGAGGTGACAGACACATTTACACACCTTCAAAACCCTGGTATATGTAGCAGTATTCCATGCCAAATCACTGGAAAGCTGGTTAGCCTACTGTGAAATGATAAAATGGAATTCAACACTGCAGTGTGAAAGATGTAATGATCCAGACCAGAATTGTTTTCCTTTTTAGACTTTAGGAGTTATAGGCAACACTGTGATTTGTTTTTTACCCTCTGACTGTGGCACTGCACTCTGTATGCACAAACCCTATTATGATATGGACAGCTAATTGGGCGAGTCGTTCAGTTGATTAACATGGAATGTGAAGAGACTATCATTTGTTTATTTTTGTCCACCAGGAGGTGTAATGAAAATTATCATTATATTTGTCTTTTGCTTTTTCTTTTCACAGTCTGGCTACAACATTTGCAGCCCTCATCCAAAAACTGCTTGGTGTAAATGCAATTTTTCTCTGCAGTTCTTTCCCAGTGGCCTCTGGAATTTTCCACTGAGAGGGAGTTTTTACATTTCAAGTATTTAGTAAACGTACCATAAGTCCTCCAGGAATTATCATTCAAAAGGCTGCAGGGTCCCTACAGTGTAGGTTAATGTAGGGTAACCAGATACGCAAGAGTGTGCTAAATTTTCCTGCTGTTGCATGCTCTTCACAGCAAATCATTTTTAATCACAAGTGTGAGTGATCAGAATCAGATCCCTTTCAGGGTTCGTACGCTAATCTGGAAGTCTGGAAAAAGTATGGAAAAATGCCAAACTGATTTCCAGGGCTGGAAAAAATGCTTGAAAAACCATGTCTCCGTTATGAAAGTCTGGAATTTTGCTAGTATTATGGGATAATGAAAGTAATTCTGCAATTTATTTTTTATTATTAATAATAATTAATCTCAAAAGCGGGTCAGCAGCTCTAGCGACAACTGTCTAAGCAATTTACTAGTAGGAACTATATTGCTTGCGACCAAATTCCACGAGGATTGCCCCGTGTAACACCCCTGACAACGTCCTGACAACTCAAGCAAGCCTATCCAGTCAGCACACTGGTATATGTCACATGACTCTGTCTGCTCCAGTGAATTGAATGGGTAAAATGGACACTACGACGACAGCCAAAATATATACATTTATATTGATGGCTATGATTTGTTAAACAAAGTCACAAACTGGAATTACAAGCTACTGTACTCTGCTCACCAAGATTCACATTTTGTTATCTTGTTGTTATCTTTATTAAATTGTTAACGTTTTTCCCAACCCAGGAAAAAAAAAAATCGAATACAAAACAATAGTTTATCACTGACTCGGATTAAAAACAAAACAAAACTAAACAAAAAACGCTTTCTGTAGCCCCTATGGTGTGTATAACCGTAGCATGTTAACATCGCCTGTACTGTGTTCTTCAGAATACTGGATGCAGCATGCCGCAAATAGGTACTGTACTTGCAATTCTACTTTTATTCACAGTCTCATTGCTATTATTATTATTATTATTATTATTATTATTATTATTATTATTATTATTGGTAGTAGTGACAAATACTGTAATAAAAAAGACAATCAAAGAATAAAAAGAGTATTAATATTATTAATAATTTAGCTAATGCCTTTATCCAAGGTGACTTCCTTAACTTACTCCAGCAGCTTATATTGTTCGTTTTTGGATTGTCCTTTTACTATAGCGAAAAAAAGGCTTTGGACCCAAACAGGGTTGTTATAGCGAGGGTGTACTGCATTTAGTATTTGACTTGTATGTTTTAATATACGATACTTGCACATTTTAATATATAATGCGTGCACATTTGTTATTTCATTTTTGTTATTTTTCACCTCCTATAGTTGTTTGGATCTGTCCAATACCATCCCTTACAAAAAATAAGTATATTGCAAGTATACTTGTGCCAAAATTGTCTGGTTTTAGTATACTATTGGTACAATCATACTATCCTATTTTGGCAAAAGTATACTTGCAGTATACAACTTTTTATATTCTCTTTGTACTTCTCAAACATTGGACATTTCTTAGATTGTATCTTACTTCTCTTTTGCATATCTGCATTGTCTCTTGCTAGATATGCACCTCCATTCTGACAAATACTTTTAGAAAACCAGGTGCAATGTCTGCTCTTGATCAAAAAGCTATAATGCTCTGCGGCTGCCCGCCTATGTGGATAACTATCGAAAAACTAGTAGAAACTAACTAAAACACAAGTCTGGGAAAAACAAATGCAAGTCTGGAAAAAGTATGGGAAAAGTGTGGAATTTTGATGTTGAAAAAGTGTATGAACCCTGCCTTTGATTCAGTGCAGTGAAAACAGACAGAGGGAAACAAGATAAGAGCATTTCAGCAGTTCAGCTTTATTGTCTCGCCTCAGCGACAACCCAACAAACTCTTTCAGCATTCAGCAAATCGAAGGGGCAAAGTTCTTCTGCAAAAATTGACTTCTAGTTTTATTTAAGCTCCTCCATGCAGTTACTTTTCCCTTTTCTATTCCTTTTGCCTCTATCATCCCAGCACCCTGCTGACTGTCCTCCAGAATAGCTGTAGTTTTACTCCAGATGTAACTTAAGAAAGCAATTATATATATATATATATATATATATATATATATATATATATATATATATATATATATATATATATATTTATTCAATATAATAATAATTTATCAGAGAATTTCATTTTTTTATTGCAGAAAACTAGGTCATAACATGTCTCAACCTTATTATAGAATAATCAATGTAACGATATCCTTAGGAAATGCTTTGAACATACTCATAATAATAATGCTAATTGCTTGTAATCCAGTTGCCTACAGTACCCATTAAGGATGTGATGTCTGCTCCTGGTTTCTGTCTCAATAAAATAATCATTTTGAATCAATTTTTTTATTTTTCATCTTAATCCACTTTCAAATAAATCACCCAGCCCAGCCTCCCCAGTGCCATGTACCCATAGTAGATTATGCATTGAGTTATCTCCTGAGTGCTTGCTGGGTGCCCCTGCATCCTATTTCAATAATTGTGTCAAGTGTTATCTTACCCTGGTGGCAAAGTACTAAACAGTGATTTATTGCTTGAATAAAGATTGTTTTCAGAAAACGTATTCATTTAAAGTTGCACACATACACACTCATGCGGTATCCATTATTCATAGTATACTAATGATTCTTACTGAATGCTAGGTTAAGTTCAAAGTACAAATACATTTGTGCTTGCTGATTATAGACGCTGGTTTCATGCTGGGGAAGTGGGCTTCTCTTTTCAGTTATTCAGATCAGAAGAATAATTTTTATGCACATCCAAGCATTAATGCACTTGCAATGGATTATCATTGCAGAATCGTTTTGTTTGTATTTAGTGTGTTTTTTTTTCTATGTTATGGTTTTCCTTTTCCCTTATGTGAAAAGAAGTGACATAGGCAATAAAGAACACGTTGGTGTAAAATAGGATTGTGGGAAGAGATTGCAGATTGAGTCCTTCATCTCTTTTGGTATCTTGAAACCACATGTACTGGGCAGAGCATTGTCTTCTGTATTACTAGTCAATCTCAATTTTCAAACTACAACACAAAAGCATTTGATTAAATAAATAATTATGTTAGCCAACTGACACTACTGTGTTGAACGATTTCATTTCAAACCGCAGCAAATTGTCCAGCTACCAGCACTGAAATAAAGCTTGCATTTACCAACAGTATATTCCAACTGTAATTTGGGATCACAGCAACACAACTGAATCCATCAGCACAAGCAAAATGCCTCTTCATTTTCTGATGAATTGTCCTGCTCTATGGTTCTGTTGAATTAAACTTCCAGACATAGATGGACAAGTATGTTTTTATTTTAAAATATATACATACAGGTTTTTATTTTTTATACAGCTAAATCACAGTGAAAACTAAACTCTAGTTAATTGAATGGATCTTTCCTTTTGACAGACTTACTGTCTTCTTGTCTTAAACATTGTATAATAAGGCATACATTTTGTCATTCTGAGGCCATTATAGATAACAAGGGTCTTTATGACTGTTGATTGGAGTGGGGATCTGTCATAGGAGTCATTATTTCAACCTGCCCACCATTTTGAGAATTCATTTAATGTGACAATAATTAAAATGAAGCCCTTTTATGAGAATTTGCTGTCAAAACACAAATGATCCAGAAAGACATACAGTAAGGCACTAAATTATGAACCCACTTGCCAAATAAAAAGCCAATGGTGGACACCAGTCAGCCCCCTCTGATCGGCTCTACTACAAAATCTGATCAGCACACCTTTATATGAAGTGCCATAGCTGAATAGTTTCCAGACAAACAAATATCTTTAAAGGAAAGCCCTGTATCTTCCTTCCTTTTTTTTTTAATACTATCATTCGTTTTGCCAGAAAGTGTCTCTTGGGAAGCAGTATTTACAGTTTAGCAAATGCACAAGCTTAATTGGCATACTTAGTAAATTAGCATATGTACGTTCCAGTGGGGAGCCATCTGATATCGCAGTTAGGTGCTGGCCACCTACATTAGTCTCCATATGCGGCAGACAGAAGGCTCATATGCACACTGTCCTTCAGCTGATGAATGGAAGCAGCGGCCCTGTGTTTCACTGTGACTTTCATAGAATCAGTATTAATTGCTGGTTCCTTCCTCCCCACTGCAATGCTCTTCAAACACATCTTGCCCAGTAGCGGTACCGGCTGGGAGAGGTGATGTGTGAGCAGCTGGGTGTTCATTTACAGCTGGTGACTACCGTTGCTTCTTGCTTGGTCATTAAAATTCATTGGCCTCTGTGGAAATCTAAGGTTAAGCCCTCTGTGGGCGCAAATGACTTCTAAAGATGACTAAAGATCTCTGCAGTGAAGCATGACCTTATATCTATTATATTTTATTATGCAGACGTTCACGGATAAAACATTGTGTTTCATAACAAAACTGCGGTGGTACAGATGTTACCGAGGCACAGCTGTCCCTACAAGATGAAACTCTGCTGTCAAACATTTTAAGTAAGTTAGGAGAAGAAGAAGAAGAAGAAATCTCCTTTCTTGCAGTCTAAAGATAGCTGTGTTGCATAATGAGAGGCAATAGCCTAAGTGCAATAGGAAGTGCTGAATCAGGAGCACAATGCTACTCTAATGAGAAACCGTGTGAGTTGTGCATAGTTACAGGACATGGCATCAGAGGATAAGAGTGTGGGAGTCAGCGTGTCAACCAGCTGTGATGCAGAGTATATCCGAGCAAGGAAACGGTGGAGAGTCAGCCTACGGAGTCAGCTCAGCCAATCTTTATACTCAGGGATCTGACCTTAGAACGATAACCCTGAGGATACTGACACTGCACTTGTGAAGGGTTGAAACTCACAATGAGAAGACAATGGTTGTCGCTGGCCAAACGGTGCGATGGCCGGCAGGAGTGCGGATTGAAGGAGTTTTGTTCATGTTATGATAATGATTGCACTTGAAATAAGTAATCTCAACACTGTTTCATCATCAGACGCCTATGTTTTAAGATAAATGGCTAGTGTGTAACTTTTGTTATCTTCCTTCATATAGTTATTTTTACAACCCCTATATACTGTACATAACTCCTAGCATTCTTCTATAGTATGTTAGAAGCAAAAAGACACCTAATATGTCTATATATCCCTTAAATACTTCATGTACCACCAATGCTAGGTACCGGTATGTCTTGGATACAAATTGCATTATCCATCAAAATGCCACAAGATTAAATTAATTTCAAATCCTTATGAATCCCCAGCCATTGAGTACATTTTTTGCTGCTTCCTGTATTTTTATCCAGCTGCAGGCAGAATTTGATTTTTGGTCTTTTTCCTCCTTAAGGAATTCAACTGGCCCATTTTCCAGATCTCTTAAGTGCATAGTTTGTTATATTTACTTTACAATATTTATATCTAATCTGATATGATAAAACAACGAGCAAGCAATACATAGTATACGTTAGTTTGATGTGTTACTGAAAATATAAATAACCATTGCTCTGCTTCTTTGCAACCATCTGATCATTTAATTAAAATGTATGGCCAAATGAAGAAAATAGATTGCATGTCATTCTTGAAAAAAAACTATTTTGAAAAAAATAATTGTTTGTCAAAGCTGTGGACAGTGCCTTGGTTAAAGGTTTTCATGAAGCCAGTAAGCAGAATATTTAAAACATAAAATGTTACGGATGATTATACCAGCTGCATGCTGGCTCTTAACAAAAAGTGATTTGCATTAATGCTGTTATCATTTCATCCCGTAATACCAAAACCGCTTTGAAAAAATGTCAAGCCTTCCCCAAAGTCATTGTGGGAGCAATGTGTTGTAACTGAGATTGAGAGTTGGATGCTTTTCCTGTTTTGCAGGTGATTCTCATCCTTACGAAGCTGTTTGACTTCAACCTGGGAAGTGTCACAGAGAGCTCTTTGTGGAGGTAAGAAAAAAGGGACTTTAAACCTGCACCACATTTATGAGCTTTGGGTATCAAAACATGTTGGAAAATATGATTTCAAACCTTTTATATAATTGAAAGAGAGATCTGAGGCATGTTTGCAAAATTATAAACATACCTTTATTTTATAAACGTAATATTCAAGTGGAGTAATAATGAATCGTGCTTGATATGTAAATGAACGATGTTTTATTTGAAAAAAAAGGAAGACGGCAGTTTTTTCTTACCTTTTAAAATAATAGCAATTAAAAGTATAATATATGTCATGAATCCAAATGTGAAGAACATAATAATTTCCAATCCAATTCCCATGATTGTAATCAGCAATTACAATCCCCCACCAACACCAACACTACCACCAACAGGAGAATGCACAGCAACAGCTAAGGTAAGAGTTACAGTGACATTGTCTTTCTCTCTATGTTGAAGGATTCTCTACTGACACAATCGTCCTTAACTGTCACCTTGGTCACCACAAGTCCAGGCACACTAATATCATCACTCTAACACTTGCTCTATAAAGGATATTCACTTGTGATTTTGCGTTTCTTCTGCTTCCACTCTACTTTCTGCGGGTTTTAATGGGGTCTTTATATCCAAAAAAAGGTTCTGGCCAGATCTTTCCTGTTTTTTTTTCTCAGAAGTAACCATTAGTAACCATGCCAGTGGTACAGTATTCAATATGGTGTTTAATTGAACACATACATTATTGTTAATATGCAAGGCAAGCATGGCAAAGTATACCAGTCACACTACAGTAGAAGCATGAGAAACATGTAGAAAAATGCAAAATGAATGTTAACAGGGAGGATTATTTGGTAACATGTGTTTTCCGTGGCATAAATAAGTATTTACTTGATATGCAGTTACCCGTTTATTGAAGTTCAGTCACATGTTAATACACAGTCAATAGACAGAAACAGAAATGTTACGATATGAACATGACAAGAGATCAGTGTTATTCCAAAACATAATAACCATTGTTTTACATACAGTAGTTAGGTGTTTATAGCTTAATATTTGCTAGTGCAGGAAAGTAATATACTGTAAGTCTTAATAAACACATTCAACCTACGTATGAGGCATATGAGCACACCACTACCATAGCAGTCAAAAGGAGGACACACACAAGCAGTCCATTTTTATATCTATGGACTTTATTACCATGTTGTTTATCTAGATGATTAAGTGCAAATCAATAAAATACTAATTATATCATGCAAAATAAAGCATTACTGGTGATACAGTGGGTATGAATCCCATTCAAACATTCAGTCCTCAGGAGACAGAAGTTGCCATCACAGAATTATTATGTAAGTAGGAAAAGGAAAACAGTTCCCAGACTGAAGGACAGAGTTTATTTCAGTCAGGATGTTGCTTGAGTTTGCATCTGCAGTTAATATTGATATCTTCAAGTTGGCAGAAACCAAAGCGTCTATTTTATTTCCCCATAGTGATTCCCACACAAAGGTCAATAAGACTTGATTCCCTTTCTGCTTGATCTTGTGTGAAAGAAATGTGGAACAGCTGAAGGATCTCCTAAAGTACTATGCCCCACTGGATCAACCATCTCTCAGTGACAAATACAGTTTCTGGAAAGAATGAATAAAGGATTTGCTCAACTGGTGTCTGAAAGTAATTGTACAGCAAGCTGGTTACTGTGTTGTACGCGTACTCTGCAGTACGTAGTTGTCAGATGGAGAATACCAGAGGGATGCCATTCCAGTGCAGCATCTTTCAAGGTTATCCACAGGATTCATTTAGCTGGACACTTTTTTATGACTTGCCTCTTGCTATTCTCATGGCCTTTTGTGATGGAAACAGAAAATTGGTTTCCATTGCTGTGTTGTCTCATCCCTTTTTGAGGTTGATTTAGTGGGATTCAGTGTGTGTGAGGTTGTGTATTAATCACTTGGAAGGGATGCTCTTTTTCTTATGTTTCATAAGCTTCACTTCTAGGGGTTGAGAAGACGGATCCCAAAATGTAAGCTGACTGTTATTAGGGATGGGAATTTTAAACGTTTAAACGTATAAACTCTAAATGGGGGGTAAAACGTTTAATAATATGCTATACGTATAACCGATCACGTGACAAATGTCACCAAACGCATATTTTTTATGCATTCATTTTAGTAATTTATCATCAGTAGTCCGTCGCGTATCAGACTGCTCTAGTGCCACAGGAAGGGTGGATATTCTAAAAAGGAAGGGGTTTGGCAATTGCCTCCAAGTAGCTTTTCTAATTGGTGCAACAGAAAGATTGACACTGGGGCGGGTTTTATTCTCGGTTGATCTGGCGCTTCATTGGTGCACTGTGTGTGTGTGTTCATGCCTGTAGTAGGTGTGGTATGGTATCAATTCCATGGCAGGGTTAAATAACGTTAATGACCAGCGTTTTTTTTTTTTTTTTGAGTTTGTTCTATATTTAAAATGGCATCTCTAAACAAAGGAAGCCACGTTTGGAAGTATTTTGAGGAACCAGACAAGAAAACCATGGTATAAAAAAAAGTTAAATGCTTCACAGTTTGAATTGAAAACATTCAGAATTATTGTGGACGGAGCTACTCATGGCAATAAAAAGCAAACATCCATAACAACATTTGGCCGAACATTGGGCGTGATCACGTTATCCCCTATGAGAACAGTATGTGTGAATCGTGAATGCAGCAGTTTTTAAATCGATGTAAGATTATCCCAATACTGTGCTGGCCAATAAAACAATAACAGCGAGAAAATCGTGTTGCAGCTGTTAATACAAAACTTTCAAAGGGAGATAAAGTTGCAATTACCACAGACTCGTGGACCCCATTCCCCAATCTTCCCATAGGTGGAAGGCTTTTTTCTCTTGAAATTGTTCTGTAAGTTACGTTATTTAGTAATACTTGACCTACTTGATATACAATTAACTGAACAAGAAGGCAAACATTATATTAATTACTTAATATATTACTTGCGTGTGTGTTAATTTGGCATTTAAAATAGGACGTGTGGAAAGGTTTGGGAGGTTTATGTACATTAGTACAGTATGTAGAGGAGAGTGGCGTTTGATTAGAGTACTCGGAAATTGTAATGCTCATCTCGAGCAACAACAGATCTCAAAAATCTCACCGCTACTATCAAAGATCACAAACTTTTAAATCTCTGAGGCAGACTTTTTAATATCAGTCACAGTGCTTTTTAAAATGCCAAACTATTGTGTTATTTTATCCCTGGAAATTACCTTTTCCAGAAGTGAAAGTATTTCCAACTTTTTTTCAATTGTAAGCACAACTCGCTTTCGCACTGTACAGAGGGTGATGGTCGTTTTTTGGGGGAAAGTTACTTATAACAAAAAAAAATAAAAAATACAAAAAAAATGTAATAGGTTCCTGTTTTGTTGTTGTTAAATGAACCTTTAAGAAACACACTATTCTTTAAAACATTATACTATCCAAAAATGTGTTCAATATGTATATAGTATATAGTTACATCTTCACTAGCAACTTTAATTACAACCATAAATATAAACATTTCAATATATACTTTGATGTGTACATGTTTTTTTTGTAGTTAAGTCTTAGCGATGTTAAAAGGTTATTTGCTTATTTAGGGTTTATTTGCTTAAATACTAACCAGGGCTGTCAGTATCAGAATGTAATATAAAGAGTGTGTGTGTGTGTGTGTATGTAGATATGGTTTAAATGTTTAAACGCTGACATTTCAAAGAGTTTAAACGTTCATAAAAATTTATCAAACGCACATCCCTAACTATTATATTTTTTAGCCAGGTTCTTGACATATGCCATGGGTGGCCAAATGCTCAGACCTTACAAGCCGCATACCAAAATTTCCACATGGTCGAGAGCCGCAAGACACATACCATAAAACATTAAATGTTTGCGAGCAAGGCATTTTAAATACTAGCATTGTTGTGCGGTACAGTAGTTGTTAGGCTATCTCTTGATGGCAGCAAAATACACAAGAACAAGGGATAGAATATTGCCTACACAGTTTCTGTGTTATTTGTATTGTACTACAGTGTATTAAACTTTAAATGTAACACTACAGTGTTTTTCCATTATTTCTGTTTATACTGTATGTATTATGCACTTTAAATAAAATATATTCAGTTACTATGAAGCAAAATACAATAACTGACCAGATTTCACCCAAAACACTACATAACAATAAGGATTCTTTTTGACAGATCTGAATGCTGGGTTTTATTAATTTTTTTTGTATGACTGCTGCATGTATTAAATACTTTTGAGAGCACTGTGGATGACAAATGCACTGTATTTATTTTGAAAGGGATTACAGTACCTGCTCATGACGAGACGTAAGATATGTAAATATAATATTAAATTTAGACCGGCAATATAACATGTAACTATGCATTGTCTAGTCTAGCACCAGTGCTCCAATTTTATAAAAATGATTAATTCATCTGAATAAGGACATTTGCCATACAAAACTCGCTTGAGTCGTTAAATCAGCTTCTTTACTGAACGCCGAAAGCAGCATCTGCCTAAAGTCTGATCCAGGAGGATATTCAGATGAAAATGTGTTGTGATTTGTGTTCATAATGAACCAAGTGTGTATGATTTGTTGCAGATGAGAAACAGGTTTACCACTGCTTTCAGTGAAAGTGAACTCTGTCTCCCAGTCTGGTTTAAAGCCTCATACTTGTATTTATTACTCGTGGATGGTTTGCCCAATGCCATTGTCTCCACAAAACAAACAAACTCTTAATTCAAAATGATGAAATTTACTTTCAACTGCACACCTGGCTTCGAAATACCCATGCGCCACAGAGCGGTGTCGAAGGTCAACAAGTGACGAAATATCCTTGCAGTGAACATGCAGGCTCAAAGAAACAGGCGAGAGAGAACGAGAGAGAAGAAGGAATAATTAACACGAATGAATACAATTAATAAACGTTGTGTTTATTTTTACGTTCTCTCTTTTCATTTTTGTTTATTATTCTTTCTTCAGTTCATTCGAGCCACAAAGCGTGCGTCACCCAGCATTTCACCGGGAGACGCACTTGAACTGCAAAAGAGCCGCTGGCTTGACCACCCCTGACATATGCAGTCATTTTCAAGTTGATGGCAAACTGCTGCACCACACAGCTATAGCCCTTCATAACCTCTTAATTGCAACTTCAGAATTTGAGGTGTATCATTATCTAAAGTTCAGTTTGCTGGATGGGAATGTAGGTAACATACTGTAAGGTTTTAGTAAATGCTGACATAAAGTGAATATGCCAGTTTTTAAACTTATATGTACTGCACATATACATACACATTGGTTAATATTATACTTAATAACACTTACATGCATTAAAAAAAGTAATGGCCCAAAAAAATGTAATTACATTTGTGAACTTTGTAACCCCCAAACTAACATTCTTTATTCCCTCATTTGAATTACTAACAGTTTTATGTGTGTCTGTGTGTGTGTGTATATATATATATATATATATATATATATATATATATATATTGTGCTCTGCAAGTGTGTGTGTTTTGTGGTCTGGGGCCAAGATGGCTGCCTTTGCACAGCTTAATTGTTTGTTTAAATGTTTATTTAATTAGAAAAGTGTGGAATGTAGCCAGTGGGTAATTGATTGATTGATTGATTGCCAATCAACCCCTGGCCACATGGTATAAAAGTAGACAAGTACATGTTTGTTTGGAGCGGGTTGGGGGTTGGGGGTTGGGGGTTGGGGGTTGGGGGTTGGGCTTAGACATAAGTGTAGTATGTATGTATATTTTAAGGAGTAAGTAGCAGGGTTCTGGAATATATAGCGTTATACGTCCCCACATGTTGCTACAACTGCTTAAATAGCGTCCCTGTCATTTTTCTTTTCATTGTTAACATCCTGACAACTTTTTATACTTATAACTTTAAAGTCTGTTTCAAAGCTATTTTAAAAAAATGTCCACTCTAGTGCACTGTGGTTTGAGATCTGTCCTCCAATTCATCGCAGGAAGAGCGATTAAAAAACAAAGAAACAAACATAACAACAACTGCTCTGGCGTTTCTGTTCCATACCACATCATGGATCATTATTGCTGTGTTACCTTTTGTTACCTGTTTGGCAAAAATCCTTACACTGTCAGTGCACTTGAGCGGACATTTTGAAAAGAGCTCCGAAACATACTTTATAAGTGTAAAAAGTTGTCAGGATGTTAACAATGAAAAGAAAAATAACAGGTATGTTATTTAAACAGTTTTAGCAACACATGGGGACGTATAACGCTATATTTTTCAGAACCCCGCTATTTACTCTTTAAGAGGGAACATAGCCCACAGTGTTGAACTATAGGGAGCTGTGTGTACAGTACATCTGAAGAGATTCTTCTGCACAAATTTGATGCTACCTTAGACTTACAGGGGAAACAGCTGCAGATCCTGGCTCAGACAGCCTGCTGGGTTTAAGGAGGAGAAACACTTGCATTCAGTCAATTCATAAATAAATGTTGAATACTCAGCAAACCTGCCACCTATTTTGCAAATCAAGCTGTTTACTGAGTATCATGTAGCCTAATTATCCAATTAATGACCTTTCATTAATCAATTACAGTGCTTTTTGTGGTCAATTAATTTTCAGTGTGAAAAGGGCATTGACATATGCAAAATGTTGGATTAGTTATGATAGCTGTGATTTATTAAATGTCTCGTCTCCATCGCATCATTAGTGTGCTTTTCTGCATGCCCTTGTTGGATTGTTCTGAAGCTCCATCTTAAACAGTTATTAAATGTCATGTATCTGCATTTCACCTCAAACACCAATTTTAGATGTTTAAAAAAAAAAAAAAAGATTGAAAGGCATTATCTTTTAAGTACTTTAATGACCCAACACAGCAAAACATTTCCCCCTATCTGATTTGATCCGTTTAAAAGTGGAAAACCTTAATTACTGTGGAAACTTCTCAAAATGTGGTGTCACTCATGAAGATTGGTTTAACAGTGACATTAGATTTATTATTATTATTATTATTATTTATTTCTTAGCAGACGCCCTTATCCAGGGCGACTTACAATTAGTCTCTCAAAGGGATAATAAGAGCTAATTACAAGCCCACGGAGAGCTGTATGAAACCGTATCAAGTAAATGTATTTTTTTAAAATAAATGTGTATGCATGTTCCAATATGGGAAAGGTTTATTAAAACTGTAGGATAGAAGTAAGAGTAGCAATACCACAGGGTATATATTATGGGCCTCTTAAAGTTGACATTACTCTAACGCTGTGCTTGTTAACATTTTCTTAAAAAAGATTAAACATAAAAGATGTTGCAGCACAATCTCTGAATGCATCTTGAAAAGCTGCAGCATGCTCTGGAGATGAAGCCGTTGAGTTTTGTGAAAGTGAGAGTCATGGAGTCTATTCATTTGGCTGCCTTAGGAGAGATTTAAAAAAAAAAACCTTGAAAAAAATCTTCCACTGTGAGTTAAGCAAAGAGCAATGCGGGCCAGGCTATGGTGAGGGCAATGAAGAGCCACACTGCTTAAATTAAAAAGAAAGAAAGAAATACATAAAATAAGACATTTACAGAATCTGCACACAATATTTAAGCACCTGCCATCTGTAGCAGAGTTTTGTACAAGGGGCTGTCCCTCACACAGTGATATATTTAGTTGTAAAGGCGTCACTGACATTCTGTAATATATACAGTAAGATTGCATCTCGTTGTTGCAAAGAGGTTTCACTCTACGAACCGAGGCTGTTTTTCCACTCAGCTACATAAAACGTCAATGTAATATAACCCTCATTTTATCTACCTGTTAAATGAAATCATACATTTTCCATTTGCACTAACAACTTGTCCAATTAAAAAAAAAAACTTTCCTGAGCACTTCACAGGCAAGAAATGGTGTGATAAATCAAATCTTGGTACTGCAAGGGTAAACTCTTCGAAAAAAATGTTACCATGAAATATAAATCACAGCTCTTATTTCTTAATTCATTAATTAAAAGGAGAACGTGTAATGCAAGTGTCAGCTTTGAAGATCTACAGAGCTCATGCAGATTTCTTGATGCTTTTCTGCTTTGCCATCGACAGACCCTTTTTAAGATTTTTTTGCCTCAATAATGTTTTATTCTGTGCAATGTTGTATTATTGCTGTTGCCAGAGGCCATAAAGGGATGCATTACATTTATTTCCCATGTTCCGTCCTGGTCATCCAAGCCGACAGGCTTGTGCTGAAGGCACAGTCATATCCCATATGTCATGTTCATCTGTGAGCCACTCTATATGTACAAGAAGTGTATGAGTTATGGCAGACCTTGTACCCCACAAGTTGCAGGAGGTGTGAGCTGTGATGTACTGATGGCATGATAGGGGGATTTTCTTTTGCAAGGTATTTGAATGCTAATATTGCTATCACTAACACTTCTGCTAATTTCAATGCCCACAGGTTTAACTGAGGTGTGTTGCACTGTGTGATTAAAACCCTTAACTAAATTAGGCTTTGGGAACACTGCAAGCCATCAGACACTCTATTCAGAATACCCCAAAAATCACATCGTCAAAAATGATTTTTCATGTTTCGAGAAACAAATAGGCCTGTCCTTTGCTCCCTGAAAAGAATGTCACACATATTTGGTTACATTAATGTCAACTTAAGTGGAATGGATTTTCCCATAATGACGAACACATTGCTAGACTCGGCATGGATATACTGTTCTGAAGGGCCATTTCTCCCATGTCATCGAAGCCAGATTTTAAAGACAATATAAAGCAATGTTTGTCATCCTCGCCCCTCTTCAGTATAAGTCCTCAGACACCAGGACGTACAGTGAGTCCTTATAGTGGCAGAGTTTAACTGGAGTATATGCAGGTTCAGTTGCAAGGTTTCTTTAGTTCATCACATTTATGTGGTGGAGTATTAGGACCAATTTTAGATGAATGGTTACAAGTTCAATGTACAAAAGGACTAGCCCCTTTCCAATCATTATTACAGTACCTTTAGTGCTGATGCCTGTAACCTCTACAAGTTGCATTCCCCCATTCTGTTCACAGTAATGTGAAAATAGAATTCCGATAATGAAAGTAGGCATACACTGTACCACGATTGCTTCATAAAGACAGCAGAGGGGTTTCAATGGGACTTATAAATTACCTGGACAAACCTTCTAATGGATTTGCGTTTGAAAATGAAGCCTTTGATTTGCTGCGCCTGTCGCTGAAGAAAGATTTAAGTCGCTTAAATGCATGCCAACAATCCCAACAAATTACAGCCTGACATGGAAGCAGTCTTAATTGGTCACTGCAAAATTAAAAAAGGAAGTGCGGGGAACAGAAAGAAAACTGTTCAGCATTTTAACTGACTAGAAAACTTGCTGCAGTTCATATAAACTCTCATAGTCTGTGATTCTGTCAAGCTAAAGAGTGCCACTGGGATGTGGATTTCGCAACTTTGTCCTTGAAGGATAATCATTACCCCTTTATGATTTGCTTGGATTTGGATGGGTTTCTAGGGATCAAGTTTAGAGTGGAAGTAACAGGGGTATTAAATCATGCAGTGGTGTGGTGGGCCATAAGGAGCTGATCAATAGCAAGATGATGTCATTGTCCCATGCTCCATGCATTGTTGACCTCCATTTTGATAAATGTTGCAAGTGCAATTCGGCTCAAATAATTCATGAGTTTAAAGGGACTGTATTTCAATTGAACAGAAAACATTTGATAACACCGTGTAACAATTATTATTTTTTTTTGGTTCCTGGGTAGTAAGTGTTATTTCCTAATTGCTTATGCCTCAAAAGTATAGAAAATGGCTATTATTCCCCACAAACTTTGCTTTTGTGACCAGGACAGTGATATTTTGAAATTTACCTATTTTCCAGAACATTCCAGATAGATTCAGTGCTGAGTAAACTTGGAGTAACTTCTAGAACTTTCTAGAACTTTCCAGTAATATAGATAGTAGTATAAATACAGGGGCCTTAAGCCCACCAGTTCAGTTTAGTTCCAGCTGCCTAAGTGGATACATATCTGCATTTTTCTGAGATGGCATCAAGAGGCTGCAATGGTGGCATTCCTGATGGGTCTCCAATGCGGTTTTACCAAGTTTCCCTGCTATCTTTGCCTTTGGGACAGCAGGGACACCAAGGCGCACTACCACAGGTGGGACTGGCCACAGCGGACCGAGTTCTCTGTGGGGAGGAACAACGTCAAGTGGGAACCACTGGTGGACTCCCAGAAGGTGCTGATGCCACCACTGCACATCAAATTGGGCCTTATGAAACAATTTGTCCGAGCTCTAGATAAGGAGTCGGCAGCCTTCAAGTACCTTCAAGACTTCTTCCCTAAGCTGTCTGAGGCAAAGGTCAAAGCCGGTGTCTTCGTCGGACCACAGATAAAGAAGATCCTGGAGTGCAATGAATTCCCCAAGAAGCTCACTAGTAAGGAGAAAGCGGCTTGGAACAGCTTTGTCGCAGTGGTTCGGGGCTTCCTGGACAATCACAAGGCCGAAAACTATGTGGAGCTGGTTGAGACTTTGGTGAAGAACTACGGCACAATGTGCTGTAGGATGTCCCTCAAAGTCCATATCCTTGATGCTCATCTTGATAAATTCAAGGAGAACATGGGAGCATACTCGGAGGAGCAAGGCGAGCGCTTCCACCAGGATATACTGGACTTTGAACGCCGCTACCAAGGACAGTATAACGAGAACATGATGGGAGACTACATTTGGGGGCTGATTCATGAAAGTGATTTACAGTATAATCGTAAATCTCGAAAACTACTCACTTCTAAATCTTTTGTAGTCATTTTTGTATTACTTTAGTATAAATACATGTTAATTTGGATTCATATGTTGTTTTTTTCTGACTTTATGTGAACGAAAAGACACAAATTCGCCCGTTTTCTCATTGGAAATAGGTAAATTTCAAAATATCACTGTCTGGTCACAAAAGCAAAGTTTGTGGGGAATAATAGCCATTTTCTATACTTTTGAGGCATAAGCAATTAGGAAATAACACTTACTACCCAGGAACAAAAATTGTGTTACATAGTGTAATAAATCTGAGAGCGAGAAAATGAAACTTGCACTCGTTCATGTATTGTTGTGTTGAATTTCCTGTTTCTACTTAATCAGTATTAGATAAGCAAATAAATAGTAAGGCCAATGTTAAGCATCTTTTATTAAGTTCAGCATATGAAAAATGTGTACGCTTTGCTCAACGGCAGAGATGAATAATAATAAAAAAAGGGCTTGATTAAGAAAGGCTAAGCTGTATAATTTGCACTTTGAAGTCTTTGTACTCTGGTTTCTCTTGGTAGTCTTTTCCATAAGCTTGCATGTGTAATAGTATATTTAAAAAAACATGTTCTAAACAATTTAGAACATGTGCTTGTTTTCATGTCCACCACTACTTCAAAAAATATGTGGATCTCAGAATTAATGAATAAAGCTCTTCAAGATGTGCAGGTTTGTAAGCAGTAAGGTTTTGTTCTGATTGTCAAATATATTCTGTCCCTCCATAGGTACAATTTACGGTCAGTCCTGCCTCCAATTTATCTTATATGTAATTGAAAAATCATTGAACGTTATGTGATTAAACCTGTCATCTGTAAATTGCATTCAGGTTTAATTACATTAAACTCATATTCTGAATTGAAAATATGCAGAGCTTCAAAAGCATACGCAGCACCCGGCTGAAACAGTATTCATATTTTCTATTGATTAAATGCAGGACAGAGTTATACTGAGAAATGTGGCTCTTCTATATTGATGTTCAAACAGATTTTTTATTCAAAGCATGTCTGTAAATAAATAATTTTCTACTGAAAAGGCTAATGTAAAAAAAAAAAATCTATGGAATTAGTTTTAAAGCTACTTATTCTGTAGGAATACTTTCTTATGAATAATAACAGGCTTTTGAAAAGATAGAACTGAGCCATTTCTAATTAAGTGCAGGTGGTATTCATAAAGCACTAGCATGTCATAGTGGTTCAATGCATTTACTGGCACACTGTTTTTTAAATACTCCTCTTATTATTACTTTAAAACACTACATGAAGCTTTTCACTGGTAATCTGTCATTGAAATGTTATTGTAATTAATTATATTCCTGGTTAATATTTGTACTAACATATTCAAAGATGTTTTATAAAAAGACCTTTAAAATGAATTGCCAGTGGAAAAGTGCAAACTGTGACATTTGATTGTGTACTTTGTGGCGTTGATCAATGCAGTTTTATTTCTGCATTTGCATGGGAAAGTACTAGTTTAAATATCATCTACATCAGTATCCCCATTTTAATACCGGATGGTATTTAAAATGTGTTGCACAGAGTAAAGCAGTGCACCCACATGCATACCTCATTCTTACATGGCTGGACCCCATTATATTGCATCCCAATTTTGGTAAAAAAAAAAAAAAAAAAAAAAAAACAGCACTCGGTGTTAGGGCCATTAAGTCACTGTGGTAGTTTTCTACCTATTGGTTAAACAGGGCTTGTGACTAAAAATCCAAAAAACAGGGTACAGTGTAGGACATAAAATCAGCATGTATCTGAGCATCTTGTAAAAGCTACATTCATGGTGTCTAGTCTCACTATTCCCTGCTCCTGCATTTATGTAAACATAGTGATTGTTTTGACTAATCCGTTAATCCAGACTGCCTGTAATGTACTTGAAATCTGAACGTCTTACATATTGTCAGCACTTTGGTTAAAAAGACGGCAGTTAGTTCGGTAGATAATACTATTTTTAAATTTGTTTAAATTAATTATTTTAAATGTAAAGCTCACAGTGTGTTTATAACTTTATTTTTCATTAGGAAGTCTATGAATTTCTAGCCAATATTTTATTATTGTTTATTTAACAATTAAGTGAGCTTGTTTGCAGCTTTTGTTAAACTGCAACAGATGTACTGTTACCACCTGTACTTCTTTAAATGCATTGCCTTAACTCATAGTTGTTTATCTGCCAGACGGGGAAGCAGACGAATGTGGAAATTCACGCCTAACACCATAACCTCTACACTCCTATAAAATATGTTTCTAATTGTGTCAGACTTAATTGCTTAATAGGTAATGAAAATACTGTTTCCTGTTTCTCTGGTGTATAATTTAGCAGTGTGTATAAGAAAAATGTCAGTTTAAAGGTAGAGTGTGTTATGTTGTCAATAACTGTGTGCATTCCATGATTAAATAATACTAGAATAAATAACAGTACTTACTGGAAATACTTTAAGTAGATCATAGAAAGAAATATAGAATAAAGCTTGCATTTTCATTTGAATTGCTAATGAAAATACAGCTTGGCTGTGGGGTAGGTGGAGACTGCAGTGATTTGCTGCAGATCAAGAGAGGCCAGAGATCCTACAGTATGTGCAAGAGAGAGAATGTATTTAACCAAAAGGAGGAGAAATTGCATTTGAAAAGTATTTCAGTTCTAATGGAGGAGGCAGTGTGCTGAATTAAAAGAAAGAGAGAAGGGAACAGTTCACAGCACCCTGCACAAGATCAGCTGACAGGATGCGATTTTAAGTTTTAACTCTGCCCCTAATTGGTCTTTAATTATAAGGCCTACCCAACCTTTAGCCCCTGTTTCTGCCAGCAGTGTGCTTATACTTGAAGATGTAATATTGTGGACTGTAAGCCTTAAACATGGATACAAATGTATAGTACCTTGTAATGGTGTTATACAGGATATTAATAATACTAAGACAGAGTGAGTGAACAATTAACTGAGAACCAAAACTGTCCTCAGTATTGAAAGCAAATAAGATTCGATATACAAGATTAAGGAGACATAGAAAAAGTGATTCACTCTCAATATAGGAGAAACCGAATGATGGCAAGTAAAGCAGGTTTACCTTTATCATTTAACCCTATGTATTCCATTACTCCGGAGATGTCAGACAGTTCACAAGTTTGAATGTTGCTGTGATGGGGATAAGAGAAAACAGCTGTCATGCTTTTAAATTTAAAAGGAGACTCCATTTAAAATGCAGGAGAGAATGATGGGCTTGTCTGCTATCATTCCTTGTTTATAGCATGATGGGGCACATTCATTAACCCAACCTTGGATATGATCACCTTTCAAAGGGGAGGCTGACACGTGTAAGGACACAAATACAAAAAAAAAAAAAAATCCCATTAAAAAGTGGAAGATAACAACATGCAATCGAAATCCCATCTACAAAAGCAAAGCGCTTCTTCATCATCACCCCCGCGCCCCCTCCTTTTTCTTTCCTAAAATGATGGTTTTTATCTTGGTCTTAAACCATCGATTTCACCGATATGGAGATGCTGCATCTTGATTGTGTAGTCACCAGAATGGTCTCATCTGTTTTGCTGCTAGTCTATCCATCTGAAGTTTGATGCTGTATTAATTCTAAAGCGCACCCTTTTATCACATTTTCCAAACATACATCTTTTTTGTGCCAGACATTCTCCTGGCTTAAGAGTCTGGGGAGCAAATTATCAGCTGTCCTGCTCACCCCAGGAGAAGCTATAAATACTGTATTTTATGTTCTAGTTCACCCCCCAGCTACGTACAGATGTATATCTCTGCTGACACATGGAGATACGTCATTTTCTTAAGCACAAGAAGATGATAAACAGCATACAGGCACACAGAAAATAAACTGTTAAATTATTCATTTGTGGGAGTACGGTTTTGAAACTGTTTAGGCAGCTGACTGTAGGGTATGTAGTGTTGTATCACAATGTTACCACTTTTTATCTCGTTTCTCTGTTATATTAGTGTGGCAGGGTGAAAGCCCTGCTGGTATAAAGTGTGTGTGGAGAATATTGGGTTGGCAGGGAGGGGGTTAAATTCTTCTCTGTCAGAAAGCATGTGGGAATGTGACTGGGACCATAACAGAATGATTAATGGTTAATGAGGCTCCAGCCACAGATGTATAAACGGGGTAATCACGGGTGTCAGTGTTGGTGCAGGTGCAGGTGCAGGTGCAGGTGCGTCTTGCTGTGCTGTTGTTGTATGTCTGTAAGTATTTTGTGTAGATCTTTTGTTTTGGCCCTTGTGCCTTTTTGTTTGTTAATGTGTTTTGTTTAGTGTAAATGTTATTAAATGTGCGTGATAGCGCTTAACCTGCAGCTTTTTTGCTTCTGAGTCTCTCTTCCTGCCAGTAACAGCTGGGTCGTGACACCACCCTGTCACACTGAATAATATACCAGTAGACTGCTTGATAATGGCCACAGGCAAGATAAAACTGTCTGCTGTTCATACCTGTGAAACCAGCCTCCCTGTCAGATCTGAGCAAATTCATTCAACAGAAAAAGAAGTCTATCAGCTGTCATTGCTGCTAAAACCAGAGGCTGTAAAAGTCTTCATAAAAAAAAAAAAAAAAACTGAAGAAAGTTTACAAGAAGTATTCCTCCTGAGAATGAGTCATCAGAACCTGCTTTGTGAAGATAATCTATGAGGTTTGAAATGCTACTTTGCGTTTCATATATTCACTTTTTTCTAGTCAGGGCGTTTACAAGTAATTACTTTTTTTTTTTTATGTGTACCCATGATTACATCAGTGGTCAAAACATCATGTTAGAATGTGAGAAGATATCATATTTATCTTCTAAATTACATATGTATGCATGCTGGCCCTCAATCTGAGTAGCAATCTTGCCTGCAAAACAATAGCAATGTAAATGACCATCTTAGTCCATTGCTTTTTAGCTTGTTAAAATACCCTGCTGGAGATTGATAGAATCGATTATTAAATCTTGTGATTACATTTCAGGTCAACTGACTATGGAACCACTTATGAAAAACTTAATGACAAAGTGGGACTGAAGACCATTTTGAGCTACTTGTATGTCAGCCCTAACAACAAGAGAAAGGTAAGATATAAATGAGTGACTGGTTTACCCGTGTTGTTTTACTAAGGACATCACATCAAATCAAATCAAATCAAATCAAATCAAATCAAATCAAATCAAAGTTTATTGATATAGCGCCCTTCATACAGGTGGATCTCAAAGCACTTTCAGATTTGTAAAAACAAAACAAACAAACATGTCAGGTGAAAAACAATTTCACATTATACAATATACAGATATCACATTATTTTATTTTTTTTACATACAATTCCCCATTTATACAGTTGGGGTTTTACTGGAGCAATCTAGGTAAAGTAACTTGCTCAAGGGTACAGCAGCAGTGCCCCCCACCTGGGATTGAACCCACGCCCCCAGAACCCAGAGCCCTAACCGCTACTCCACACTGCTGCCCATATATATATGTATTTGAAATGTATTTGCTTACGATTGTAAGTCGCCCTGGATAAGGGCGTCTGCTAAGAAATAAATAATAATAAAATAATAATAATATATATATATATACAAAATAGATGGGCTTCAGTGAGTTATAGGAAAATAATTCCATCTAGGGTTTCTGTGACGTCATAAATTATGAGACCGAAGGATTTGAAAAGTTTAGTTTAGCACTCCTGGAAGGACTTAGGCTTTTGTTTAGCTTTGTTTTGTTTGTTTTGTGTTTAAAATAAAGATACAGGCACCACAGCTGTTGTGAGAGTACTTCATTTTTACTAGAAGACATTGTTAAAGGTCCCGAAGCATGGCAAAAGCACACCCCACTTTGCCACAGTACTTACACATAATTACAATGTTATTATGCATAGTTACAATGTCATTATGCATAGCTACAATGTACTTAATGTGTATATATTTTGGGCAAGATAGAACCAGAACCCTAACCCTAACCCTTTTCTGATACAATTGTGTACTTTTTTGTATATCATGCAAAAAGATTTACATGTTAAATACATTTTCTTTCCATTTTGGTAGTGCCAAGTAAAAACAAAAAGCTATGAATGGTGATAATGCTCATGAGTTAAAGCTCAACCTGCACTGGAGTTATACCTCCTGCCAGCCGTGAGAAACAGCTTGCAAGGTCGACTTCTGAGTGCATTGTGCTGTCATGTAAAAAGCTTGTTATTTCAGTGGGAAGGGTACTTTTTGCTGTGCTAGTTAAAACGCCTAATGTATATGGACATTTCAAGAAGGCAGGTCTTTGTGAGCTGTTTGTAAATCAAGTGACAAGAAAGTTCATTTAACAATTCATAGCAGACTGTCTCATCTCCAAATGCACAGTATCCTTAATCGTTTTCTGAACTGATTTTATTGTTCACTTTTCCCAACTGTTTTCAGTTTTTTTCCTGTTCGTAGTAATTTGAATATTTTGAAACAATGAATTCTCTAAATGCAGTGGCCCCAAATGACCACCCCCGTGCTTATGCTGTGTTGTAACAAACACAGCATGTGAATCGCAAAACAACACACAGGTGGGTGGACTCTGAATGTTGCCTCTCAGTTGGGGTCTTCAGAGCTTTTGAACCCTCCTTTATCTGTATGCTACATCTCTTTATAATGAGCATGCATTCCAAAATATACTGCATTCAAATTATTTTTTTAATGTAATCCATTTGGAATGGAATGGTAAATAAGCATGGCATTACTCTCAGGGGCCTCTCCAGACAATATTGAATGCAAAAACATTACAATTACTTTGACAGTTCACAAGGATGTATTGAGAATGAGAATCAATTTGAGCTAAGTGTAGAATAGGTATCTATGCAATACCCAGTGGATGAATGCTCTCTATTATAATATTTTAAAAATCTGTTTTTAGAATCAAGTTCATGGCAATCCTTTTTTTCTCATTAGTTATTTTGTTTGTTTGTGGACATTCCTGTAGATTTATGCTGTTTGTAAATATAATCTACATTATCTCACCAGTTCACTGGTAATTAGTTCTAAATATAGGTTTTAGCCACTTATTTTTTATTTTTACAAAATATCAAATTCCAGTAGAAACCAATAGTAATGTAAATGTTTTCATTAGGTGTGAAGATGCATTCCCTGATACCCCTCCTAATACTGTTTGTATTATTACTTTTAAAACAAAATCGAATCAAAGTGCTGTGCAAAACAAGCAGAGCTACTCAACCAAACTAGTTATGGTTTGTTTACAAAGCCAAACATAGAAACCATATCACAATTTGGAAAATGACACTTTTAATTAAAATACATGTTCTGAATGAATTCACAGCTATTCTAGTTTTTGCCAGCCCAGTATTTAATATTCTTTGCCTAATCCGGCACAGTGTGTTCAGAAACAAAAGAGAAAATTGGTGTGCTGGGAACAGTCAGGTTATTAGAGAAGTATACTGTATAGTTTAATTATTCACCTGTTTTATTATCAGACATCTCTATGTAAGTCACTGGTTAAGAAAATGAACCTGGAGGGGGAACAAAATATAATTCCAGAAACCAAGCTGGACCCATTTAATTGACTGTTTATAAAATATGAAGTTTATACAAATTGTGTCATTTTTATTTTTCATTTATACCAGATTTCTTTTAGCCTAGACAAATTTTCCTCCTTAGTTAACCCTGATGCTTGCATTGGTGTGCTTGAGGTAATCTAGGCAGTGTCACAGACTGACAGCCTCTTCTGTGTTTGCAGATCTAAATGACCAAATGAAGCTTGTTCCATGCTAAATGTTTCATGTTAGCTTCCAGCAATAGTTCCTTCCTTTCTTGGGGAATGCAGATCTGTTTAGTGACAGTATTGTTAAAGTTCTCAGGACAGAGTGATTTGGCAGACAGCCTTCCAAATGCCTTGCTTTAAGTTATCCTGCTAACATTTTGGGTGCACTAAATTTACCAGCAGCCCTGCAATTTTCTGTGTCCTAAAATGTCTCTCAGAAACATGTGTGAGCGTAAACCCAATGAATCCTGCATCGCTGTGAGAAAATGAAGTGAGATTGAATCATCCAGGGCCTGCACAGAAACTGAGTGAGTGTAATGTGATGGAAATGAACACCGAAGCACTGATAAAAAAAAAGCACCTGTTAGCCCCCAAGCTTGATCTGAGGAGGCCTGCAATAAGCACAATGAGATGGAGATGGAAGAATCAAGGAGCCTGCAATACAACCAGTAGATGGTTTTAGGTACACGCAGCGGGGCCCAGGGTAGCGGGGGGGGGGGGGGGGGGGGCATGCTGTCGTGGCTCGGTTACTGACAAAAATTGGATTCACCTCAAGTCTGTACCAGAATTAGTGACTTATTTGCCATATTACCGTTCTTTTTATTTGTACACCATAAGCCATGGGGCCACTGCAGGACAAACGCCGCCACTGTGCGACAAAACATTGCAAGTGGTGTAATCTTGCTGAGGATCGAAATTGCAGAAGCAAACTAATTTCGTAGGTCAGCAGTATTGGTCTGGAATAACTGCTGTGCGAGCTAGAAGCCTATGTTCTGAAGTCTCTCTGCATGTATGATTGTGTGCGCAGTATGTGTGAGATGCTGCTCTTGTGACCAGAGGAAAGCATAAAGAATGACAGGACCAATTAAAATGTTACACACGAGTGGTGTCAATAAAGAGGCATGGGTGGCTATGTAACAGGGGCAAGCCTACACTTAGAGAGCATGTCTTGTGAAAGAGTTATGTGCTGTATTTGTCTCTGGTGTTGTCACTGCATCCTACATCTATTCAAATCCCAGCTTGTTATTTTTCATCGACTAGCTTTCATTGTTCCAGGAGGCCATACCTTTGTTAATGACATTTGCAAACATCACATGAAGACCCCACTTCTCAGCAGCCTTAGCCTTGCCCCTGGTTGTATGACCTTTAATCTTGGGCTTCAATTAAAAGCTGTGGTACTTCTGTTATGGTGTTAGGTCAACAGTTAAAGTTTCTTTTTTCCTGCTGACATGGCTATAACATTAGGTGTCTTGGGTTTAGTAATACTTGTCACTTACCTTAAGTTGTTCTCTGGTAAGTACTGCTATTTGTTTTGTCATAGGATTACCCTTGTATTGACCTGATGCAAGATAGGCAGTATAAGACAAATATTGTTTCCATACCCTTCTAAGAAGTTATGCTATTGCTTCTATTACATACACACACACACACACACACACACACACACACACATACACAACACTGACTCAATGTAAGTAATATTTAATTCTTCCAGAAAAATATCTTTAACTTTTCATGTGTTCTGCTTGAATAACTGAGATAAACCTCTAATCACATGACCCCTAGGAGACAAAGCGATTGAAAGGCAGTTGGGAACTCTGCCTCACAGTTTCCTTTGCAAGCAACATACAATTGCTGTGTCTCCTGTAAGTCACATGACTTAGCCCTTGATTGAAGCAACAGGAAACCATGCCTGCTTGGAACAGGTTACATTGATCTTCATGTTAATTTATAATTTTTAAGATCTTTCCATAAAACATCCCTTCCGTGAACCATGCTTCTCTCAAAAACAAGAACTGGGGAATTAGCCCTGCGTCATGGTAACATGGTATACTGCATGTATGTTAAGTACACCAGGGTGCATGCATGCTGTATGTTTTAGTACAGTAAATTAAACTGCAGCAGGTAACATTGCAACACCTTTATCTCAGAAACTATTTTAGATACATATTTTCAGTTTTATAGGAACAATATTTGCCAGTGTACTTCACCTCTGGATGATAGACAAAACAACAATTTCATAGCATTGACACCTGATTGGCTGAGTAAGGCATCATCTCGAGAACTGCCTGCACACAGTTTAAACTGTATAGACATGCATTTGCGTTAGTTATTCTACAGTATATGGTGTGTAACTCTGTACACCAGTTTTGTAAAAAACAAAAAAGGCTCAGAAAACTGATAATTCAGACAGTGGTGTTTGGTGCAATTACTTAGTGTTGTGCAGTACCAAGTACAGCCACTAGATGGCCAATTGTTCCATAGAAATTCAGAGGAAGGTTTCTGGCTTTTGAGACAATTCAGTACTGGCTGAAAACTGCTTATACCGTGCACCAATTCTCCCACTCTGTCTGCTCTTCCCCATTCCACCTGGAGATGAAACCAGGAAAACTTAAACTCTTATTCAGTCACATACATATTTTCGAAACAATTATTATTAACTCCTCTGTGCTTAAATGATAAAAGAACATAAATAAAGATTATGTTTTTGGTTTTGTTTAGCATCCCTGGTAATGTTAAAGTTCAGTGTGTGTTTGAAGTTATACAGTACATGATAGAGTGCAGACTAAACTAAGCTGAAGCAAACTTTTCTCACAACTGCACTAGCCCTCTACATAAACCAGTGTGGTTGAATTCTTAAAAAGAACATTGCCATTCAAGTCTAAGCATAGCACAAGCTGTTCGTTTTGCAGTGCAGGCCTGCAGTGGGAACTTGCTAAGAACTAAATTGATTTGCTCTGTGTGGATGATTACTTGGATGTCACCCCTTGCTATGAGGGAGCTCATGAGAGAGCTGGAACAACCTGCTTTTTATTTTCCATTTCAAAGTTTTTAAGGCATACAACTAACTGCCTTTGCCAGTGGCAGGATGCATTCCGATTTGTTAAAACTAATTCAAAATGTATTGTAGTCTGGTGAGGGCGGATGTTTGCACTGGTAATGATATGAGGGGGTGTTTAGGTTTTTTTCATAAGCAAATTCTTCATTTTTGTTTAGAAGAGTGGGAAGGGATTGCTGCTCTTCACAGTGACGTGAATGAAACAGGAGTTACCCGTGTGTAAGTGCAGTACAAGCAACTGCAAGGGATCATGGGAGGCATATTCTGAGGACGGCATACAAGGTTTTCACCAGTATTCAGCAAATTAAGTCATGATGTGTGCTTATTTACACAGGGTTGTACAGGTGACATGTCTTTTGTACTGCAGTATGAGACTGACTGTACTAAAATGAACTGGGTTTTGATCTGTTTTGAATTTCATCCCTAAGCTGTAACGTGGATGTTGTTTGGCATGGTTATGAGCCCTTTGCATTTTTGTATTGGTTAATGGAGATGAAATGGTCCAGTGTAGTTGGAAGTGTGAATGATTTATGGTGTACTGTCTTTAGTGGGGATATATGCTTTGGGGTTGATAAAACTCCCTTAGCAATTGCTGTACAGTGTTTAAAAGAAGCACAGAGGGTAAACACTGTCTGGAGTGTGACCACACTGCCTGATCTCTGTGCCTCCTAAAGGAACATAGAATACATTCTTTTTTTCTGTAAGATGCTAAAGCTAGAGGCAACAACAACAACAACAACAAAAAAAAGATTATTTTACAGAGAAACATCCTGGCATTTTCCTTTTTATTAAAGTGAATTCATTAATTCCCAGATGCTTAGATTCAAATTTGCTTTTCCAAAATATAGTACTCATGTTTATGTAGCACTTAATGACTTTTTTGCAAGCCATGACCAAATAATGATTTAAAGTCAACTGGAATTTTTTTAATAATTTAGATTTAAAATTATGAAACTATTGGTAAATTAACCAATTTAATTATCTTTCTTTCAAATATTTAAAATGCATACCAAATATACTATATGTACATATATAACATTATATTTTCCTACGTGTCAGATGCAAATTAAACAGGAATCATATATTGGTGTTGATGCTCCTTCTGAAGATAGTGACCAGCACGGATCATTGAAGCCACCCTGACCTCTATTACCCATTCATATCCTTCACTGTGATGCATTGATTTTCAGATTGCTGTAGTGTGCAAGGTATATTTGTCTTTGGACTAGTTTAAATTGTAATAATAAATAAAATAAATACTTTATTTGAATTCATATCATGTAGAACCCAACCTCTATCAAAATAACCAGACTAGACACCATTTTTAGTGAATACAAAGGAACACGTTTATTAGAAATAAAACTAAATGAAGGAAAAATTAAAGGTGCAACAACTAAACCTAAAACAATACAGAAAGGAAGAATTAACTAAACTAAGCAGTACAGAAAAGAAAGTTTAAACAACACCACCCCACTCCCGCTGGTTGATCAGGTTAGTCTTAACAGGGGTATCGTTAGTAACACAAATATTTACTTTTGTTAAGATTTGATAACACTATGTAACACAATTTTTGTTCCTGGGTAGTAAGTGTTATTTCCTAATTGCTTATGCATCAAAAGTATAGAAAATGGCTATTATTCCCCACAAACTTTGCTTTTGTGACCAGGACAGTGATATTTTGAAATATAGCACCCAGAACTGTCTGGTTTGTGGCGCCAAAGGATTCATTCAGCGATAAGCCATTTATCCAGTATTTAGTTTACAACTCTTTGCCCACTTGCTACATTGCAATACATTTTAACTAGGAACATTGGTGTAATGCCAGCAGTTCTTGAGTATGAAATCAATAAAAATTCAACTCGTTTGCGTGAACAGCAAGTCTTACAAAAGCAAAATTGCAAGCCTATACACTTTGGTTTATATAGGGCAGCAGTGTGGTGTAGTGGTTAGGGCTCTGGACTCTTTACCGGAGGGTTGTGGGTTCAATCCCAGGTGGGGGACACTGCTGCTGTACCCTTGAGCAAGGTACTTTACCTAGATTGCTCCAGTGAAAAAAACCCAACTGTATAAATGGGTAATTGTATGTAAAAATAATGTGTAAAAAAAGAATGTAATTGTATGTAAAAATAATGTGATAATTGTAAGTCTCCCTGGATAAGGGCGTCTGCTAAGAAATAATAAATATATATTGTGAGACAGCAGGGAGGGGGTTAAAACCTCCCTGCGCAGAAAACATGTGAAAATGCACACTGGTTTTAGTTTAATTGTTTAAGTTAAATTGGTTAATTGTTTTATTGTTTAATTATCCCCTGCACCTGGTGGTTGTTATTAAATTAGGACCAGGTGCAGGGTATTTAAGGAGTGAAGCCAGTGTGCTCAGGGCTGCTGAGTAGAAGGAAGCAGGAGAGGTGCTCTGCTTCTGAGCAGTCCGGAGAAAAAGGTACAGTTTAAACCTGTTAAGGTTTGGGGCAGGTAAACGGCTTAGCCGTCCTGCGAGTGAGTCAGGTTCCAGTGTGTATAGTAAGCGCTCCAAAAACTGAGTTAGGAGTTTGTTTGTGTTTTGTTTGGTTTGTAATTAAAAAGAGCGCAACCGCGCATTTAAAATCCATTTCTGTGTGCTGGGTCGCAGTTCTTAAAGGGGCACGAACCCGAGTGAGTGGCAAGCTCGCTCACAATATATACAGTACTGTGCAAAAGTTTTAGGCAGGTGTGAAAAAATGCTGTAAGTAAGAATGCTTTCAAAAATAGACATGTTAATAGTTTATATTTATCAATTAACAAAATGCAAAGTGAGTGAACAGAAGAAAAATCTACATCAAATCAATATTTGGTGTGACCACCCTTTGCCTTCAAAACAGCATCAATTCTTCTAGGTACACTTGCACACAGTTTTTGAAGGAACTCGGCAGGTAGGTTGGCCCAAACATCTTCTGTGGATTTAGGCAGCCTCAGTTGCTTCTCTCTCTTCATGTAATCCCAGACAGACTCAATGATGTTGAGATCAGGGCTCTGTGGGGGCCATACCATCACTTGCAGGACTCCTTCTTGTTCTTTACGCTGAAGATAGTTCTTAATGACTTTCGCTGTATATTTGGGGTCGTTGTCATGCTGCAGAATAAATTTGGGGCCAATCAGATGCCTCCCTGATGGTATTGTATGATGGATAAGCATCTGCCTGTACTTCTCAGCATTGAGGAGACCATTAATTCTGACCAAACCCCCAACTCCATTTGCAGAAATGCAGCCCCAAACTTGCAAGGAACCTCCACCATTCTTCACTGTTGCCTGCAGACACTCATTCGTGTACCGCTCTCCAGCCCTTCGGCGAACAAACTGCCTTCTGCTACAGCCAAATATTGCAAATTTTGACTCATCAGTCCAGAGCACCTGCTGCCATTTTTCTGCACCCCAGTTCCTGTGTTTTCGTGCATAGTTGAGTCACTTGGCCTTGTTTCCACGTCGGATGTATGGCTTTTTGGCCGCAAGTCTTCCATGAAGGCCACTTCTGACCAGACTTCTCCGGACAGTAGATGGGTGTACCAGGGTCCCACTGTTTTCTGCCAATTCTGAGCTGATGGCACTGCTGGACATCTTCCGATTGCGAAGGGAAGTAAGCATGATGTGTCTTTCATCTGCTGCAGTAAGTTTCCTTGGCTGACCACTGCGTCTACGGTCCTCAACGTTGCCCGTTTCTTTGTGCTTCTTCAAAAGAGCTTGGACAGCACATCTGGAAACCTGTGTCTGCCTTGAAATTTCTGCCTGGGAGAGACCTTGCTGATGCAGTAGAACTACCTTGTGTCTTGTTGCTGTGCTCAGTCTTGCCATGGTGTATGACTTTTGACAGTAAACTGTCTTCAGCAACCTCACCTTGTTAGCTGAGTTTGGCTGTTCCTCACCCAGTTTTATTCCTCCTACACAGCTGTTTCTGTTTCAGCTAATGATTGTGTTTCAACCTACATATTGAATTGATGATCATTAGCACCTGTTTGGTATAATTGTTTAATCATACACCTGACTATATGCCTACAAAATCCCTGACTTTGTGCAAGTGTACCTAGAAGAATTGATGCTGTTTTGAAGGCAAAGGGTGGTCACACCAAATATGGATTTGATTTAGATTTTTCTTCTGTTCACTCACTTTGCATTTAGTTAATTCATAAATATAATCTATTAACATGTCTATTTTTGAAAGCATTCTTACTTTACAGCATTTTTTCACACCTGCCTAAAACTTTTGCACAGTATTGTGTATATATATATATATATATATATATATATATATATATATATATATGCGTTGAACCTTGCATCAGAAGGTTTTAAGTCTACATCCGACACTGGCAGATGATTAAACTCAATCTACTGTAAATTGCAGTAGTTCATTATGGTTATGAAATGCCATATTCATTTACTAAATTACAGTTTATTAAAAATATGAAGTACTGAAACACCGGCTTCATTTCCACTACCAGTGGTGCAGTAGGAGGAGGAAATCACCCCACTGTCTTAGCGTGCTGGCTTTTAAAAAGGCATGATAGTTGTTTGTTTTTTGTCCAGAGTTTGTTTGTCAGTATCTGTTTGTTTTGTCTGTCTGTTTTGGCCAATGCGCCGTTTTGTTTTACAAAGTTTTTTTGTCTGTTTAAACATTTTTTATTTTACAATAAACGTGCAACAGCGCATTTTTATCACTCACCAGTCCTGTCTGTGTCCTTTGTTCTTCCGGGTCTGACGTCAACGCTCAAACCATCCTGTGACCGCATTGTAATCCAGTTTGAATACAAGATCTTAAGTCAATGCTATTTGAATCTAAATATCTACTTACCCATCACACGTATACTTTTAGAAAGGTGGAGCCGATAATACATGTATGTTTACCCAGGAAAATCTGTAGTTATGTTTACTGTTCTGCAAAACTCTATATTGTAGATTCGACTTTATTAAATTCCAGTGGAATAAGGACACACATTTGATCTGCTTTATTAGTGTCATGACTGGTAAAATAGTTTAGTGAGTTTCAGCTAACGAGTAATGCAAATTTAAATAGGCAGAAATAGAATGTAGAAAAAAAAGTCTCATCTAGAAATAACTGCCTTACAGCTTTTTTGCGCAGCTTTGTCACGATGTCACATTACTCTGAAGTGAAGGGAGTTCGCTGAAAGCTTACTGGTTCTTTGAGTAAGAAAAAGGTTTAATACAAGGTTAATACAATCTAAAGCTAAATGCTGTCATAGTAATGATGTATACAATCTATATAATTATTTTGCCATAGGGGTAGCAGTAGTATCGACCGTTAAGTTATTGCTTTTCTTTCATGTTTTGCTGCTGTTTTAAGATTTCTTTCATGTTATTCTTTTCAGATAATGCTGCTGACTGACCCGGAGATCGAAAGCAGCTTGCTCATCAGCTCGGATGAAGGGGCCACCTATCAGAAGTATCGACTGAGCTTCTACATTCTGAGCCTACTGTTTCATCCCAAGCAAGAAGACTGGATCCTGGCTTACAGCCACGACCTAAAGGTGAGAAACGTCCACCAGAAGTGTGATGTCATGGACAAAGTCCACTGGTGCAGACAAGCCGGAACGGTACATTTTTCTATAGGCAGAACCTTGACTTAAGAAACTTGCAGTACCAGAACCGCTGTTTTTGTTTTATCTGATGAGATCGAGGAAGAAATGTATTCAGAATGTCGTGTAAAATGTAATTGTCCACAGCTGTTGGCAGATACAGTCTTTTACAAATACATTTAAAAACAAAAACTATTCTAATTGTACTGATACAGTTCTTAAGTTGATGACGAATAAAAAATAACTGAGTATTGATGTGATTCCTACTTTTATTGGATGCAGAGCTCCAGAAAAAAAGATGGAGGGAGGATGTGATGTACTGAACAGGGCATTGTGGGGCTTGAAGTTCTGCACTGGTGATGACCTCATAATCGAAAGGACTAGAAAAAAGCATGCATAAAAATAGCCAAAAAATAAACAAACCACCAAAGACAATATTTACCCGTTAGATGCTTTCAAAACAAGCCAAATATGGCTGGAAAACCGCCAGTCTGGCAGAACTGATCAAGGGGGAGTAACCTATAAAAGTTGCGCGTGAACATTACCTATTAAATGTACAAAAAATAAACATGAATTTGTATAATTTTTGCTTAAACAAATTCGTATTTTAATTGGAGTTCCAGTACTTTCAGAAACTAGGCAGCTCATATTTCAGATCCCCACTGAAGATGGCACGTCTCATTATTTTACAGTATCCAAATATCAATATCAGTAATGTTTACTTCGCATGGGAATTCCGTGACAATTCCGTGACATTTCTGTAAAATTGCTATGGCTTTTATAGTTCACTGTGTTTATTCACTCATCTCCTGGCTGAGTTTATTGATATATTTTTTTAAAAACTTTGACTTGTTTTTACAGTAAATTAAATGATCTGTTACTGCAAAAGACACATCATTCACTGTAGTTATTATTTAGTTATTCATAACGTATCAACTGGACTGTAGTAACAAGATTTGCCCATAAGGAGGTGCTATGTGCTATACAAATATCTGACCTAAATCAGAAGTGAAAAATATCAGCCACACTGTTCTGTTCTGTTTTCTCCCATTCTCTAGTTAGGAGTTATTTACACCCTCTATGTTATTGCTGGTAAAGGAGTCCCTTTGTATGTAAATGCGGACTGTGCCCAAAAGGGTAAGAAATAAATAAACACACTGCTTTAAGTCTCTGTAGTTCCATCTCAAACAGCAAGCTTCTTTTTTGTGTGCAGGGTCGAATAATTGACAAATTCAGGACAAAGTCTCCTGGTAGAGTTGTATTGATTTTCAATGTAATGAGACACAGCACTTTTAAGCTGATTTTCTTTTTTTTTCTTTCCTATTATGTTAGATCTTCCAGAGTGAGGGTGGAGAATTCTAAAACTGTTTTATGACTGTAATGGTACCATTAAACGATGGTTTGAGCTATCTATTATCCACTTTTATATCCTACTTTAAGAATAAAATGCAAAAACTTCATGAGATTTGTTGATACTAACTATACCTCATTTGTTTCCCATTGGGGGAACACAATTACTGTCTAGGATATTGAAGAAAATCACTTAGTTGTGAACATAATGTGACAGACTCCCTCTATTGGTAAATGGTGATGTGTTTAAACTCAATGACAGCTGTGCTGGAGATTACAGAGTTGCTGGTTCATATCCGACAATCCAGCCTTCATTTACATCTTGCCCTAAATTTAATAAAACACCCCTGTGCATTGCTCATGTTTCGGTGTGTGTTGCTGCACATATGATTGCTTAGATCAGTTGGACTATTTGGTATAAGAACACAGTTGAAGAATTTATTGGTCATTGGAGAGATACTGGAGAGTCAAGTCTGGCACAAACTGTATGCATATTCATTTGCAAATATTTTTTGGACTTGAGGACAGAAGCTGCATTTATGTTTGTTATTCTCCAACCTTGTCGTTTCGATTATTTTAATGTACATGTCACACCAATAGCAATAGTTATTAACAGCTGCAGCCATAGCATAATGGAAGTCAAGACTTGCTTCAGATATAAATTATTTGTTTTGCTCTGATCCCATCTGTTTGTAAACTGTAATCTGCATTCATTACAAGACAGGGAACTGTTTGCGCTTAAAATCCGCAATGCCAATTATATTAGTTCATGGAAATGTTTGACTGCATTTAACCTGTGAGTGAGTGTGATTCATTGCGATGGGGTTGTGGTGGCCTGTTTTTATTAGGGAAACAGTAAACTATTAACTGGCATACATTGACATTTCATCAGTATGTATTGCTGTGCATTTTTATTAAATGCTTTTACCTTAAAATATGAAAGGTACACGACTTGCAAAGCACCTGTACTGTTGAACTACACGACTCATACAGCGTAAAATGCATAAAATCCAGGGAAAAGCAAATGTCTTATATACTTATATAATAAAGAGGTTTTCATAAGCTGCCTTTTTATTGAAAGGGTATGAGAAAAAACATGATGCAAAACAATACAACTCCACCAGCAGATTGCCCTGGGATGTCTATTAAAAAAAAAAAAAACTTAGCCAAGAACAGCAGCTGCAGAATGTAACTGTTTTAGTTAATATTGAAGAGTAAACACAGGGAAATAAAGACAAGACCTACAAGAACACAGGTTGTGTTTCAGCACCTGGGACAGTGCATATTGCTTCTATTAATTGAAATACAGTATATTTTCCCATTGAATGAACACACATCATTTAGCACTGTATTGTTTTTATTATTAATACTGCACTATAATTAAGCACACTTTGATACAGATTCTCCCTAGAAGATGGACTTTAAAATGTTATTTGCTTGCACGTTTCCTTTTATAGTAAATACATGAATTAATAAATATTGGAAATCGGACTGAAGTCATATTTTTAAAAAAAGAAAGCTATCATATAAAAAATCAATGTACTATATGCCAATTTCAACAATAATCTAGCAATACAGTGTTATATAATGTTTACAATGTTGCAGTGAACTGTATAGCTACAGCCAACAGCCGAAGTATACTCTAATTGTTAAATCACATCAAAGGCAGATGCTGATTTAAATGCAAAGTGGTCAGTTTTAACCCAGTTTTACAGTATGCAATCCTTCTTGACTTTACTATTTAATGTTAATGCAGCTGATGAATATGACTAAGGGAAATAGCAATAATCTGATGGCACGTATTCAATATTTGCTGTTCTATATGTAAAACAGATTTGATCTGAAATCAATGATATCTTCTTTTTAATTCTGTAAGCCTGCCCATTACAGTGGGACTTTTTTTTTTCTTTACGTCAATGACAATCCTAACAAAGCCACTAGAAAAAGATTTAAACTGAGAAATATTACAGTGTCTACTTTTCTCATATCTTTTTAAAAATGGTATTGGTAGTCATTTAATGTACCTTATTAATTATAGTCACACAGCTTCTCCAACACACATGCACAAGCCAATAGACAAGAGCTAGGAGAAACTGTCACCGACGTATTTGTTGAGCAGTCAGCTTGACATTATAAAAGATAATTTCTAGTTTGCTTCAGGTTACTATCACCATAAAAGTTCAAATTGAAAGCAGAGAACAATAAAAGTAAAAATGAGGTTTTGAAATGAGAAAAAAATAGTTAAATGGACTCCCTGAAATTATGTAATGTCCCCAAGATTGTAAAAGACAATGTAACTAATGGGAGTTGTTAAGATGGCATACCAGCGGACCAGCATGCCATGCTAATGACTATAGCAATGAAGAGCAGGTTGAGCATCTTCCCTTAAAGTAAACTGGACCAGAGACTGCAGATAGCACTGTATGTTTAGGTCCAATAACAGCTGCTGAGAACACAGCGTTTTAGTAAAGGCCTTTAACTTTTAATTGGTAATAATAATATTGCAAAATTAAAATTTGAATCGATACAGTACCTTCTGGTCTGCATTCAACAGAAACCAGAGAGCCTGGATGACATCATTATTCAATCCATCACATCATGCTGGAAAAAAAAAAAAAACATGATGTCACAGCAGATTTTCATGCATAAAGAGATTTCTGTTCACCAGGGAGCCATGCTGAGGTAATAAATGATATCTAATGAATAATAAATAGATTTTATTACATTTAAAATATTTACAGTAATTCAGGGTACATCTGCTGCTGTCGAAAACAGCCTTAAAAAGATTGCAGGGAATATTCTAATTATGCATGTTCACATGAAAATTGATATCAACAGGCTCAAGCATTTTTCCAGATGTTTAGGCAGCTGCCTGGGCCTCTAGCCTCTCCCAGAGGAACAATGTTACCAACTCTTGATCACAATTTTTTTTTTTTTTGTAACTCCCTTATGTATTAACATTACATTACTGGCAAATCAAACCAGTACTTCAAGGATTACCTCCAGGTGTACTGCTTACTATTTGTTTGTTTTTTCTAACATGGCTGCATAAAGGACAACATGTTTCTATAGAAATTCTAAAACTATGATCCTGGAAAGGAAAACAATGTGTTGTAATAAGTTTCGTTTCTACCATGCACAGTGACTTATTTAAAATACATTAAATAACCAATGTAATTCTCTTTATTGACATTATGCTGGCAAAGTAGTGAGCAGTTTCTCATTTTTATTGTAAAATATTTTTGGCATTTTAGCATATTTTGGAATATGCTCCCAATCCATATTCATGCGTATTCATTTATTGCTAAATTTAACTGCAAGGTTTGCCTGTTCATTTTTTCTACCATACCATTATGGCTAATTGATTTAAAAGCTATTTCCAATCTGCAATGCTGCCTTTTTTCCCATAGAAAATAAACATAGTTTATTCGGCATCATTAAAGCACAATTTGTAAATAATAAAATCACTTCAAACCCTTATACCATTTTGAATTTGAAATTCCTGATCATTTCTTTTAACTGCCTTTTAGCTAAATGCACATCTGCTGTTGAATGCAAATTTCCCAGGCATTGGTTTAAATTTCTTCCGAAAGCCAGTAAGACCTTTCAACCCAGTTGGTTCACATCCATCAAAACAACAAAACCTCAACATTGTCATGATAACTAAAATAAGCTGAAACCTGGTGATAAAGTATTTGTAACCACCGAACAGTAGCGTCATTGCTTTAAGTCTTGCCAGGGAAAGGATTAGGGCTCTTCAGAGCAGTTGGGATATTTCAGTAAGCATTTAAAATGACATTTCATTCATGTTGGCAATGAGACATAAATATAATCCAAACTTCTGTTTACAAGCAATTGGGAAGCTAAGCTTTCTTTCTTTCTTTTTTCTATTTGTATTTTTTTAGTTGTACAGCTCTGTGGAATTTGGGAGGAGATGGCGGCTGGTCCATGAGAGAGTAGCCCCAAACAGATTCTTCTGGTAAGAGTCCACACTGTGGTGTATTTACAGATCTTTGAGTAGCCCCAAACAGATTCTTCTGGTAAGAGTTCACACTGTGGTGTATTTACAGATCTTTGAGTAGCCCCAAACAGATTCTTCTGGTAAGAGTTCACACTGTGGTGTATTTACAAGTCTTTGAGTAGCTCCAAACAGATTCTTCTGGTAAGTGTTCACACTGTGGTGTATTTACAGATCTTTGAGTAGCCCCAAACAGATTCTTCTGGTAAGAGTTCACACTGTGGTGTATTTACAGATCTTTGAGTAGCCCCAAACAGATTCTTCTGGTAAGAGTTCACACTGTGGTGTATTTACAGATCTTTGAGTAGCCCCAAACAGATTCTTCTGGTAAGAGTTCACACTGTGGTGTATTTACAGATCTTTGAGTAGCCCCAAACAGATTCTTCTGGTAAGAGTTCACACTGTTGTGTATTTACAGATCTTTGAGTAGCTCCAAACAGATTCTACTGGTAAGAGTTCACACTGTGGTGTATTTACAGATCTTTGAGTAGCTCCAAACAGATTCTTCTGATAAGAGTTCACACTGTGGTGTATTTACAGATCTTTGAGTAGCCCCAAACAGATTCTTCTGGTAAGAGTTCACACTGTGGTGTATTTACAGATATTTGAGTAGCTCCAAACAGATTCTTCTGGTAAGAGTTCACACTGTGGTGTATTTACAGATCTTTCTAAATGTCAAAATATGACATGTAGGATAATAGATAATTGAATACAAGCTTCTGTGAATTGTCACTCTTCTTTCTGAGTCTCTACAGAACTCCACTCTGAGGCCCTCACTGAACTGAACCCTTTCTTTGCTCTTTTTATAGTGTGGTGTCTCTCTCAGGTGGCCAACTGATTGATTGATCGGCTAATCCAGAACTACATTCCTAGCCGATCAATCAGTCAATCAAAAGACACCACACCAATCCAATTTAACTTAAACCATCTCATCTGGGTAATGGGTAGCCAACTTGTCTCAAGGCTGCTCCCCAGTGTTTGAGCCAAGGTGGTTGCCAGCTACAGCAACAGTACATGTATTTTCCCAGTATAAGGCCTCTGCCCTGTCACAGTAGGGAATATTTAGAAGAGTAGGCACAATTTTGTTCTCTTGATGTTTCTAGAGAACAGACAACGTCACAAGCACATCTATTTGTAATACCTTAATGACAAGACATTCATTATTTTGCACTTTATATCCAGACCTGCTGTAGATATCATCTTGGGTCTAGGGACAGAAATGTGACAGACACACTTTGATCATGGTGCTATAGTTACCACACGGCACCAAATAATAACTATTTTGGCAATACAGTAAATTATCAAAAAAAGCTTTAGTCAGGGTTTTTCTGGAAAAAAAAGGTTAGTTCGCCTTCTTTTCCCTTCTGACAGATTGTCCCAGCTACAGTTCAAAATCCAGAGAAACCTGTGCCTACAGGTACAACAAACATGCTCATTGTTTAATACATAATAGCTTGACATATCAATATATAGGTTATACTCACTTATGAAGCATAAACAGGTTAAACAAGCATAGACAGAAAAGAGTGTAGTACTTTGAGGCAATGCATGCGTGTATGGTCTAATATTGTGTATGTATACTGTAACTGTAAGTACCATGACTGTTATTGCTTCCATGTCCACAAGATGGAGGCAGTATTTATTTCCATTGTGCTGCTGCATTTCAGTTTTGTGTATCCTTACAGCAGCAAGAACAGATGTAATGCATAGAAAGCATGCTACTCGGAACAGTAGAACTCACTACAATAATGTAAAACATTTCAAGTGCTAAGATCAGATGGTGACGAGAACATACAGTGAATCTAAAGTTAATTTTCCACATTGTCTTACCAGTGCAAAAGAGAATTGTTTTTCCTGCAACTAAATAGTTTTTTCTTCCAAGTTACAGTACAATTAAATATGATTTAAATCCAGATTGGAAAGTTAAGCACTTGGGCACTTTAACTGTCTAAAGTTAGTATACTTTTCATGCTTGTCCAATATTTCATGTCCAAGGTAATATAACACCAGTTTGCTTGTTATTTCATGTTTGGGTCGCTTGTCTTTACCAAAGATTTTATTCCCACACTCCAAACCCATTCTTAACATACCTATAAATTCAGAGGTTGCTGACAGCCACATGCAACTGCAGAAGAGAAAACATACTGTACTATACAACTTCCTGTGCTTCAACTAGACCTAAACAATCAGGCTTGATACATGGCTTACCTGTCTGGTTCTCCCGTCCAATGCCCTGTTTTCCTGATGAATTACATACAGTAGTACAGGAGTCCTCTAGAAGTATTTTTAGATGTAAATCTCTGACAAGGCATTGGATGAACTACATTATTCTATCTTTGACGGAATCTCCATTTGTGAATTGGGTCAAAATAGCTTTAAGAAAGAGTGTATTGTTTGTTTTAAGCTTTTCTAAATTGCACTTTTATTTCTCACTGTATCATTGCCAAGGAAATGATTCTGTGAATGAAGTCTTTTTTAAAATATATTTGTATTTTTATTTTACAAGCACATGTCGTACTGTACTGTAGTCATCTTGATTGCAAAAAAAAAAAAAAAATCTACAGTGACAATATCCTACTCCAGATGACCCATGTTTGCAATTTTCTCCTGGACATAAATAGCTAAATATTAAATGTGTGGCTCACATACTGTTGCAAATATAACTTATTGTTTAACTTGTTTATACCTTTGTATATTACATCCTGTATTGCTTAAAGATGATTGGTTATGATACTGATATCCATTTCATGTATACAAACTAATATGTTCCCAGCCATAGATGTTTGGGATTTAGCACTCCTGTTGCACCTCAGCTTCAAGCTACAGAAAGGCGTTGTGCTAGATTACTGATTTACAACAGAGTGACACCACTCGGAATTAAAGGCTGGAAGGATAACTTTGGCCCTGTGATGTGGATAGCCTTGGTGTTCACTAAATCCATTTAAATTTCACTACAAATAATGTTTTATAGGTAATGAGTATGTGGCATTTATTGCATGTTCAAAGTAAAGCCACCGGTAAATACAATAGGCTTTAATACTTTCAGACATTTCTTCAAAGCTAAAACTTTTTCTTTCTTATTTTATACTACTTTGTATGTACATACTGTGTTGATGTACTGTATACTGCATGTCATGGTGTCACAAAGACGGCCGGAGTGGGTGGCGTCAGACCAGATGCAGGAAATAAACAGACAGAGAGGTGTGGTTTGGTGAAGCTGAGCGAATGCTTTCGCTCAGCATTTAATAAACAGAACAGAAAATAAAAGGTTTGAACAGACAAAACACAGGGCACGGCACTATACGCCAAAATAAATAGACGAACAAAACGGACTAGACAGACAAACAAACACGGTGAGCAGATACTCTAACTATTCACTTTTAGGATTCCATATTACCTCCGTCTCCAATCCCGTTCTCCACTCACCGAACACCCAACCCCGACTGAATGAAATGTGCATCTATATATACTGTTGTGCTGGGATTCAATTACTAATTAATTATTCACTTGAATCCCAGCACGTGAATTAATTCTGTGCAACCCCGTGCTCACATATTACATTTAACCAGCACGTGAAGTGATTTGTGCCCTCCTTGTGCCTAAATACAAATCCACCTTTTTAAATCACACGTGAAACACAGACCCGTTTATATCCCGTGTACCAATGACTATACACCAACATTAACACACGCACGCAACATACAACACATAATATGCACACAGGGGCGGGGCACATTGCCACACATGGTCATCAACGTTTTATCATACTGACAGCTGTAATTCTGAATTTCCAGCCGCGGCAGGGAATGTATGGTATTGACATGTGTTTTGTAGGATTTTTTTAAAATTATTTTTAGAAATTGATTAAAAATGCTGTTATAAGTTAAATTCAGCTTGAATCCTTGAAGTTGGCTGAAACATTTGATCACTGGCTGTACGTTTCAGATGGTTTGAGGCAACAAGAGGCCTTTTTATTATGTAACACGGACATATTTGGCTTCTTTTCTTCTCTTCTCTGTTGTGTTCTTGCTGCTTAGTTGGATGTCTCGGAGAGATTGAAGCTTTCAAAGGTAGTCATTTATAACATTTCTGCCTCTGCTTCTTAAAAATCTGTAGTTGAGCAATTTTGCAGGAACTGCCAAACTCGTAACAAGCAGCAGCAAGGGATCCCTGAGGGAAGCTGGTTTAGCACATGTGTAAGATTTATGACAAGGGATATGAGCTTCAGTGCTGAGGCTCTGGAAGCTGAACTCCCCAGTGGAAACTCCACCAGTAAAAGGGACAGAAGAACTGAACCATTACACTGCTGAACAGAGCAGGTGTGCAACTTTTATTATACAGCGAGGATGAAAAATGCAAGAACCCTTCACCTCCCAAACTGTTAATGCAATGAATACAATCTGAATAGGTTGATGACTGTTAGTGCCGCTTTTTAATCCACAGCTTGACAGCATAGAGATTGCGAGAGTATCATATCACCTCTCCCCCTGCCCCCATGTCATTACTGTATATACAGTAGGGTTTGTTAAATTATTTGTTATTTGTTCATTATTTAACAAATTAGGCATTGTGTAGAGAATAGTGGGAATGGCATTACTCAGATTAACATGTTACGTCTGATAGAATGAAATGTAGAAACTGGGTGTGGCAGTGTAACTAATTTTTTTTCAACTCTGTTTATTGGGTTTTGTAAAGAGCAAAATGAAGCAATAAGTAATACAATGTACATATAACAGGAGAATTGCCCACCTGCCCACCAACCAAAATTGAATTATAAACAATAACAAGACAGATACAGAAATAGAGTATATATATATATATATATATATATATATATATATATATATATATATATATATATATATATATATAAGGTAGTACAGTACAACCATGACTAGATAGTACACAACAGTTCAGCTAAGGTGGGGGCTGCGATTTCAGATTTTTGAAGTATGATAGAAAAGGCTAACAGGGTGCTAAAAGCAAGGGTATCAGATTGAAGTTTGGACATGGTCACATCTTGAGGTAAAATACCAAAGAGAGAGATCTCAGGAGAGGGCTTAAGGGTTGTTGTAGGACATCAGTAAATGTTTGAAAAATAGAACTCCAGAAAGTATGTACTCTTGGACATGTCCAAAACATGTGGACCAGGGAGGCCGGAGCCTGGTGGCATCGATCACAAGTTGGATCTATCTTAGGGTAGATTTTAGTCAATTTGGTTTTAGACATATGAAGCCTATGAAGAATCTTAAACTGCATTAGGCTGTGTCTTGCACAGATTGATGAGGAGGGCACGAGCAAGAACAGAGTCCCACTCCTCATCTGAGAAGACCAGTACAAGGTCCTCCTCCCACAGCATCCCAAATTTAGTAGAGTTCAATGTATTAATATTACCATAAATCTAAGACATACTTCCTTTAGAATTAGGGCTTGACACTATAATAGAATCAAGAGGGGATGTAGGAGGGATTGTCGGGATATTAACTGTCGTTTTTAAAAACAAACTATCGCACTTGAAGGTATCGACAAAAGTATTTTCTCGGCAGACCAAATTTTTGGGAGAGCTGTTCAAAGGAGGCAAAGATTCCCTGAATATATAAATCACTCCAAATTTTAATACTATTATGGTGCCAAGTCCGAAATGCCATGTCCGATAATTAAGGTGGGAATAAGTGGTTAGCATCAACAGGAGCTAGGATTGAAGACAACTGCAGACCAAAATGATTTCTAAACTGAGACCAAATCCGTAGAGAATGCCGAATGCCAGGGTTAGTAAAGCGAGGGGTGGAGAGAGGAAGGGTGGAGTAAAGAAGTGCAGGAAGTGAGTATGGTGCACAGGAAGATGTTTCAATATGTAACCAAGCTGGGAGATCTTTTTGAAGGTGAGAGTGCGGCCAGAAAGACAGGGTGCGAATGTTAGCAGCCCAGTAATACAGCCGAAAATTGGGCAAGGCCATACCTCCCAATGATTTAGGCCTTTGAAGGAAATCTTTGCGAATGTGTGGTGTTTTATAATATGGTTTCACTAAATTACCCTCTCTGTGTGTTGAAATCATGTTTCCAGTTCCCAATCCTATACAATAATTGAAGACAACACATCTTTGGATCTCTGATGACCTTCCTCCTTTAATGACCACTGCACTCCATGCTTCAGTTTTTATGACACCCTGCTACAGCATGTATGCTAATTGCTGTTGTGGTAACATGACTAAATGGTAATACATTCATTTAGTGAATCTTATCTCAAATGTATCTTGATATGATATGCTCAATGTTAAAAAAAAAAATAATTTCATGGGAACTTAATGGTAATGTAAAACTTCCTTGGGTCTATTTAAGTTATATTAGCAGAGGCAGATCTAAAACCCAGCTGTGGTTTACCCTCGGGGATGAGTTATTGTCCTATGTATCAACATTACTACATACAAATAGGTCAGCAAATCAATCGCCTTAGTTATTAAGCGACTCTACAATGAACCCAGAAAAAAATTAGCAACCAACAATTCAATAGCAGTCATGGATGACTTCAAGAATGGCAGTAAGACTTGGTGCATATCGGTTTGGTAATTAGGCCCACCTGAGCTTTTCTTCTCAATGATTTACCTAATTCCCTACTGAACTGTGGAAGACAGAATATACAGACACAGTTAACGACAAAAATGTTGCCGCCACATAGGCAGTACATTTCTTTTTTTTTAATATATAACTTGAGCAGTCTAATAGAGCAGATCACAGCAATCGCTGAGTAGCAGGAGAGGAACAGTTACTATCCTGTCTTAAATCAGTTTGAACCCCTTGAAACAATGCAGTTGGGATTTCTCTTACACTATCAGTTGACGTAGCTGTACGTTTTATATCTATAGGCAGTTGCAGCAAACTGTTGCATTTGGTTTCCATGATTTTTTCAGTGTTTGCAAAAAGATTTTAATCTGAATGAAAACATAACCCCCTTGCCCTGCTCCAAATAGAATGTTCTTTTTTCTTTTGGCAGTATGTGATGAATACATACCAGGTGTTGTATGTTATTACCTTTGCCTTTCCCTTACTGCTCGGTAAATCTGACTAAACACAGTAAGTAAGTCAAATCATTTCCACTAGGAGATGTACTTAATATTGAACATTCTCCAATCCACACATAAACCATTTTTCCACCGTTATTGACAATTGTATTTTTTACAGAAATGATTTCATAAATGGCCCTAAAAGAAGTTGATCATCATGGCAGGAATAAACTCCATTAGGCAACCAAAATACAAACAGAATCCTCCAGGATGCTGTTTTTTGAGTGTACGAGAAAGCTTTCATGCTTATGTCGTAGGTTTCTGGATGCTTTCTAAATCTAATTATTCTCCATGCTCTTTTGTGTCATCTAGGTCTGTATTGGATTTAGATAAGGAGCCTGATCTCATTCACCTGGAGACAAGTGTTGCAGAAGGACGTAAGTGATCTCATCTCGGATATTCTAAGTAATAGGAATGCTGTAATGCATCTTCATTTCTGACATTATAAAAAGCTGATTATCTGATTCCCTTTCTCAGGTATTGTCAAGCAGGTTGAATAAATGACAGGAGAAAGATTACTTGAGGTAGTTTAGATTGCTAAAAAAGTATTCATTGAATCCTGTATTAAAGACAATCTATCTGGTAGGACTGCCCTGTTTATGGTAATCCCTTTATATACAAATTACAGTATGTATGTGTATATATCTATATATATATATATATATATATATATATATATATATATATATATATATATATATATATATATATATATATATATGTAAAAACGGAAGATCTGCAAGTTATTATACAGGTCAGATGCAGTTCTGTATGGAAAAACCCAAAATTGACAACATTATCAAATAATATGATTAATAGGCACTGTCTTTCTTGTAAGGAGTTACATCCTGTTGAAAAAAGATATTATTTTTATTGCAAAATCAACTACCCATGTTTGAAAGCCCCAAACTTTTCATGATTCTATAGAACACCTAATAATAAAATAACGAGCAACTGTAATAAAGTGAGCATTTATAGGCTAGATATACCCCTCAGGAAGAGCTGACACTTAGGGACAGGGGTACCTAGAAAAGCACCAAGCGACAAAATAATGAAAGGGCAGCAAAGTGTATGACCATGGTGCACATAACAATACGGTTCCATTGTGGGAGCTCCACTCTTTTATAAACAGAAGCTGCAGTGAGGAAGCGGAGCTGTCAAGCTTGCTGAGTTTTAGTAGTTTTGGCTGGAAGTAGTGTGAGACCATTCATCATCATTTAGCTGCGGCTTTGAGCACTCCACTGTCTTTGGAATACCAACCAGCAGCCGGGGCTGTCATTCAGACTGACCTTAGCAAAGATTGGGACTTCACCTGCACAGCAAGCTCTGTCTGACTGTGCTCCACTTTGCTGATTCATTGCAGAACTGGAAACTGCCTGTGAAAGTAACGCTCAGCTCAGTCTGGGATATGCTTGCTGAGCTACACTGAGATTTGAAAACCACTGCAGCAGTTAGCTTTCTCTCAGCACCAAAGACCTGTTTGATTTCTCTTGGTAACACCATTACGTTCTTGTGGCTTACATTGTGTACCCATTTGTGATATACTGTAGGGGTGTTGATTGGTCATTATTTGGTCCTGCTATTTAATTTTGTATTACATGCGTTTCAATCTCAGTGATTTGAGACGTCTTGGAGCTGAGCCACCACCATTTTATGAATTTGTAGTGGACACCATACATATTTTCAGACCCATTAAAAAATCGAAGCACTACTTAAAATCCTGTTTGGTCCCTGTTTCTATGTCTCTGGACTCATTTCTTGGCCTGTGAGTTGGTTATCGAGCAGAATGACAGAGCTTCTCCATGTCAAGGTACTGTAAGCGTTTGCCTGCCTGCTTTGTCAGAACATGATTATTGATCAGCTGCCTCGTAATGGAACAAGACAGGCAGTTAGCCGGAAACAACATTCAAGGTTTGCAGTCTTCATATCAGGCTTTGGCCAACGGTGTCTTTCTGATCTATTGATGTTCACTGACAGTTTTGTGATGTAATTAATACAAGTGTCTGATTGAATGTCAATGAAATCATAGGTTGCACGATGCTTCATTTATCTTCTGCAGACGCTCAATATATCACCTGCAAGCTTCAAAACTGTACCGAGGCCAACAAAGGCAGGCCATTTCCAGGCTATATTGACCCCAATTCCCTGGTTGTTCAGGATGAGTATGTGTTTGTTCAGGTATGTAATTACAAGGTATTTGTTGATGAAAGAATCCTGTGACTTAGAACAACCTATATTCAAGTACAGCGTGATGCCCAGGCCTTGTTTATCAAGGTTTATCCTGCGTTGGCCTCCTGGGGCAGTTAAGGTTAATCCAGTTGAGCTGAGATGTCAGGTTGGCTAATACTGGTATTGTAATGATTGAAAAATGTAATAAGTACTGCTGAGCAAGCAGTAGGTGAACATTCAATAATGAGAATGTGGTTTTGCGCAAAGGAATATGACATATATTTTAGATTAATTTATTTATCTGTTTATTTTTACAACTAAGTGATGGATTCAAAAAAAAAAAAAAACAGTTTGACTTTCTGACCCGTAACATTTCCCTGTTTTCATTATAAAACAAACTTGCAAAAACTTTGGTGGTACCATTTGCTGCTATTTTTTAAGACACATACTAAAGTAATTATGACAGTAGAATTATGTATACTACCGTAAACTGGGGATACTTTGGATGTTGTTCAACTGTACACCAAAATGAAAAAATAGGTTATCAGAATTGCATTCCTTTTTTTTTGTTCACTTTTGCAAATTACAATGTGGAAGCAATTCATCCACCCAGCAGTTAGAAACATCTTAAATCTTAAAATCTAAACCTCCACCAGCAAGTGTTTTAAGGGATTCTTTTTTTTTGGTCCAATGTTGACATTTTTAAGAATAAAAGTGGATTTTTATGTCTCCACGAAGCCTTGGAATATTGGAAAGTAGTTTTTTTTTTATTAAAAAAAAATGAAGACAGAAAGTCAAATGACGTTATTGACACTATTTGGTACCCCACATCCATACCTATAAATATATTGCATAGTTTTTAAATATTACACTTATTACAAAAAATGTGTCATAACTGCCCAGTGTTACTTTATATATATGTGTCTTCCTCTAGTTTGATGAAGGGAAAATCAAACCTCATATTTTTGCTTTTGAATTGCAGGTGACTACTGGAGGTAGGCCAGTTTATTATGTATCTTATAGGAGAGAAGGCTTTTCACAGATGAAGCTACCAAAGTACACTTTGCCAAAGGTAATATTGGCCATGGATATTCTCTCTGACTTCAGCAAAAGAGCCCATCTGTGGTTACAAACATACCTGGGATTCAAATGAAGAATCGTTTATGTGTATAAATATTATTATTACATACTTGCCATCCAGTATTAGATGTTAGGAGTGGGATTCCCTTAAATATTTGGGGGGTTGCACGATTCTACAAAAGCTGATACTGGGGAATATGGCAATTTGCAAAGATCCTGCATGTGTTCTTTGTTTCCAGCTGGGCTGACACGGAGAATAAAGGTAAGGAAGATACAGTACGTTTCCCAAAGCCCCCAAGAGCATGACCCCAACACCCCCATTAGCATGACCAGTTCAGTGGGACAGGTGCAAATGAGATGCTTCTCGACATTATAAACAAATCTATCAGGAAGGAAAACAGCCATCCACAAATTCTGTCCCCAGACCATTTTTATGAATGCAGCTTTTATACCTTGTATTCTCTACTGGGTTTTTAGTGCACAATTTCTTACACTGAGAGAAATTAATTTGGTTGTGTCATTTGATTGGAAGTAACAGGAATAACAAAACAAGAACAAATCTAAACAAGTTCTTGGAGGGCTTTTCCCTGTGCAGAACTAAATGATCTGAGCTAACATCAGCGCTGTCTTCCTTAAACAGGACATGCATGTTATCAGTGCGGATGAGAACCGTGTGGTAGCCGCTGTACAGGAGTGGAATCAGAATAATACCTATAACCTGTATGTGTCAGAGGCTCGAGGTGTCTTCTTCACTCTGGCCCTGGAGAGTGTGGTGATCAGCAGAGAAGCTGAGGGGAACGTCATGATTGACCTCTATGAGGTATGTAATATTGTGAGCTGCAGCAGCTTGTGGGTATACATGTTTTGTTTGTCAGCCACTAACACTAATATCCACCGAAAAGAGAATTTCTTACTGGCTCAGACTTTGTTGTAAATTGAAGACATTTCAGATGTTTTTTTAGTTTCTTTTCTTGAAATGTTTACATCTTGTGCAGGTAAAATATTAAACTGAGGCATTGTCAACATTGGAAAGAGTGTTACAATATTTAAGCCTGGATACATTTCTGCTTCATTTCTCTAGCTCTCAGAAATCATGATTTCTGACAACATAGTCCATCACACCCTAATACTGTAGGTATGAAATAATTGATGGGCTAAATTGAAGCTTGATGAGTCGAGAAAGACTATGATTTTATTCATCCACTAGAGGGCATTGATGTGTAATGCAGGGAAAAACGGCAAAAATCGCCATTAGGACTCCCCCATGAATACAAGTGACAATTTATATTAGCACTGTATATTTCTGGAGTATTTAAAACATAGAACTGCTCCAGCAGAGAAAAGGTCAATTTTTTTCCTATTTACTATTTTTTCTTGCCAACTATGTTGGAGTTGTCCAAATATAGATACATGTGCTAGAATTGGGCCAATAAGGCAACCAGGACACCATTGCATGGTGTTTAAATAGCTCCGGCAGGGGAGGTGATCATTTCTCAACTATTGTCGCCTCTGATTTCTTCAGAAGAGTTGCAGATGAAAAACTGCTTTGAAGTCTGCTATAGTCATCATGAGTTTCAGAAAACTTCTCTAATTTGTACAATCTTGTATATGGAAGCACACTTCAACCAAGGGCCATCCCACTCCATTTTCTTTAAAAACAGGATTGTCTCCGGAAATCTTTTTTAAAAAAATGCAAAAGCATTAAAATGCTGTTAATGTAATCAAGGCACTAAAAGATAATAGTTTCCATACCTGACTTTTGCTTTTTTATATAGATAATCGAATGTGGGTGGAATATGTAATAATTGCCCTAATGGATCAGCCTTTTCTTTCCATAATGGAGTTCTGAGAACTCTTAACTATACCAAGATAAATGCATTGTATCTAGTGATTTCATAAAGTACTGCCACTTAATAACTCTATAACAAGCCTAGCCAAACTGTATTTCTTTTTAAACCTTTTTTCTTCATTTAATTTCTACTGGTTTTACACACAGAAGCCTTCGTATTTTGTTGCTATACTTTTACTTTAACCCTTTACTGCCCTGGGTATGTTCCCATAACAATTTAATGCCTACTTTTTCAATGTCATATATATTGGACACTGGGCAGCAAAAGTGACTTATATTTAATAAAGGACATTTTTAAAAATCATGTAAGAACATAGTGACATGTCATATTTCAAATGTAGAGGCATCTTTCAGCTGTGTCCATTTCTCCTAGGTAGCAGGGATAAACGGAATGTTCTTGGCGAACAAGAAGCTTGAGAAGCAAGTGAAGACCTACATCACATACAATAAAGGAAGGGACTGGCGTTTGCTGCAGGCTCCTGTCACAGACGCGAGGGGGAATGACATCAGCTGTCTGCTGGTGAGCTTGCTCTCAGTCAAGCTAATCAATCAAACACAGTTTGAGAGTCGTGTATTGAAAGACACAGAAGGGGTTTGTCAATAAAAGGCATTTCAGTTATCCTTCATGTCCTGTATTAGAAAGTTTAGAGTTCGGTCTCCAGCAGGGGTTTGACTCAATGTCTTAAATGGGAAGTAACGGAGAATTCCCAGACGATAAGTACATTCTGTTTAGTGTTGGCGAGATGGTACTTGGGGGATACATACTGTACATTTAACCCTTCGCCAGCGGTAAGGGGTGCAAATGCATCCCAACATGTTTAAAATGATCATCATAACTTTTTGAAGATTGTGGGATATCCTTAGATGTGATTTAAATGTTTATTGATTACCTTTATTTTGATACCTTGTCCTTGTCCGACCGAGGAAACGGAAGTAACCCTTCTTCAAATTGCACATGGTAATCCCCTTGCAGGGGAGATGGGATATATGTACAGTAGTAAAAGTGTATCACTTCTAAAATAAATTTTATAGCCTTATGTCATATATTTCAAATCTTAGAATGAGTCTATATGTGTATAATACATTAGATTTCAGCACTGTACCCTGCTTATTAGTTGCAAAAAACACGTCTTTCATATACTAGGTTACCACTATTGAGCCTTCCTTATTGACTTGCAGAATGGACTGTAAAAAATGCAGTAATCGAATAGAGTACTGAAAGAGTTATGAGATATGCTCATTTTAAACACGGTAGGGTGCATTTGCACCCCTTGCCGAAGACAAATACTACAATTTGTACACCTCGGAATGCTGCAGAATCATTTGGCATGGACAGTTTTTTCATGTTCCACTCTCTGTATCCCACACCCTCTTCTTGAGAAAGTCCTATTGCTCGAATAAACCCAAAACCTCTGAATCCAAAGACACCATTTGGCTGGCATTTTTTCACTGCATACTTTTGCACTGCGACAGAATAATGTGCTTCAGCTGTGCTTCTAGGTGGGAAATGCCAGACCTCTCTGTTTTCACAGCTACGTTGGCAACTTCTGCTAGTGGCAGATTTAGGTGTTAATAAGAATGTCCAAGAACTAGTCTTCTCTGGATCCAAATATTTCACACTACAGAGAAACTGACAGGTCAGCGGGGGCTGGAAATGTTACCTTTTCTTGGTGGTCTGTTAATTAGTTACCTATGACCATTTTGATTGATTGGCCGTGAGCGCTAATGGCAGCCAACCAACAGTAATAAAGCAAGACTAACAGGTCCAAATCAATACAGTCAGGAAGCCACTCAGAGAAGGAACAAAATTGAGAGTGAAAGGTCATATTTAATCACTAGACTATTGACAGATGAATTGGGGGGGGGGGGATTAAAAAAAGGAGAAAGTCTGTCATCACTTTCTGCAATATAATGGTATTGGTTTATGTTTTAATGAGATGGAACTGAATGAAGAGATACTAACGGTCTAAGCTGTGACAGTGATACGAGAGTGCATTAACTCCAGCAACATCTGGAGTGCTAATGCAGCTATGAGTGCTAATCAACATGACTCAGGTGTGACTGTGTATTTAATGCAAACAAAGAGGGTCTTTAACATGTTTAAAGACACATTTCCATCCTGTGGATCCATGTTGCTGGATTTAGATATATATATATATATATATATATATATTGCATTTATATAGCACTTTCTATACAAAAACATCGCAAACCACAGTACAGTACATAGCAGAAAAAAGAACAAACCACAGTACATTTGTATAGCATGTCACACATACAACTGCCACAGTCAGACCATTTAAATAACAGTATACACATAATAATACAAAAGCAGCGATTTTAGTTACCTTAAAACCCACTAAGATAAGACATTTTATAAAAGTGCATTTTTAGTCTTGGCTTCTAAAGTAGGGCAGCAGTGTGGAGTAGTGGTTAGGGCTCTGGACTCTTGACCGGAGGGTTGTGGGTTCAATCCCCGGTGGGGACACTGCTGCTGTACGCTTGCAAGATACTTTACCTACATTGCTCCGGTAAAAACCCAACTGTATAAATGGGTAATTGTATGTAAAAATAAGGTGATATCTTGTAACAATTGTAAGTCGCCCTGGATAAGGGTGTCTGCTAAGAAAATAATAATAATAATAAACTATAATGGTCCCAGCTTCCCTGACAAATTAAGACAGAGCATTCCATAATTTAGGAGCTCTACAAGAAAAAGCCCTAAACCTCTCGTGTTGCTTTTGTTGACCCCAGGAATAACCAACAGCCCCGCATCCTGTGATCTCAGAGTGCGGTTTAGAAGATACAGGGTCAAAAATTCCTGCAAATAAGTAGGTGCTGATCCATTCAGGGCCTTGTAATTTAACAGCAAAATCTTAAAATCAGTTTTATACTACACAGGGAGCCAATGTAAAAAGGCCACAACAGAGGTAATATGTTCACTTTACCTGGTTTTAGTCAGAATTCTAGTGGCGGTATTCTGGACAAGCTACAAGCGGGATACCACACGTTTTGGGACATCCAAAAAAAAGTGCATTACAATAATCAATTTAGATGAAACAAAGGCATGCATTAGTCTCTCGGCATCAGATATGGAAATAATTGGTCTAAGTTAGGCTGTATTTCTCAAATGGTAAAAAGATACTATAGTAACTTACATAATGTGAGTCTCAAATGATAGATCAGGATCAAAGATGACTCCCAAACTCTTAATTTCTAGTTTAAGTTTTGATGAGAGACTGCAAGGGCCGAGCTCATGTAATCCAACATTAGAACATTCTGTGACATCCAATGCTTGATGTCTGTAAGGCAAGTAGCTAATAACACCCAGGCAGAAGAAATTCATGGCTTTAGGGACAAATATAGCTGGATATCATCAGCATAGCAATGGAAGTTCACTCTGTGTCTGCGGAAAATGTCACCTAACAGTAGCATATATAATGAAAAAAGCAAGGGACCTGGAATGGAGCCCTGTGGAACACCACAGACAACTTCAGTTACTGCTGATTTTACCTGCCCAATAGAGACGAACTGAAACCTATCCGAAAGACAAGATTTGAACCAGGATAGGACAAGGCCAGACAGTCCTACTGTGCTTTCAAGATGATTCAGTTGAATTGGAATGGTCTACAGTATCTAAGGAAGCACTTAGATCTAGAAGAATTAATAATGATGGAAAGCCCATATGTTGAAGTAGCTCTGTCAGTTCCTGTAAGGTAATAAAAAAAAAGCATATGAAGAAAAGTTTTGTTAGCTTTTAACAAACAGTAGAAATAAAACAAACTGCACTGTTGACTTCAAAATTCTCAGCCAGAGAAGCAACCAGCAAAGCAACTCTGCTGTTTTCAAGTGTTACCCCTCATAGTGTTTTAAGAATCAAAGTCAGGTCTCCCAGACACAGTCTTGCACACACTTATTATTTCCACTAGAGGATACTAGAAAATGCACTCCTGCAGTTCATTTCTGCATAGGAACAGTTGGGTGATTATTTTAAAAGTATCAGACCAAATTATTATACAATCTGTATATTTAAAAGTAGTTTAAGCTTGTAACTGTATCTTCTGCAAAGGTTGTGAGGGGTTCATTGCTTGTAGAAGTGTGTCACTCATGAAGACAAAATAAGCAGTATTTTGTTAAAACCATAATACTGATAAAGCCTGGTATAAAATACCATTTATAAAGCAATGGTAACCGTATTTCTACAATAGGTATGTTTTATATAGATTAAATATTGAAGTAGTCCCAAAGACTTATAGTACTATAGCAAATTTATTTGAGCCCCCAAACAAGAAGCTTATTTTGGATTTGGATGAACTTTTTTTTTAATTTGTTTCTGGTCTGAAATATAACCTTTTAATTTGTGTTACATTTAAATATAATCCTTGGATAAATGTCACTTTTAATCATAAAGGTTTTACAATAGAGTTGTAACCCAGCAAAACAAGGTGGCATTGTTATTTCATAAATGATTTTGTCTTGAATTCAGCATTGGGATTAATACATACTGTGCCTGGCATAAGTATTCACCCCCCTTGGACTTTTCCACATTCTGTAGTGTTACAACCTGGAATTAAAATGGATTTAATTAGGATTTTTTGTCACTGATCTATACAAAATAGTCCATAATGTCGAAGTGGGGAAAAAAATCAACATATTTTACAAAATTATTTACAAATAAAAAACTGAAAAGTCTTGATTGCATAAGTATTCACCCCCTTTGCTGTGACACCCCTAAATAAGCTCTGGTGCAACCAATTGCCTTTAGAAGTCACATAAATAGTTGAATGGAGTCCACCTGTGTGCAGTTAAAGTGTCACATGATCTCAGATTAAATACACCTGTTTCTGGAAGGCCCCAGAGTTTGTTAGAGAGCATATCTAAACAAACAGCATAATGAAGACCAAGGAGCTATCAAAACAAGTTCTGGAGAAGCACCAATCAGGGTTGGGTTATAAAAAAATATCCCAAACTTTGAACATCCCCCGGAGCACTGTTAAAATGGAAAGATTATGGCACAACCGCGACTCTGCCTAGAGAAGGCTGTCCACCAAAACTCAGTGACCAGGTAAGGATGGCATTAGTCAGAGAAGCAACCAAGAGGCCAATGGTAACTCTGAAGGAGCTGGAGAGATCCACAGCTGAGATGGGAGAAACCGTCCATGGGACAACTATAACCCGGACGCTCCACAAAGCTGGGCTTTATGGAAGAGTGATGAGAAGAAAGCCATTGCTGAAAAAAACCCATATCCATACCTTCCTGGATTTTGCCAAAAGGCATGTGGGAGACACAGCAAGCATGTGGAAAAAGGTTCTCTGGACTGATGAGACCAAAATTGAACTTTTTGGCCTTAGCGCAAAATGCTATGTGTGGCGCAAAGCCAACACTGCTCATCACCCTGAGAACACCATCCCCACGGTGAAGCATGGTGGTGGCAGCATCATGTTATGGGGATGCTTTTCATCGGCAGGGACTGGGAAACTGGTCAGGATTGAGGGCAAGATGGATGGAGCCAAATACAGGGAAATTCTAGAGGAAAACCTGTTTCAGTCTACAAGAGACCTGGGTCTGGGGCGGAGGTTCACCTTCCAGCAAGACAATGACCCTAAACACACAGCCAAAGCTACACTGGAGTGGTTTAAAAACAAGAACCTGAATGTCTTAGAATGGCCCAGTCAACGCCCAGACCTCAATCCGAATAAGAATCTGTGGCAAGACTTGAAAATTGCTGTTCACCAACGGTCCTCATCCAACTTTTGCCAAGAAGAATGGGAAAAATTGAAGGATCCAGATGTGCAAAGCTGGTAGAGACTTACCCAAAAAGACTCACAGCTGTAATTGCTGCCAAAGGTGCTTCTACCAAGTATTGACTCAGGGGGGTGAATACTTATGCAACCAACAAATGTCTTTTTTTTTGTTTAATTAACTTTTGTGTCACAATAAAAAATATTTTGCACATTCAAAGTGTTAAGTATGTTGTGTAAATCAAATGGTAAAAATCCCAATTAAATCCATTTTAATTCCAGGTTGTAACACTACAAAATGTGGAAAAGTCCAAGGGGGGTGAATACTTATGCAAGGCACTGTACATGCATGCATTACATACATACATACATACATACATACATACATACATACATACATACATACATACAATACATATTAATTACAAACACGCTTGTCTCCATACACAGAACAAGATTATTTCAAAACTTGTTTCTAGGTGCGACTTATATTGTAACACTTGAATGTATTTGTATTTGCTTGCGATTGTAAGTCGCCCTGGATAAGGGCGTCTGCTAAGAAATAAATAATAATAATAATAATAATAGGTGCGAGCAGCTACAAGGTCATTTTCTTACCCAACAACACTCTAGTTATGGTCCCTTGGAGAGTTTACTCTTGCTGATGCATTCAAACTACACTGGCCCAGCAGCAGCATTTACATTCCCATATCTGTGTGGCATTCCTCTGTCATTGAATCAAGCATCACATATACCAATAACAAATGCATGCAGCTAGGAATCCAGATTGAAAACAGAAAGGCCACACTGTATCCAATCACTCCCTTGGCTGACAGTTCAAATGTTAGAGAAACTTTGAGAAGGCAAAGTATTCTTCAGCAGGCTATTACGATATTGCTTAATGCTTTAATAGAGTCGAGCACAGCACAGCTATAAAGAAAGGATATGCACAATTGAGGCATTAACAGTGTAACTGTGTTCATTTGGCTCACTTATGCAGTGTTTGAGCCATTGTTAAACCTGGGCAACAGGGTATTTGTATTGCAATTTTTTTCATGTGTTATCATTCTATAGCCACTCTGTTAGATGCAGTTGAACAGATTGCAAAAGGCAAATAAATTAATGAATACATTTTTTACACAACCTCATCACAACATTGCCTTGTCATTGACATTCTGCATGACACAGCACGCAGCATGTCAGTAAAAGTAATTCTAATAGAAATGAATTCGAGTCGGACCCAATGGGGAGCCTGTTAGTGAAGGGGATTGGAATAGCAATGAATGGAACCGAGAGTCAGTATGCTGAAACCTCCAAGTGAGTGTTGTAATGAGAACCGAGTGTATATACATGTCTTGTAATTACCACCTGACTTCCCTATCTGTCTTTACTGTCTTTCAGCCATACTGCTCCCTGCACCTGCACTTACAGGTATCTGACAATCCCTATGCTTCAGGAAATATTGCCAGCAAAGAATCAGCACCCGGAATTATAGTGGCTTCAGGTACGGAACTCTCTGTGTCGTTTAACAAAACAGATGAGATAGTAAGCGGCAAGGGACGGAATGTTGTTTTACATATAAAGGCATTGGAAGATGAAACTTGCACATACCATTTTGTGATCATGGTTTTCTGAGCACCAACGTGGTGCTAGTGATTTACTGATACAGTGCGGTATGGATTTAATTAGCTGTGATATAGAACATGTGAGAATTCAAAACTGGAAAAGCCCTGTATGTTATTTTCTTGTAAGAGTCCAATAAGCTGGCAGGAATGCACAGCAGGACACGTGTTCTCTGTTTGCATCCAGTTAGTCCACAGGAACTGTAATGATCTAGGGTTCAATTTTTTATGCCATGTAAAGACATTTTATGACATGATTCAGGTGTCATAAAATATGTAGACAGATGTTTGCTGTGATCAATTATGATGGAGTTTAAATTAATGCTTTTCCATTTGATTTACCCAAGACATCAGTTAGAAACAATACCTAATTAGATTTTCTTAATGAGCCTCTGGTTTGTTGTGTTAAATTGTTATTAATAGCACCATTTCATTCATAGCGAACTGCTTGACTTTGTCATGGCTGAGCCCTCTTTTCGTTTAAGGTGTCACATACATCAATGTAAAATCTACTATTTGCTGTTTAATGACACTAAAGCTGAAGTGTCCCAAATAACACATTTAAGGTAGCTGTGTCACTCCCTTAAAAAAAGCTAAATAAAACACCCATTGAATTGCAGCGTCACCACAATTATTTATATTTAGATATGTTCAAATTAGCTTGAATGGATGTTTTGTTTTAATGTATTTCATCTTGACTAATGAAATAGAATACATTGATACAACAAAGTAACATGACTGCGGTTTTAAATCCCAGCTCTGCAGAAAGGACACGAATGGGAATAACTTATGAAATATTCGCTTTTCAACAAAGGTTGTCTCTTCAATCGAAACTAATCAAATTAAAGTTGGTTTGCCAAATGCAGCATGTCCTTTCAGTGGCCTTTGCTCCCAAATTGCAGAACTGAATGTATGTGTGAATATATATATATATATATATATATATATATATATATATATATATATATATATATATATTTATATACATACAATAGATAGATAGATAGATATAGATATGCAGATGAAAGGTGTTTTTCTAGCCAGTAATAACATTAAAGTTGCAAACAGCATAATAGCATTCAGCACTGTGCTCTTTGAGGATGTAACACCATTTTTGTTCCTGGGTAGTAAGTGTTATTTCCTAATTGCTTATGCCTCAAAAGTATAGAAAATGGCTATTATTCCCCACAAACTTTGCTTTTGTGACCAGGACAGTGATATTTTGAAATTGACCTATTTCCAATGAGAAAACGGGCGAATTTGTGTCTCTTCGTTCACATAAAGTCAGAAAAAAACAACATATGAACCCAAATTAACATGTATTTATACTAAAGTAATACAAAAATGACTACAAAAGATTTAGAAGTGAGTAGTTTTTCGAGATTTACGATTATACTGTAAATCACTTTCACGAATCATACCCCAAATGTAGTCTCCCATCATGTTCTCGTTATACTGTCCTTGGTAGCGGCGTTCAAAGTCCAGTATATCCTGGTGGAAGCGCTCGCCTTGCTCCTCCGAGTACGCTCCCATGTTCTCCTTGAATTTATCAAGATGAGCATCAAGGATATGGACTTTGAGGGACATCCTACAGCCCATTGTGCCGTAGTTCTTCACCAGAGTCTCAACCAGCTCCACATAGTTTTTGGCCTTGTGATTGCCCAGGAAGCCCCAAACCACTGCGACAAAGCTGTTCCAAGCCACTTTCTCCTTACTAGTGAGCTTCTTGGGGAATTCATTGCACTCCAGGATCTTCTTTATCTGTGGTCCGACGAAGACACCGGCTTTGACCTTTGCCTCAGACAGCTTAGGGAAGAAGTCTTGAAGGTACTTGAAGGCTGCCGACTCCTTATCTAGAGCTCGGACAAATTGTTTCATAAGGCCCAATTTGATGTGCAGCGGTGGCATCAGCACCTTCCGGGAGTCCACCAGTGGTTCCCACTTGACGTTGTTCCTCCCCACAGAGAACTCGGTCCGCTGTGGGCAGTAACCCTTGTGGTAGTGCACCTTGGTGTCCCTGCTGTCCCAAAGGCAAAGATAGCAGGGAAACTTGGTAAAACTGCCGTGGAGACCCATCAGGAATGCCACCATTTTGAAGTCTCCTATGACCTTGATGCCATCTCAGAAAAATGCAGATATGTATCCACTTAGGCAGCTGGAACTAAACTGAACTGGTGGGCTTAAGGCCCCTGTATTTATACTACTATTTATATTACTGGAAAGTTCTAGAAAGTTCTAGAAGTTACTCCAAGTTTACTCAGCACTGAATCTATCTGGAATGTTCTGGAAAATAGGTACATTTCAAAATATCACTGTCCTGGTCACAAAAGCAAAGTTTGTGGGGAATAATAGCCATTTTCTATACTTTTGAGGCATAAGCAATTAGGAAATAACACTTACTACCCAGGAACCAAAAAAAAAAAAATTGTTACACGGTGGAATCAAACACTGGCATCAACAGCAGGGGTCACACTTTGGTTGTCTGATGCATACAGTAAATGCTACAGTGCTACTGTAGGAATACAGAACTCACTGTGTAAGTCATATGCTATATAAAATCCATATCTTGTTGTTGTATAGGTTCCATAGGTTCTGAGCTGTCACACAGTAATGTGAGCATGTTTATGACTTCCGATGCTGGAAACACCTGGAGACAGGTAAGTGTCTTAAAGGCTCCCAGCACGTATCCATTTAAAGTACTTACTACGTGCTCTTATTGGAATTTACTCTATAAGCAAACATTTTTACTAGGTAAGTTTGCTGCTCTTAGTCGAATCCGCTCTTCAATGTAATTATTTGCTGTGTTCTTTATTTTGCTCTAAATTGAATTTGATCTTACTTTCTACTGATTTTACTGTACTTTATAACTGCTCTTATCTGAAATGTGAAATTTTGTATTGTGATATTGTGTAATGTGATATTTTGCAGTGCAATATATTGTATTGTGATATTTTGTAACGACTGTAAGTCGTCCTGGATAAGGGCGTATGGTAATAAATAAACAAATAATAATATGAAACTAACATCCTAATCAACTGAGTACCTGGCTGTAAAGCATGTTCTCTTCCCTCAGATTTTTCAGGAGGAGTACAGTGTTCTTTACCTGGATCAGGGTGGTGCTCTTGTAGCTATTAAACACACACCTTTGCCCATACGCCATCTTTGGTAAGTTATAGTTATTGCTATTATATTGCAGCAGGTTTTGCTGTGTGTGTCCCTGTCTTTTGGGCACTAGTTTCAGGAGGAGTCTTGGGATGTTTCGTAAGCCTAGAAGGGAACCACACCTCCAGCTCCAGCTCGTTACCTTGCTGCTTGAGAGGTGTCCAGGGTTCATGCTCTGGGGGGACTGTGAATTCCACTCGCTGTGGTTTCCCTTATGGCTTAATGCTGAGCAATGTGTACAATGCACTATATAAGTGCAAGTATTCTCCTTCTGTGGAAAACTGTGTACTGAGTTTGAAGTCAGGCAACTAAATGCAAATCTTAATGTTAAGCTAAACCAGGTTGCAAGAGCAGGCTGTATTAAACCACTTGGAGAGATGTGAACATTGAATAATTCAACTCCCAAAAAGATTCCAATAACAAGCAGCACCAGACATGTGTATATTAAATCTGTTGCTGTTTATCAGCAGTACAGTACTGTAGTCCACTAATATACTTTCTACCATAGACAATTTTTCATTGGCTTGGGAAATCCAGTGGCAGTTTGGCACAACCAATGTATTAACAGCCTGTTTGGTTTGACGTTTGGTGCTTTATCAAGGGATCCTATTCATACATTTAAGGACTGCTTTAAATAATGTTTTGTTAAGGACTTTAAAAAAGCACATTTTGATTAATTAATTCAAGTTCACAGTTATAGCACTGATCATTTCAACATTCCTTAAAACAATTCTAACCCTTTGCTGCCCTGTGTCAAATATATTTGACTTTGAGAAAATAAGTATGGGTACATACCCAGGGCAGTAAAGGGTTAACTTTTTTTTTTTGATGAGGATCCATCATTAGAAAGTAGTAGTAACAGATCGCATTGTTTAACCCTGTAGGTTGAGTTTCGATGAAGGCAGGGCATGGAATAAGTACAGTTTCACATCAGTCCCTCTGTTTGTGGACGGGGTGCTGGGAGAACCAGGAGATGAAACTTTAATAATGACGTGAGTAAAAAAAAAAAAAAAAAGTTTGTTGTACACACACCTGTGACGTACAAGGTCCAACTTTCCATATGAGAAATGAGGTGCTTTATAGAAGAAATGCCCGCGCTGTACTAGAACAAGGCTGTTTCCTACTGCATCTACAGCAGCACAGCTACTACTATGACTACTAATTATTAGGAAATAAAATACCTTAGCAATCCTAGGTTAGATACGCAAAGAAAGTAGGCTAGTCTTATACAGTAATGATGTTGGATTGATGAATCGTGTCCTTTAAAGACTCTTTTTCTCCAAGCTCTACCTGGGATCAAAATGAGTTCCAGTAACATGGTTGTGCTTTTGTAGATCAATCAGCCAGGGACTGTATGAAATATCTTTTAAGAACAAAAATACAGTGAGTGTGATTTAGAACTAAGAACAGAGAGAAAGGCTTTGAGTTGGATTTCCTGCTGGCATATCATTAAAAAAAAAAAAAAAAATCCTAATGTTCTTTATGAATGCTGAAAATAGTTCTCCTGCTTGCATTTCATGGAAAGATATGCAAAAGCATGTTTTGCAACATGTATAATACAGGGTCTGAGCTCGCACCCTAATGCTAGATAATCGACCGCTGAGATGGTTAGGTGTTCCAAGCCACAGGCGATTATCTGCAGGTAATGAACTCTGTGGAGGATAATAATGCTACAAAAATGTTGTTTTTTTTAATATGTACACATTTTTTAAATCTGTTTTAAGTTCTTCTATTGTGGCCGGGAGTGCATTTTTCTGTTAAAGCTTCAAGATTCTACGGTTTTGTTAGCTTTAAAAGGATAATGACTTGAACCTAATTGGCTGAGATGATCAATGAGGTGTATTAGCTACTATAACTTTCCATCCTACGTCAGTCTAATAAAACTGACATACACTTTCCTTTGGCTATTCCAGAATATTTGGACATGTCAGCCATCGATCTGAGTGGCAGCTTGTCAAAATTGACTTTCGATCCATCTTTAATAGAAGGTGCACAGAGGAGGAGTATCAGACCTGGCATCTACACAACCAGGTGAGATCCCAATGTCCTCTACCTGACTACACATAGATAATCCCATAGAGGCTGGGATACCATTTCCAGAACCATTTCCTTTTCTATAATCTTAGAATGCCTAAAGGAAATGAACACATTTAGCAACAAAATGTGGCACTATGCTGCTGTTATGTTGGTACTATGAAGGCTATGGCAAGAAAAAAATAAATAAAAAAAAAATACACTAGTAATACTTGAAAGCCAATTTAACTCTTAAAAACATCTTCATCTTTGAAGGGTGATCCATGTATCATGGGAATGAAAAGAATTTACAGGAAACTGAAACCAACCGCCCGTTGTGTGATAGGAAGAGACACATCTTTTACAATGACATCTGAACCCTGCCTCTGCACTGAGGCTGACTTTGAGTGGTGAGTAGACTGCTTTAAGTGAAGCGGTTCCAGAATGTGCACACAACATTATTTGTGCATTATTTGCGCTTGGAAAGGCATTAAGATGAGATACTTATAAAGCTTTAGGTTATTTAGATCGGAATTTAATAGGACAATTTCCTTTTTGCATGCATCCCTGAATGCTAATATAACTGCTATAAGTTATATTGTAATACAGAAATAAAAAAGGCTGTAAAATCAAAATGAATAAGAAAGGGCATTCATTTTCTTGTGACAGTAAAGTATGGGAACATGCTGTCTTTCTGCTCTAATTTTTAATTGATTGTGTGAACATAGAGGTAACCAGCTTTATTCTGAAATGCATGTTTATGCATGTTTAGCCATTTTGCTTCATAGGTCCCCCCAGGGTCACAACAATATACTGTATATCGAAATGTGTGAGACTTGTAGGCAGTCTGTTGCTGTTACTGTAGCAAGTCTGTTGCCTGTCACAATACATCCCATGATTCTGTGGGCTAGATCCGTCATGACTCACTTACGACCAGAGCTTTGCATTCAGTTTGTGATCTTCTGCTAACTTTGCCATTCCAGGAACATCAAGGAGATTGCAACCTCTGAATTGTTCCTGACTATCTTACCCATTGTGTGTAGTCACTGAGATCCTTCTGCATTCCCATGCTTGTTGCTGATTAGTTGCACACATCTTCCATACAGTCACATGACCACATATATTTCCATATATGCTGGAATACAATTCCCAGAAACATTTCTTTTTTTTCATATCTAGAATGTTATACATTTACATATACTTACATTGTCTTATTTTATTTTCTGTCTGGTTGTTTTGCAGTTGCCTCAAATGTTTTGCCAAATTCTAGATTGTCTGTTTTTCATATTTAGTCCTGGAGGCTAGTCTTTCCAGGACTTTTAGGAAACTCCAACTGCACCACCATTTTTCAAAATCTGCTTTGGAAGATTAATTACAGTAGATTCCCTGAGACAAAGCTAGCATTTACAATCACAACAGCTCTGTACGACTGCACACACATGCTGTAGTGCTAATTAGTGCAATTCATTACAATCAATGTTGTTAATTAGATTAAACATGTCCAGGACTTGGTGGTAGAGTGTGTTTGCTTCTTGATAAAAATAAGGCTCAGTATCAATTCCTTTAATACTTCTGTTCCAGATAAGAAGTGCTGTTGGATTCAGACCAGCTCCTTTAGTTCATTGGTTCCCAGTCTTTTTCAATGTAGGGACCACCTTGGTGTTTGGATTTTTCCCACAGAGCACTTGCCACACATTTTTTCACAACAGCATTTTGAAACTAATTTGTGTGTGTGTGTGTGTATAAGTACATGTAGAAAGTGAAGTATTAATATAACGTACCTAACTTAATGAGATTCCTGGGCTTGAATCTTTGCTACCAGGTTAGCAAAAAATGTTGTCATTTTGCACATTGAAAGTTGCTGATGGCAAAGTTCCTGTTTCTTTTGTTTAAAAAGGTACATTTTTTTTCACATTCTGAGTGCTCTGTAGATAAATGGTGTCTCAATTTTGCAGGATTAACAGTTTTGTTTGACAAAACCTCCTAACAAATAATGCACTGGGGCTTGGGTCATCCTGGGATCCAGTAAATGGAAATACCAGTGCTGGTCCCCGCAAACCGTTACCTCGTGTAGCAAATGAATCTATCGGTAGGTGTGGTGCATCACACTGCAGTAAGCTGTGGGTTACCAGTCAGTTGCCACGGAAACAATCATTTTTAAAATCCCTAGCAGAACTTCCAGGTTGCGCATTTTTCTTTAGAACTTAAAAAAAAAATGTGACTGTACACCGGATAGTGTCATTTCAAATCGTGTGGCACTGTATCGTGTTTTAAACAGTAAAGAAGCGAACTCTTTGATCCGAAAAAAGAAAAATATATGTTTATTGATGGGAGAAAGACATCATGAAAAGGTTTAGACACTTATTTTCCACAAATTATTATTTTGTTGAGTCTGTATTATAATGCAGCACAGGTGAACAAAGGTGAGAACTGGAGTGCTAGAATTTTTGCAAGAAAATTTGATAAAATAAACCTTCACAATACCTTACACAAGTTAGATGTGGAATGAAAGAGTCAAACTGAGGTGCTGTCCAATCGCGAACATTTCTTAAAATGAATGAGGGATTATGCGCATTTATATTTTTAAACTGTGGTCTTAATCTTGATGTTTATTCGTTTATTTGGAATGTTGGTTTATTTTGTAACCCTAGATGCTACTATAAGATGAAGCCATTGTTAGGTTTCCTTTGATTTATTTTATAAACCTAGATGCTACTATAGGTGCACTCCACTTATAACAGATCTGTTAGAACGGAGTTCCGTGAACGACGTATTGAGGAGGCATGTCCCTGCCAAACAACATGGGCTTTAATGGGGAATTACTCTGGTTAAAACAGACTCGTTTATAATGTATATACCGTTTAATACGCACAGTTTTCCTGTTCCACAGGCAGATCTTTTGCGTTTAATACATACAGTTTAATATGTACAGCACTGTTTTAATACGTACAGTTTAATATATAGAGCACCGTTTTAATACGTAGTTTTCCTGTTCCACAGACATGTCTTTTGTGTTTAATACATACAGTTATATATGTACAGCACTGTTTTATTAGGTACAGAGTTGATATTTTGCGCGATGAGGTACATCAGGGACAGTAAATGACAGTCACGGCAGCATTTGTGACATCGGGCAGGAAAACCATTGCTGTTTACTTTTATTCTGCTATGTTTTTGTTAGCACAGCTGCTGTACAGTTTAATCGTATGTATACAATTGTAATTACATTTAGCGAAACTATAAATTCGTAAAATTGTACTACTTATTACATTGTACGGCCCACAGGGGCATGTTTTGTCCAAATAATAAACTCCCGTTCTTTGGCAGTTAAGCTTTCTTGTATTGTTTATATTTAAGGTACTTCTGTTCCCAGTTACAGACAGCATTTCGAATTGTGTTTACTACGCACTTCGAAAGTACTGATTTCCATTGTCCCTTGGAGTCCGTTATAAGTGGAGTGCACCTCTATAACAGGGAGCCATTGTTAGGTTTCTGTTGGTTTATTTTCTTTCTTGGCAGACTGTCAGTTTAGTTTCAGATTTGATTTCCTAAAAGCCCAACTAGCAGCATTTCACAGGTTGACGCAGCATCTAAAGAAATATTTCTGATATGTGCATATCAATGTAAATATCAAACAATACTCATTTCCTGTTATATCAACATAAGACATTTAGAAGTGTCTGACGTGAGACATTGGGACAAATGTATGTGGTGTGTGTGTGTATATCTGAGCGTGTACATATTTGAAAATCTTGAAAAGACTTTGGCACTCTTTAAATAAAAAATATTCAACAATGTGATGTTTTGGGTTATATATATCTTAAAATAAATTATTTGTCCACTTAAAGCAATTTGATGTTTTATCGAATATTCAATTTTTTTATTAACATACCGGAAAAATCTTATTAAAATAAAATGTGTAAATCTAATTTAAAATAAGAATATGTCATTCTTTCCCTCTGTCATTTCCGGCATATCACAGTGATTATGGGTATGAGCGGCATGGTGATGGGAAGTGTTTGCCAGCCTTCTGGTTCAATCCATCCTCAATGTCAAGAAGCTGCAGCACTGGAAACAGTTTTCTCAACAGCACTGGGTGAGTATAATGCTACCTTACTACTGATTGAAGTAATAGAGGCTGGTATTCAATTAAAGTATTTACAGCATTCAAATACAGTAATTTGGCCAGGGACTATTTTGCACTTTTGCACTTTTGTAATACAAACAGCACATATTTAAAAGCATTACGTTTATGGTCAATCCCAATCATGACCAGTGTAAAAATGTAACTTAATAATGTAAAAACGAATATTTACGCATCTGATCAAATCAATTATTAACCTCAACACCAGCAAGCAGTTCCTGATGAACGTTTGTCTCGGTATTCGTCCTTTCTTTCCACGACAGCTTGTATCTGTACGGTGTGTCGTGTTTTATCATTAGTCATTATTTCTATCCAAGTGATAAGACACAGTGGCCAGATGTAGATCTTCGTGAGACAAAGTGATGTAAGAGAAAAATATTATCGGCCAACTTTTGGTTACACATGAATCCCTGAGGGTCAGCATTGAGAGAAGGCAAGAGTGACAAAGGCAGTTTAATCCCATCACATTTTATAGTGGGGTCCTCACCTTCACCCCCAAATAAAAAATGTGTTTCTATCAAAAAGCTTTTCATAATCATACAGCAGCCCCTCGCTAAACCAGATATGTATGCCCAACCTAAGGAGGTGTCAGGTTTAAAAACAATACAATAAAATCGCACACACATACAATTATAGTGCTAAGTGTAGTTTACATGTATAAATCATTGCACAAAATGTATTTTGGGTAGGCTACACATTACATTATGAAAAAACATATAACTCTGTACAGTACGCCTATACAGCATACAGTACAGTAGTAAAATCAAATTAATACCTAGCGCATTTTCTTTTTACTTAAGCCTGTAGGCTACCGGTAACACAAAATGCATCATGCTGCTGCTGTACACATTGGTGTACAATGCAAATAAATGATTATTTTAAATTGGAACTAAATGAGTTTAGCATTTTTTTTTAATTATTATTATTGCCGCATTGACAAGTTATGATACTTACAGGAGGACAGTCAATTCTCGTAAATGCAAATTCCAAGGGACCAGCAACAAATCTTGCATTATACCACTAATTCGTATCATCATGAGTAGCCTATAAGCCAAATGTATACTGTCAGTTTTTGTTTAAGTTAGTCAGTGGTGCAGTGCTAAATTGTGCACAATTACAAACCACCTGCACATTAATAGAATAGGTGTGTTTTCTATTCCTATGAAGATGTTCAAAATGAGCTGGAGGGGTTAGTGGCACATGTGTGCAGTCTTTCACTCCCAACACACTGGGGAAACCAGAAATGTGTTTTCAAGGCTTGTAAGTACATCCTGCTTTTAGGGGAAATAGGTATTTGGGTGTTGCACAACTGGCAACGCACAAGAAAAAATTGACTGGGAAATGCCAGCAACAGTTGCGACTGTTTAAAACATGCTTTCAAAACTTCTTTAGGCAGCTTTAGTACATCTCATGATACTCATAATGAGTCGAAAAGCATGACCAAACCTTTCAAATGACAGACCACACTCTTAGTTATTTTATTTACATTAGTATATTAGTGTATATTTATTTTCCAAATAATAAGACTTCCAAAAATAGGACCTGTGTTTTGTATCTTTCTGGGGGAGTGCTGTCAAGATTTTGAATCTTTTAAGAAACATGATTTAGAAATGCTACAGCAGCAGTACAATTGGCAAGCGCTTTATGAAGAAACGTACCTGTAGGTGTTGTACCCGGTACATGTACCCGGTACACATACCCAGTACATATACACAATACATATACAAGGTACATATACACCCACACAATCATGGGCATCTACTGTGTCTCATGTATCTGGCAGGTACCGGAAGGTGGTGTCCAATAACTGCACTGCAGGAGTGAAGGAGATCTACACAGCCAGGAAGCAGCAATGCCCTCGTCGCGCTCCCCGGGGCCTCCATGTTGTCACCAGCGATGGCACGCTGACAGCCACAACAGGGAACAACGTTACCTTCCTCATCTTTCTGGAAGAGGTATACCACTAAAATTAGCAGTAGCATATATTTTACATGTTCATATTTGAATCTCCAGCACAGTCATTTTGTCCATTGAGCTCAAAGAGTCAGCTAATAGAGACTGAATTCCCCATAGCGTTTCCTAGTCGAGGGAGCTCGTGGCATTCTGTCCCCACTCAAATAGAGCCTGTGATTAATCTCAGCTCGTTCATGTCACTGCTGCAAGTGGGACTCGCTTTTCATGTATTAATACGCTGGATCACAAGCACGTTGGCTGGGAGATACAGAAATCATGAATTCATTTGGGAGCTAATCTGTCCATTTGTGCCTAAGGAAACATTATGTTAAAACAAAACTGTTAAAACAAAACTGTTAAATTGTCTTAAAATTCTACCATAAATGCTTTATCTGTGATAATGCATAATTGCTTCTTATCTTGTTTAGGGAGACGGGTCTCGAACGAGTATTACGTTGGATTTTGGAGACGGCAATGCTGTGTCCTACTCCAACGTGAGTTCCATTGAGGATGGAATCAAACACGTTTACAAAAATGTGGGCATTTTTAAAGTGACTGCTATTGGAGAAAACAGCCTAGGATCAGACAGTGCTGTCCTCTACCTGCATGTAACATGTAAGTCATCCCTGCTGTTAAGCTCCCAAGTGAACGACCTCCTAATGTCTTTGAGGATAGTAGATGTAGAAGTAATGACTTATTGAACAGGGACGGTGTGCTTTCCTATCTGTCAATCTGGTATTCCCCGGGGAAAAAAAAGGACACAGATGGCCTGATTTCCAAAGAGGTGCAGACAAGTACTCCCACAGAAACTCCAGAGACACTGAGAACCAGTGTTACTGACTTGAGTGTTAGTGATGTGCATTTTTTTAAGTGTTTACTCCAGTCTTTATTTACATCCTAATTTTTGAAAGGAGAAACCTCCAACGCAACTTTATGATAAGAGGAACAAACCAATTGAGAGTGCTTGGGGGACCTTGGATTATATAACTTTGTTGTTTGTTCTTATTTAAAAAAAATAGTTTAATTAAAGGCTGAAGTAAATGCTTTTAATGTTCCTGAATGAAGTGTATGCACTGTAAATATTATATCCCTTTCAGTCACGATTATTTATTTAAATGTTTTGAAATTTTAAAACAGTTTGTGTGAACTCTGTGGAGTTTGAGAAGTTGCCCTGACAAAACAAACAAAAAACATATATGCATTATAAATACAGTGCCTTCCAAAAGTACTGGGACAGTGAAGTCTAAACTGGGATTTTCACTATGAACTCTAATAATAATTTCTCCTGAAAAAACATGACCGATAAGTACAACTCCTAAGTATTTTATTTTTAATAAAGTCAATTCAGCTCTACCCTCTTGGGTCAATTAAACAAATTGATAGTGTTGAACCTCTTTATTTTGAAGGAGCAAAAGTATTGGGACAATTGGCTGACAGGTGTCTCTTGTTGGTCAGGTGTTTGTTATTGGGTAATTAGGCACTTTTCGCACATCTTAGTTCTGGTTTGTGGTGTGCGGACATTCCTTTAAATCATTTTTATTTTTACTTCAATCTTCTTAGGTTTTCATTGTGGTAATTCATAGAGAAACACAACATAATAGATTCTGTGCAGCTCTCATGTAATCATAGCAGCTAATACTTCATGCAGTCCTTTCCCATCTTCATTGGTTTTTATTCTGAACCATTCAAAGTCTTTCTCAGGGTGCTTCAGAAGCTGGGGGTTAGGAAAGTGCAGACCATACAGGCAATTGCATTCCTGCACAGACAGATTTTAATAAGTGCTGCTAGTAATGATATGGTTACAGTACCCATGGAACATTTCCCCAGTACTGTTGTAGGCATGGTGCATTATACTGCAGTGTGGTTACCAGTAATTTACCGTGGAAACTCTTGCGTCAAGATTTAGAAACTCATTTTCCCTGTCAGGTTATGATGTTTTTTCTTGAGTCTGTATAATAATGCTACACAGGTAAACTAAGGATCATTAAGCGGTGACAACAACTGGAGTGTATTTTTGCAAGGAGGTTTGATTAAACACATCCTCACTTTAATTTATAAATGAGTTGGAGGTTGAAAGCGTTGAATTGAAGTGCTACCCGATCTCTAAAGTTTCTTTATAGCCTGAACAGAAAATGCTTTTGTGCTTCATGAATCTCCCCAGATTTGTGTTATGTATGTGTTTGTCTGTTTGTAAAACAAATACAAAATGAATCGCAAATAAAAAAAGAAAATGCTGTTGTGCTTACCTACAGGTCATCTGGATCGCGTCCACCTCTCTGCCCCTTTTGTAGCTGTAAAGAATAAAGAGATCAATCTAACAGCGGTCTTGTGGCCAAATCAAGTGGGCACTGTCACATACATCTGGTGGTTCGGGAATAACACTGAGGTTTGTCAATGTCTCTACAATGTTTAAAAGAACTTTCCAAAGTGTAACTTTGAAACACAATAAATCAACAGTTGACATTAATAAAGTCTCAGAGCTGTCTGTAAGGGTGCTTCAAACACCCTGAGACATCTATAAAAATGTTTAAACTGCAGAGCCTGGAGAAGTGTTTCAATGTTACAATTGCACTAAGCGAATGGGTTCTTTAGAATGTATTTTTAACAGAATGACAGTATCTAGATTTGCAGAAGCTGTTCTGTCAACTTACGTCAGACATTATCATTGTACTATGTATTTGGAACTTGAGTCTGTCCAATGGATGATACAAAAAACCTGAAACAATACAAACCACAATACCGTATTACCAGCAATTACAATACAAAAGAGAATGAAAATGTAATAGTTAATATAATGCCTCTTATTGGCCTCCGAGAAAAAAATGATGTCCCAACTGACTCTGTGAATGGGATGTACTGACTCTGTGAATGGGATGTACTGACTCTTATATGATATAAAATAATCCAGAAAAATGGTCTGTGTAGTTTAAATAAAGCAGACAGCTAGGGTACATAATTTATCAAGTTGATAATACAATCTCATGGGATCCAAATGTTTTCTTTATTTTGCATTTCCAGCCAGTAATAACCCTGGAGGCAAGCGTCTCCTTTACATTCATGAGGGAAGGAATAAACACTGTGACAGTGCAAGTCTCTGCTCGGAATGAAATACTGCAAGACAAAAAGACCATCGCAGTGCATGGTGAGGCCCTTTAACCCTGTATTTATTAAGGGCAGACTGACTGCAGAAGCAGTTTGATACTCTTTGCTTATAAAGACTACAGCCAAGAATATCCTCTGAAGTTCTTTATTTTTCCTAGAAATATGTAGAATAGTTTATGAACAAAACACTGTGTTTGTTCATCTTCAGATTTTCATATATACTGGATATGGCGATGCTTTATACTTTTCTAAATTGATAATAATGTTTCATTAATATCAATCTTTTATGGGGGTATGTGGAAGGGTGGTGGGTAATTCACTGACACACACGGGAGACAGAAGTTTTGTTTGCAAACACCGCACTGGTGCCCAGTTTCATTATTTCAAATGTTTTTCTTATTGCCCGCAGAGGGCGCTGTTGTCCGTAGCCTGAGTACCGACAACGGTACACAGGACCACAGGAATACCAATACTGGTAAAACAGTGAGAAACTGACACACTCACAGGTGCTCAAAATAATAATGAAAATAAAAGGCGAAAGAAAAAGGGAAAATAAAACACAGTAATAAAACTTCAAAACAAAAGTGCTGCTTATGCAGTGCCCCCACTGCCGCTAAACCGGTCAGTATGGGCCTCCGACCTACGCTCAGCTATTTCTATACAGTGGGGTGGCCAGAGTTCCCCGTACAGCTACACACGTCCCCTCAGATACGTAATTATGTCTTCTATTCTTTTTTAAGTTTCTTTCAAGGCAGGCTATCTCACTCAGCTGTGCTTGCCTGTTCTTTGTTTATACTGACGTCTTCCGCCAGCGTCACTGGATATCCTCCCTCCGGCCACCCGAATGCACAACCAAGCACAGTTCTTATGGGCTGAGCAATCCCCCAAGACCCGCCTCTCAGCCACTCAGAGAGAGAGAAATCCAACACACTCTCTTCCCCACCTCTCCGTGTCATCGCCATAACTGACAGGCAGATCCTGCAGGATTGCTGCCCTCTTCCTGCAGAACCACAGATGCACCTGATAGTCAGCACAGATCCCCCTGTTACAGGGTCAAAAACCAGTAAAAAAGTGAATAGAAAAAGCTTTTTATGAGCAATTTTGTACTGTATTTTGTTTAACAGACTATTTTCATTCTAACATGTATTCATGCAGAAAAGACAATATAAATGTACTCCACATCAGTAATGCTAAATATGAGGCTTTGCAGAAATAGTCATAGAACACAAAAACACACTCACAGATACATATATTGTATGATGCTTGAGGTGTCTGGAAATTGAGTTTGCCTCTTACATTTCGTTTGTGAAGTTATAAAAAATGCAGTCACTACACAGCCCTTGGCTAAGAAGCATCGATGTTGGTGAATGCTTTCTTGTGACCAGCCAAGGGATTATGTCTAAATTCTGAAAGTTCAAAAACATACATAGAATGACAAACAATTACCAGGCACTGTATACATCATAGAATTATTTATTTCCTTTAAGAGCACTTCAGGTCTCAACTGCTGGCATTTTCTTCTAATCTGGATGAATACAACCCTGATGTTGCTGAATGGAGGCAGGATGTCAGCAAGGTCGTCAAGAATTCATTGGTCCAAGTATGTACTTTTTAAAAAATCCACACCTATATGCATTTTAGAAAGGTGTTTGAAATATATGTTATGGGCTAAAACCATCTAATTGTAATTGTAAAATTGATAATGAGAAATACATAGAGTGCACACTTTATTGGGATCTGCTACCCGATTGCAATTGGCATCGCCCTGGTGTAAGGTATGTTCTCCTGGTAAACCCGTGTATGCTGTAGATGATCATGATAAAGTGAAACTATTTCATTTGCATCTCTGATGCCACCAGGCTACAGGTATAGCAGAGGAGCAGCTCCTCGTGACGGTCCTGCCAGGTCTTCCAACGGCTGCAGAATTCTTCCTTTTACCAGACAAAGAGTTAACCGAGGGGAGAGCAGAGAGGAATACAGCACACCTAGACCAGGTAAGCTGTCACCTTGAGTCCAGACAAAGAGTTAACAGAGGGGAGAGCACTATAAGTAATCTCTCAGAACACTCCGATAACTGAAATTCAGTCGATCTACTTATAAAAAAAAAAAGTTCATAATTGCCCTGTAAACATGAGTACAGCCATGTAAAAGTGTACTGTGTGGGCAGCTTAATAAAATGTATAAGATAATTACTGGCCCTGGTACAAAGTAAAATAAATTATTCAAGGACTGGTCTAATTCTAACTTCTAATAAATAAAAAGAGCTGAATAAAATTGCTCATATCACAATTAATATAGTAAATGGGGCAGATACAATTAATGAAGCGTAGCTAAGGAACAAAATGAATTCAGGAAAGTCATTTGTTTTGCAGAAAATCACCAAATGTCTCCGACTGGGCAGTGCTTAAATGCTTTGGTATTTAAATAGCTTGCACAGGGATTATGCTGATGAAATAAAAAAAACTTGCAACAAATGGGATGCTATTTTTAATGCTGTGTCTTATACCAGGAGACTGGCAGTTTATTAATTTCTAGCAGTCTATTTATAAAGGTATCTCTGCGGTAGACATTATTAATATTGTAAGTTGATTGCTCCTAGGATGCCCAACAGCATTTACTTTCCTTGATTTGAAATGCAAGCCTTTCTATAATTCATGCTCTTTTAATAATATATAATTAACTGTAGTAAATGCTGTCTATCTGGAGTGTACCGAGTGTCTATGTTGCTGTTGTAGAAAAATGTTTTCCCAAGGATGAGAAATGAATGCAATGACAATCGCAACAGCGCCCTCATAACTGGTGCTTGTACTCGAATCTTGTTGCTGTGGTCTAGTGTCTCCACATTCTACTATAGGTTTTATTTCTCTGCCGTTTGTGTATTTTACACATCTGATCAAGCACTAATATTCCACATGCAATGTCTGGTCAACAGTGTTATGAACTGTCATCCCAACCCATTGAAATAAATGTAAAGTGGGTACAGGATGCAAATGGTGAGCTAGATGGACTTACCATTCAACCTAAAGAGCTAGCTCTGCAGTTAGGTGGTCAACTAAATGTCTTCGAGGCTGATGTCAGTACTACTATAAATCAGGAGGCTGTGTGGTCCAGTGGTTAAAGAAAAGGGCTTGTAACCAGGAGGTCCCCGGTTCAAATCACGGCTCAGCCACTGACTCACAGTGTGACCCTGAGCAAGTCATTTAACCTCCTTGTGCTCCGTCTTCCAGGTGAGATGTAGTTGTAAGTGACTCTGCAGCTGATGCATAGTTCACACACCCTAGTCTCTGTAAGTCGCATTTGATAAAGGTGTCTGCTAAATAAACAAACAAACAAATGTCAGCTGTTAGGGTGAATAGGTACCAGATAGAGACCATTTAATTATCCTGTGCTTACTTCTGAATGAGCAAAAGTCTTCAGTGTTTACTTTCAATCCTTGTGTACATTTACTGTAATCTTCCTAAAATGAGTAAAACACGGTAGAAGGCCATGCATTTCAAATTCACATAATCCGCTTTTATTAGGTTGAATTTAAGAGTAAAAGATAACAAGAATCGTGATCCTTCTTCCGCAGCTTTCAGAGATTCTGCTCAGCGCCCTCAACCAAAACGTAGTGCAGTTCACTCTGCGGGCAGGTGTTCAAGTCTCTGTGTACGCTGCTCATTTATCAGCAGGTATGTTTCATTGCAGCAGTCTTTGCTTTGCTTTTTTCAATTACTCTTCATCTGCACCGCATTTGCTAATATTTTGAACATTCCGTCCAGTAAGCAATACATCCCTCAATTGTATAACAAAAACAACATCTGTGTGATCTGTTCAGAGAAATAGTTCAATAATGCATAACTTTAAATAATCAAGTAAGCTGCATCTTGCTTGTGAAGTGATTTTTTGTACAAAATTATTTTAAGCTTATTTGTACTCATAGAAGTTTTTACATCCTTCCCACACTTTACATTGCTGTCATTTTGTGATAAGAGGCCACACAGCAGCATTCACGTGGCAACAGCTTTACATTGGCATCAGTAGTGAAAAAGAGGTGGGGTATAAGAGGTTATTGCTATGGGGTACTAATGGCAATATTAAATCCAAATTTTCAGCATTAGTGAGTTTAAAAAAAAATACAAATGAAGATTATCACTTAATGTTAACTATTGGAATTCGAGCCCAAGAGAAACAAATTGTATAAGTGTGTTTAACATTGAGACACGGTGCATTACAGCTACATATGACTGCAAACAGCAAACCAGCTGCTACTGTGTCTTAAGCCAGGTGGAATCTTATAAGGTTTTTCAATTGAGCTGTACAAATGTTGAAAACAAAGCTTCATCACTCATAAATGGCAAGCATGTGCACATTATTAATCTAATTTTAAAATCTAGTCTATCTGCCAGCAGATGTGTAAGCTGTAGTATGTGTACACTTTTGAAAGGAATACTTCTGCAACACTTCATCTCTTTCCCTCTCATTCCTCCAAGCTCCTCTTGTGGACTCCACTGAAGGGCACAGCGGCTCAGCCATGCTGATGTTGCTATCAGTTGTATTTGTGGGACTAGCTGTCTTTATCATTTACAAGTTTAAAAGGTAATGTGCCCTTAATATTGTGTTTTATGCTTTCTATTCTCCTGTGTCATCTGTCAATGTAAATTAAATAACATACATTTTCCCCCCGTTTAAAAAAAAAATGTTGCTAATCAATATATATAGTAGTTTGTTTATTTTTCTTGGTATGTTCCACACTGTTATGGGAAAATAACATTTCAAGTCCCCACACATTATTGTAACAGATGGAGGCTGGGAACACACCGCTAACCTCACTGTTTCCTAGAAAGTGTTTGTTTTAAGCACTCTAGAAAAGGTCATATCCCATGTGCCTCAATACTACCACAGGGGTCTGGAATACCCATAACAGCTGTGCATCACACAACACTGCCAGCTACTCAATCCCATAGACTGAATCAGAGGCACACATTGTATTCCAACCACTGGAGCACTTTTACAATTTTCATGCAGCAAGTTCTTAGTACAGTACAACGTCGCATATCCGGCCCCTTGTGGACTGGGGTATAGGCGGATAGGTGAAAAAGTCGGATTTGCAAACATCTATAGAAAAAGCATTTACACATCCATAAATAGGTTAGTGAACAAAAACAACACGCAAACTGTAAACGAGATTAATTAGGCTACAAAAACACAGTGTTGCTATGCGGTTTGCTATAAGCCATCTCCACGCAAAGCTTTTTTTTTTTTTTAAATACAAAACAAACGGTAAATGTACAGTAACCTGCAACTGATGGCTTCTTTCCCTGCCTCTCTGGATCTGCATTCTTAATATCTATGTCACGGTACTTTACGCTCTTTCTTGATGTTGCCAACAGCGAATAAGCAGCTCGGTTTGAATATTGCTTCGGCTATTTTAAACAAACGGCCGGTAAGCATTGCGTTTATGAAGCTTGCTTTGTTTAATTCAAATGCATTTAACAGCTACAACACCACGCTGCCAATATCTGCAAGCGTGCGCTCCATCATATCAACACATTGCACAAAAAAAAGCTTTCTCGACTGGTGTATTGAAACGTCACCGCTACACACAGCTGACTGACACACGCACACAGCCCGCCTCTCTTAAAGGGGAACGCACCAAAAGGCTGATTGCTATAATGCTTTCTTTCTGTTTCCATTGTGGAAGCTGCATTTGCTGCCAATGCCATTACTCTCGTAGACTATTTTTAATATTGATTGATTTATTTAGCGAGGCGGTTAATTGATCAGGGCGGTTATGTGACAGTCGGATATGCGACGTTCCACTGTACATGTTTTCCTGGGCTGACTGAAATACTTGAACCATGACTACTTATAGCCAACATGCTTCTTAATTAAATAATAACTACCATAGGTCAGGTCATCTATTTGTGTCATAGCCAAAATACTGTTAAGGAATGTTGTTTTGTAAGGTGTGCCAAAAGAAACTATATACCCTTAAAGCATATCTTCCAACATGAATTTCAGCAATCTAACATCAGGTGACAGGATGATATATGCCAAGCATCAAAAGAAACATATCACTATTATAACACATTTATTTAAAAAAAAAAAATAATAAGGTATATAAATGATGGACATTGACAAAATGATTCACTCGATCATTCATCTTTGACCATGACACGCTTGAGTGACTATGACTGAAGCATATGCACTTAATCACCTAATTAGTGAGACATAATTAGATTGGACACTGGATGCGGAGTGATTTCAGCTGTTGAATTGCAAGCTTGAATAAAAACAATAAAGAAAATCACAGAAAAAAAACAATATGCCACGTCTGTCAAGAGAGCAGTGCCTTCGTGCAATCGGCATGTTGAAGGCTGGACTAGGGCAGCTTACTGTGGCTCACCGTCTTGGTTGCTCACAGCCAGCAATTTCAAACCTGGCAAGATGGTGTAACCAGACACATCTACTGGAGCAATTGAACCCACGACCCTCCGGTCAAGAGTCCAGAACCCTAAACATTACTCCACACTGCTGCCCTATGTTCAGTATATAGTAAATAAGATTTCTTGTCATGTCAGTGTATTCATATTGATTTCATCATTACAGCTTCAATACAGTTAGACATAAAAATACAGGACTATATCCAAAAGGCTTCAGCCTCCCTACTGTAAATAAGAACATAAGAACATAAGAAAGTTTACAAACGAGAGGAGGCCATTCAGCCCATCTTGCTCGTTTGGTTGTTAGTAGCTTATTGATTCCAGAATCTCATCAAGCAGCTTCTTGAAGGCTCCCAGGGTGTCAACTTCAACAACATTACTGGGGAGTTGGTTCCAGTCTCCCACAATTCTCTGTGTAAAAAAGTGCCTCCTATTTTCTGTTCTGAATGCCCTTTTATCTAATCTCCATTTGTGACCCCTGGTCCTTGTTTCTTTTTTCAGGTTGAAAAAGTCCCTTGGGTCGAAATTGTCGAAATTTTGACTTGTGGTTGCAAGTACTCTTTCTGTGTACTTTGTTCTTGGTCCTTTTAAACACTCTGTAAACTGCCTTTTTTCTCTGAATATTTTTTTTAATTGAATTATTAAACCATTTTGGCAATTTTGTTTTAGATTTAGATGTGTCTAGTTTTGGGATATAATTGTTTTGTGCCTCTGGTACTAAATTTTTGATGCACAGCACTACCCCTCCACCTCTTTTGTCCTGCCTGTCTTTCCTATACAGTGTATACCCACTAATATTATATTTGTCTCCATCACTCTCGGATAACCAAGTTTCTGTAACACCTATCACATCGTAGTTACTTGTTAGTGCAGTAGCTTCAAGTTCTAACATTTTGTTTCTGAGACTTCTAGCACTTAGATAAATACATTTAATGGTTGTCTTACCTGAGACGTTGCCCTTGTTTTGATATAGTCTCCCTTCTGTTTTTTTGTTGATTTCTCCTCCCTTCCTTTCTAGTTTAAATGCTTCTCAACCTCCTCGAGGATCCTTCCTCCGAGTAGATTGGATCCCTTTTTATTTAAGTGCAGTCCGTCCTGCCTATATAGATAGTTCTTGATGTAGAATGTGGTTCAATGTTCAAGGAAGGTGAAGCCTTCCTTTGCAAGGTGCCGGCAGTATCCCAGAAAAGACCACAGTTTTGGTCTTGTCTTTTAATTTCCTTCCTAGATCTCTGAATTTGTTTTGCAGGGATTTTGGTCTGTCTCTTCCAATGTTGTTTGTACCGATGTGGACGACTACTACCGGGTCGTCTTCTGTTCGTTCTAGGAGCCTGTCCACGTTCTCAGTGATGTGCTTGACAGAGGCTCCTGGAAGGCAGCACACTGTTGTAGTAAGGGGGTCCAGACTGCGAACTGAACTTGCTGTGTTTCTCAATGTGGAGTCCCCAACAATCATGACCTCTCTTCTTTTTGCTGTCTGGCCATCACTGTTAATAGGGTTTTGATCATCCAAATTTTGAAGTGGCTCAGATTTGTCTGATGTTTTGATTTCTGGTGGTTGTGTTTGACGAAGTTTCTTTTTTTTCCCTGCCTCTGCCTATCTGAACCCAGCTGTTTCGACTCTCTTCTATCTCCCTGGTGGCTTTCAGTCTGTTAGGGGTGCAGACCTCCAAGAATTGTGGGTGTGCCAGCTCCTCAAGCTCCTTTTGCTGTCTCATTTCCTGCAGCTCCATTTCTAGCATACTTACTAGTTTAAGCAAGTCCTGGATCGTGCAACACTTTACACACACTTGGTTTAGCTCTGCTGGGTTTTCTCGGATTTTCCACATCATGCAGGTGTCACAGACTACTGGCTTTTGTAAGTTTAATTTCTGCAGCTGTCAGTCTGCTTTCAAACTGCTTCTAACTGCTCTGCACTGCACAATAATGCAAGGCAGCTAATGGTGTGAAGCCTTCAAGATATAGCCTGTTGGGGCATCGGTGTGTGTGTTCTGCTTGGCCTGTGTTCATTTTGAATGAAACAATCCCACATGCATCAGTTACCATACATAAAGAGAAGACCAGGTTATGCCTTGCTTGCAACGATATTTATCCATGCTGCTTCTGCTTTATCTTTTTCTCAAGGAAGATCCCAGGCATCAATGTCTATGCGCAGATGCAGAACGAAAAAGAACAGGAAATGATTAGTCCAGTGAGTCCCATTGACAGCACTCCAAATAACCTGCAAAGGGAATTGGTGACTTCATTGGAGCTACTGGACAAGGAATTAGACACACGGGCAACAGGTAATTGCTCTGTTCTTTTTAAATGGTGCTGTAGCCCAGTAGAGTTTGTTTACTAGGCATTCATAACTCTTTTTTATTGCTTTCATTAATATGAAATAGCTGAGCTGTGAAAAAAAACATGCCTTTTAGTCATTTTCCTTTTGTATTTCAATGCAAAAGTGATCCTTATCCTAGAGGTGTACTGTGTGGGCACCTATCCTAGTACATTTCACAGAGGCTTTAAATATTGAAACACGCTGACACATGGTATTACTAAATCAAATGATTGATGTTTTCTTATTAAGTTGTGTTTATAATGCCCCTTTGTTTAAATTAAATAGCCAAGTTTAAGGGACATGCAATATGAACACAAATAAGAATAATAAAATATGTAAACAGGTGTATTTTCAGAAAGGGGGATATAGCCATTAAAAAGTTATATTTTATCATTAATAGGCAGAAAAACAGATGCATTTTGTTTGTTAATGTGTTAGTTTTATTTATGCATTAACACTGCATTGTCAAATATATTTTATGTATGACTCTATATGTAGAACTTAGATAAGTAAGTAAAGTGACATCAATGTCTGCTAATTTCTTTTTCTTTTCTGTTGGTTTATAGGATGCATTCCATCACATTCTGACAGGATCTCACAGGATATCCCCATATACGTTAACGTTTGAACTCTGGGACCCACAGTATAAATACAGCAGCATTGTGGACCTTTTAAACCGTTCAGACACAAAAGGTTTGAAGCTTTAAACCTGTGCATGTGGACATCGCTGACACACACTGTGCTCTGTGGATATTTGAAGATACTATGTACAGGTTTTTGTATGTCTCTATAAAATTGCCAATTTTTTGATGATATTTATTTATACAAGTACAGTACATACTTCCTATGAACAACCAACAAAGCCTGCATGCACAAGAAAACCTTTTGGTTTGCTAATGTGGCTTTTCTGTTTATTTTGCTCTATTTCAATGCTAACAGGAGCGATATGCTATCTATTCATTAAACAATGTATATCTATCTATATATATATATATATATAGAAGGGGGAGACAGTGTTTTTTTTTTTTTTTAAACAGCAAATCTATTTTTTGTAAATGATTAACAAATGTTTGTGGGAAAATATCATTTTAAAATGATATTTAATCTACCCAAAAGACAGCTACCGTGGAATGAGACTGGAGTTCAGACACAGCTTTCATAATTACAACAAGAAAAAAAGGTTCTGTGGGAGTCCTTTGGGGAATCTTTACAGTGCGGTGCTACTTTTAAATCCTGGCTGTGAAACATATGTGATGGCAATGTGACTAGTTTTGAGATCTCGGCCGCATTTGTTTAAGGGTTTGTTGCTCTTTGCAATATGTAAAATCTGAAACTCTAGGTGCCAGCACTGTAAAAGTCATCTTATAATACAGAACTACAGTAGGAGCAGTGGAAAGTCTCTTTATGTTCTTCTATAGGGGCTGGTGTTGGTTATAGGGATGGAGAACCACCATGGAAAAAACACCACCCCAGCTCCTCCGTTTCATCTTTTGAATCACAAATTCTATTGAGCGAATGTCTAAAATAGTTTCTTTTGTGCCTGTTTGAATCAAAACGCTGGCATGTTAATTGACAACAAAATACAACATGTGAGTTCATATATTTTACCAGATTAAAATCTATTATCCGGTTAAAAGGTTATACAAAAAGAAAATGGTTATATCTTTCCTAAACATTTTGCCAGATGACAAAGTATTCCATTTATTATAACATTGCTTTTTCTTTTAAAAGAGAAAAGCTGTGTTCTTTAATAGAAAGCATTAACCTCCTGAATGGAAAGGGCAGTTTCAATATCTGAAAATATAGTTGTTTCTTTCCATGCTGGCTCGGAGGCTATTTTGGCCCTGCTATAAACCTCACTTGATATTTGTATATGTTATTGTATAATGCCAACCATTCAACACGAAAGGACACCATGACGCATGGCCAGTCTGTAACAGAACATTTTACTTATTAAACACAGTTGTTAACCCTTGCACAACCCACTGCTGTCAGGGTTACCCAGACTACACAATGAATTTACTAATTCAGCCTTGAGCACTGAATTATACTTTTATACTTATATTAACCTTCACCAATCCCCAAGGTAAAATGATGTTGTATTTGCCCTTCCAAAAGTGGTAAAATTACAGATAATACTTATATTTTGGACTCATGGCAATTCAACGATCAAACAGAGATACACAGCTTCAGTTGAAAAAACAAAACTATTTAGGAAAAAAAAAGTGCAGCTAGAAAGTTTGGCTTGAAAATATAATAATTCCTAAAATACAAGGTAGACAGGTATCGAGACACAAAATACAAGCATACCCCAAGGAGCCAGAGGGAGGACGGGGACTAATTCAGAGCTACTTATGTTTTACTAGAGTAAATGCTTTTACATGTAGAAGTTGACGTACAATGTATTTTGTTGTTGCTGTTTGTGGTTTAATTTCTTGATTCCTGTTTACCTGGTATCCCCAAAAGACGCTGTTTTTGCTTCGCTTTCACTGCAGTGTAACATTTCTTTTTTTTTTTTCTAAAAACAGTTATTGTTGCAAAGCTAGCCAATGTTAACAGTGGGGTGATTTAAAAAAAAAAAAAAAAAATGGATATTTTACAAATTATGTTGTTGTTGTTATTGCTGGCATTGTATTTTTTTTTTTTAATGCAGAATGTGATTTTAACCTCAGAAATTATGTAACACAAACAGTTTTCAAGACAGAAAACACAGTTTCTGCTACAGTGATGACACAGTGTAAGTGTTAAAGATCCTACATGCACCAGAAGTTTTTCTTCCTAGTTTTGTAACAACAATTTTAGATGGGGGGGGGGGGGGGGGGGGGGGGGGGAACTGATAGATTCTGTGAACTGGAAATAAGCAAATCCATCCTGAAGTTTCCTAATGGGCACATCACTTGTTGCTGATAGTAACGATGTCGTGATTCACACAACACTTCTAGTTGTCCTTCAGAGTTTCAGAGTATGTCCTGGTCTCCCCAATGTGAGAGGTAGCTAGCTTATTTTTGTAGATACAAGGGTTTTATTACTTTAAAGCTTTTATATGAAGAGACGTTAGATGTAAGATGTTTTGTTTGACAACAATGCTGTTCCATGTGCAATGGTTCTTGTTTTATTGCATTTACAATCATATTTATTAAATGGAACAATTCGATGTTATTGTGTTTTAAGGTTCATGTTTCCGATTTTTTTTCCAGCTAGAAACTTGTATCCTCATGAAGGCATCTTTCCTTTGAAATGCAGTACGGCACAGCAACTTACAACCTTGTAGTGGATGAAGTAAGCAAGCATGATGAGTGTGTCATGCTCTGACATACAGGTATATTTTGAAGTTTGCTATCACAGAGAATAAGGATTACATATGAAAACTGATCACTACACGTCAACAGGACAACACACAGATCTGAATGGCTCCACTGCAGCCCTATCAGCCACAGGGGTCGCTGGTGTGCAGTAAGCCGTGGATTCCCCTGCCAATCTAATCTCTCCATACCTGCGCCACCCACTAGGAACCCCCAGTCACGGTCGGCAATGACATAGCCTGGATTCGAACCTGCGATCCCCAAGCTATAGGGCAAATCCTGCACTCCACACGGAGCGCCTTTACTGAGTGCACCACTCGGGAGTCCCATATGTTCAGTATGTGATAAAAACATTAGCCATACAGTATGTTGCTCATCTGTGGTACTATACACAACAGTAAAAGATTAGCAAATTCTAATGAATCATAGTGAAAGCATGGTAAAACACAAGTAAGCCTGATAAAACACATTGTAAAAACACAGAAAACCTCATACAGTACAATACACTGTGGCAAACTGTTATTAGAGAAATATCTATTTTCATTTGTATCATCTTGGAAATACAGAAACTGATAGAATCTTATCTGAAGCTTAAAAAACTCACACAGACCACAATGCCCTCTGTTCAGGTTTATCATTCAAAACGCTGCTGCTGAGAACTGAAACTAGTATTATTCAGGTTCTGTCACTGGCCCTCTGTGCACTTCCATTTCAACGTGTTAGTGCTGCAGAGGGGCCCCAGAGCGAGGCTTTGTATACAGATAACAAATCCTTATCAGTTTAAACCCAAACTGCTTCACAATGCAATTTCATCCTTAAACTGGTTTTTAATACCGTCTGTCATAAAGTCCATCACATCTGCCATCTCAGTTCCAGTTCACTCACTCTTTCGAGATGAAATTACATTTTTTACTGTTCAATAGAGGAGTGCAAAGGAAATGGTGATATTATGATGGCCAGATTTGCCTTTAAGGGGCGGTCTTACTTTCTTTTCTTCTTTCATACCTTCGATTTTACCTATTGCTATTGCCATTTGTTAGAGATACAAAATCGGAGAAGAAAAATATCCGAAAACCCGAGTTCTACAAATGATTGTAAAAGTGTGTAATCTTCTTGGAAATGCCTGAAGATACAGAGCATCACATTTCTACCAAATCAGTAATAATCCTGGTGCAGTAAATTCAAGACCATCTGTGTGATTAATGCAGCTCTCAGTAATGGTTTCAATGGCTCATATATGTATCATTTTATTTCATTTCATTCTCCACACTCACAGGCTCACAGTACAAAGAGGCAAGGGTACCAGACTGATGAAGGACGATATGCTTTATTACCCTTATGGTTTTTAAGTAATCCTGTAAGCTGCTCAGTTTTCTTATTGGCAGAGATCAACTTTAACCCCCCCGACCCCCCCCCCCCCCCAGTGACTGACTTTTATTCTCATCTTCATTTTGCATGCTTTGGGGCTTTTGATTTGAATACTAAAATGTCAAAATCGAAAGAGAAATCAACACGGTCTCCTAAGGAAGACTGGGAACTGTATCTAATTGTTAACACTGAGCACTGCCAGTTATATAGTTACAATGAAGTACATCTAGGAAGAGATAGTTATTTAACTATCAATATCACATTTTAACGAGCCCTGAAAAGGGCAACTGTTCCTGCATATACAGCAGGGATCCCTGTACATCATATTGGCCACGGTGGGCATCATAATGTCCTATGAATCCTGCTCAAAAGAATACAGGTGTGACTCAGCTACAGTACAGTATATACTGTACACCCTGGTTGACACTCAGCCTCCAGTAGCTCTCATTGTGTGCAAGGTAGTTGCCACAGCCCTCCTGTATTGTTATAATACTACTAATACTACGACTACTACTACTACTACTACTAATAATAATAATAATAATAATAATAACGCCTTATTTAAAGCTCTGTGAATATGGCATGTTTGCGTTACCACTTAGTTCAAGATACTTCAAGATAGTACAAGTTGTGAACATTCCCAAGATATTGCCTCTGATATCTGTTGCATGTTGAACTGCTTAGTGACACCAACTTTAAATGTTTCTGTTTTCTTTACTTTACCACAACAAATTAGTGCTGGTAAATCACAGACACAACATCTTGTAAGTCATTCATATCATTCCAGTTCATAATATGATAAATACACCCAGCTAAACCACATTGCATAAAACACTATGCAATTTGATAATATCCTTCACATCTGATTCCTTATTTTACTGTATCTTAAACCACTTTTAAAATATTAGACCCATTTGTTTCAAATAAGAGCAATGTTATTTTAGCCAGTGTATTAGCACAGCTGAAAAACTGTGGAAATTGTACATCAAAAGCTTCTGTGCTTTATCCCTTTTTTTAACAGAACTCCATTACATTATGATCTATTTAAATGCATGCTTGATGTTTTAAAATGATAGACTATTATTATTATATATTATTTTATCATTTGCTTTGATGTCCAAATGTAGACACACTATATTATGAATGTCCCGAGAGAGGTACATCCAGGCACTTTCTTACAAAAGCATATACACAAAAGTTTTGACAAAAAAGATTATGGCTGTCTTTTAGAGTCTAAGTCTTGGATGCTTAGAGGTTTACCCATCTTCAGAAGCACTTTTCAAGTGACAAAAACATTGGAAATATATTAACTCATTTTGGGGTACTTCACAACACATTCATGCCTATTTTAATTACCTAGATTGTGGAAGATGATAAAACCACTTCCCTAAAACATGTAACCCAACTTATTCTTGGATGGTAAACAACCCAATAAAGAGACCTCGTTTAGGAAGGACTGCCATATACTTACCCTAGTCAAGGAAGGGAAAATAGTCCCCTTTGACAAAACGACTACACAAAACGACCTAGACATTTGGAACATTACTTTAAAAAGAAAAATAAATCTTCTCTCCCTCCCCAGTCCAAAAGGATGTAAACACCCCTGTAAATACCTTTCAAGACCTCTACCTGTGTCCACAACTCCACTGAGCTTTTACATGATGTGCGGAGTGCAGCCTCAGTTAAGAAGCACTTCTGGGGTTGTACTGCAGGGCATATTCACTGTGTTGCTGAAAGAGCATGAATAAGTATGCTTCTTTAGATTAGCTTTCTAAGCATGTTGTATCAGCGATTGGACAGATTGTAGCGTTGAAAGGTATGGGAGAAAATCCAATATCGTTTAACCCTGAGGTCCAGGCAATAAGCGGTTCTCTTTCCTGCTGGTTAAGTTAATATGACAGTAAAGTTTGGACTGCAGAAGAAGCGGGTAGTTTGTATGTCTGCACAGCAAAACTTGGTGAAGGTATTATTCAAATACTCAGTCATATTCAGAAAAAAAAAAACAGATTGGTGTCTAATACATGAAACAGGGCATTTTTCCAGACATATTATAGTTGTATCTTTTCTCTTTTTATTCACATTTTGTCCTGTGAAAAAAAAAAAAATTCCTTATTTTGTACAGTGCTAAAGGTACTAACTAAATCTCTGACTTCATGAGAAATTATTGTTGTTTCGGTTTGGCATACATTCACAATAGCCTGATCAGTCCTGTGCAAAGATACTGTGTAACATGCTGCTTTAGACTTTTTGATTCCAGCTTGATCAACATCTGCAAATGACTTAACTTTCATGTGAGGAAAATGAAAAGGCATGTTTATTTGCATTAATGTAATCCTTGAAAATTGAAACAGAATCAGGTGGTTTGAACACAGATCAGATGCTTTCAATCTGAAATACATTGGGAACTGAGTTTCCAATGAAGTTGTCAATGGATTCTGTCTTGATCTTAAACTACATACCAATAAATTACAATTAAAATGTTTAATTGCAGTGATGCATTGCTTTTCAGTATCATTCACTAAATGTCACCCCAGAAGCAAGTGACATTCAAAAGGTATAAAAGACAAACTGGGGGGATAGTAATTTTGAACACACCTAAAAATGTTATGAAATAATGTAGCTCTTTTCCACTTAATTTGACATGTTTTTTTCCAACAAAGTGTGCAAACTAGGTACTGTAACCAGTGAGGTCTGTATTTAGAAAGAGAGCTAAATGAAGTATGAAGTTAATATGATTTAATGGTTAATATGATTTAATGGTTAATATGATTTAATGGTTTATATGATTTAATCGCCTTTAGTTAAAAGAAAAGTAAAGCCACTCTGAAAGTTTTGAGTCATTAATTATAATTCCACTACAGGATTGTGAGACTAATGAGCACATTCTGATGGTATTAGAATGAGCAGGACTAAAGAGGGCACCTGTGGGCATACAATGTGTGAAGCACAGCTTTCATGTGATGAATGGAGGTTTTACCCAGTGTGCAGACTGCATACAATACAAGAGACTTTGAAAAACAACAGAACAACTGAAAGAGGGACTTGCCTGGCATGCAGGCTGCATGTGGTACATGACAGTTTGCAAAAATCGTTGATGTAGAATTTTAGTTTTACATCTCTAGAACTCTAAGCATTTGTTAGAAAATTTAGTTAGAAAATTTACTTTATATGTTTCAATTTTGAAATGCTGTGTGCTGCAGGGTTTCTGAAACTATATGAGGTGCACTACTTCAGTTGAGTTTTTCTTAAGAAAACCTGTAACTTCAAAATATTGTCATTTGTATCTCTTGGAAGGCAAAGTTAATTATACAGAGCCCAGCCATATATCTTTTTTTCATAGAAATTACACTGCTCACTATTTATTGAATATTTTGGATGATGTTTTTTTTATTTTTTTATATGCTGACCCAATGCTATTAGACGACCTTGTAATGACACAAGCGACACAGATTGCATCAGTGTACACAATGACAATCTGCCTCAAAAGAAGACAAATTGTGTTTGGGTCAAAAGGGATAAACCAAAATCTTTTCTTTAATGATGAAGTCATTGAGACGATTGTAGAGGTGTCAAACCTTTATGCACAGCAAAAAGGAAGAGCCAACTTTAGTGTCACAAAACCAGATGCAGGTTTTTCTTGTCATATTGTTAATGTCTGGTTATGTCCCACTGCCAAGGCGACGGATGTTCTGGGAAAATGAAAATTATGTCATAAATCAAGCTGTTGGCCAAGGGATGTTGTCCATTAATCGATTCAAAGAAATCGTGTTTAACATTCACTGGGCTGACAACACCAAACTTCCTCAAGGTGACAAGTTGGGAAAGATGCACCCAGTATTCCACCTGTTAAACAATCGTTTTCTCTAATTCTGGCCAGTTGAGCAGAACTTAGATATTGATGAAGCCATGCTACCTTACTATGGCAGACATTCCGCCAGGTTCTCAGAGGGAAACCAATCCGCTGGGGATACAAGATCTGGTGCCTAGACTTAGCTCTTAGCTACTTGGTGCAGTTTGATCCTTACTGTGGAGCACCACCAAAATACCACCCTGAGCTTGGCCTTGGGGGATCAGTGGTGATGTCATTGATGAAATCAATGCCAAAGGACCTAGACTATCGGTTGTATTTCAACACATTTTTTCCTCACTCTATCTTGTGCTGCACAGTCAACAGATTCTTGCCACAGGGACTATCACAGCCAGCAGGATTGAATAGTGTCCACTGAAGGCTGCTGATGCTATGAAAAAAGATTAAAGGAAACTCTTGACTTCAAGAGGGAAAAGTCTGATTCTGATCTCATCTCTAGATTGAATGACTGCTCACAAGACCAAAACACTGTCACATTTGGATTTTCGCCGGAAAGTGGTGAAAACCTAAATTTTGACATATGCCTCTGTGATAAAGAGAGAAAGAATCGATGCTGTAAATCTCCCTCCCGACCAGATGGGGTGCCGTGTAAGGTTGGTAGTACACTTCCCCATCTGAAGGAAGCACGTAGTTGCGCGTACTCAAAATGATTCCCATGTGATCAGCTGCAGGCCAGGCAGTGATTGGTTACAGTGATTACTTCAGAGCCAGCAGTCAACCCTGAGCACTTCCTTTCATGGCACAACACACACGCGCACCACGATCCCCCGGAGGACGCAGGACGGCCAAAGTCCTTTTGTTATTATTATTATTATTTTGGGTTTGCAAGCCCATCTTGTAACCCCCAATACCATTGCTGGTAGAGGGGCGGATTCTTTTGTTTATTTAAAAAAAAAAACACAGATTGTTTTAGGAAAAATTACTGTCTGGACATTCACTTTGTTCCCCACACCACTTGCACCTGATGACCAAATGATTTCACCATTAAAATGGCCAGAGAATGTCAAAGATGACAACGGGGGAAAAAGAAAATAAGCACAACTGTGCTCTCTCTGGCAGAAAGGGTTTGTTGATTCTACATAGAATTCTCAATAAGGTCACCTAGGTGCCATAACTTTGCTTTTATCTTACAGTGGAGGAATAAAACACATTTTATTGTGTGTTTTGTCAATTTTGCACCCCATACATTTTCAACAGATGTCAAGTTGTCAGAAAATGATTTTATATTAGCTCATTTCACTATAGGATCAAGTTCTCTTTATGCTTGTTATGCTTCAATTATGTTTAGTTCAAGTTTTGATTGGGGCAAAGCCATGTTTTTAATATATTTCAATTAAAGCCAAGATAATTACCTGCTTCTGTCAATGAGTGATATTTTACAGGGCACTTGAACAGACAGCAATAGTACTACATCATCATCCCTATTCAATCTCAAACCAGCAACCTTTCAAGAGACAACTGCCTCCTGTTTTTAGTTAGTTTGCATATTTTATACACAACCCAGTGTGAAGCCTGTTTGCCGCTATAATGAGATCTGTAATCAATATGTTAATTTTACTTCCATAGGCAGTTTGTTGTGCAAAAGGAGTAAGAGTTTAATTTTGTTGATTTTTATGTTTTTGTGAATTCATATTTAAAAAAGCATGTGGTTTGCATAATAAATTCTAGATTAATCAAAAGGTAATAACTTTAGTTTAGGGATGTAATAGTGTATAGCAATTCAGTGTTATTATTTCTAATGATAACCTAAAACCCTTATTTACTGGATTTGCATGAGTGACGTGAGCTCTATTAACCCTTTCCTTTTCTTTCTGCAGAAGTGGTCCCGGAAGGAGACAAAGTGGATTGAGAAAGGGGGTCTCAAGATTCAGGGAAGGGAAATGGATGTTTATCATGGAAAGCTACCCCTTTAGAGGAAGGGCAGCTGTTAGGATCAAGGACAGGTGGAGGACCATGAAAAGGCTTAAGGTAGCTTAAAGTAGTAGTTTAAAGTATAGACTCGCCCAGCACACCAGGCGGCTTAAGAGATAAAAAAAGAATGAAATTGATAAATAAACACCACAGTTTAGGCATAGTCTTGTTGAAAGCCAGTTGAAAGCCAGTCTCAATCTGCCCTTGTACAAATAATTAATTTGCAGCTCTCTGGCTGGCTTAGTTGGTAGAGCACTGGACTCTGGTTTGCAGGGAGTTGGTTTGTCCCCCATGAGACACAAGTGTTAATCCCTAATTTTCTAAAATATTCTTTAATTTACCTTTTAGACCTATAAGGTTTGGCTTTGTTCAAGTCACAAATGAAACTAAGTTGTGAATCGCAGCTTATCCCGAGGTCCACATCACAAAATGTAATGTTTTCACGCAGCAGCTGAGAGAGTTGACTGGCTTGCTCAGGTGATAGAGCATGGGACCCTGATTCCCAGGTTAGTGGGTTCAAACCCCATGTTTGGTGCATGGTTTTTCCTTCAGTTTTCAAAGACTTTGCCCTTTTTGATAGACTCGGTTTTAAAAAACAGGACATGGTGTGTTTTCTTAAGCATAAAAATAATAATATAAAGAGGTTAATATAAGATCTTCTATGGAATGCTAAAGTCTTGCATAGATCCAAGAGTTGCAGTGGGATAATTCAGTGAAATGCTATGCTGTTCCTTCTTGGCAGACTGGATTCAAATCCAGGTGATTTTTTCCTTTATTTTTAAAGAAGTGGTGCATGTACCTTAAAGTCAATGAAAAAGCAAAGTTAGATGGCACACTGTTGAAAATAATTATTTTAAAACGGAGCGACGTTGCACAGCGTTTTGCTCAGGCTTCAGCTGCTGAGTTCTGAGTCCTGGGAAGTGGCAAGCCGATTTGCAGCTATAAAATTGCCAAGGAACTCACAGAAAATTCGAAAGAAGGGCTCTTAAAAAGAGACAATCAACAATTGGAAAGAGATTACTTTATATCCACCTTAATTACCTGGTAAAAAAAGAGTTCTCCGCGTAGTGACTATTTAATACCTCGATGGGCGGGTCCGAGGGCGTCACTCCATGGAGGGGCCTATCGGCAGCTTTGATAGGTTTGGGTCTGCTTTCTGTATGGTTTGATATTGAACACAGCAGCTGTCACACTGCAACAGACACATATCCAGGGCTTTGCCTTTATTAGGGTCTGTTAGCTTTGTGTGTGAAATTAAACTGAAAAGAAAATAGAAGATAATTGCAAGTGAGGTTCACAGTACATTCCTGTCAGCAACTCCAGTGGCTCTTAAATTACCTTTCTGACTAAGAGTATGAATATTTGATGGATAGCTTATAAAAGAAGCTCAGTCTAATTCTTGATGTCAAAACACATTTAGAAACAAGAATATATAGAATGAAAGCAACAGAGAGCTTTTTGCTCCAGTCTGTAATTTACAAACCCAGTAAACAGATATAGAAAGTACAGTAAGAAAAAACTTAAGAGCACAGTACTTAGAAGCCCTTGAAATAACAAACATTATCTGGGATACAGCCACAGTGGTAGTGGTATTTATCCAAGAAAATTGTCTTTATTTGAGTGTTAACATCAACATTTCTTTCAGTGAGGTTTTGTGGATATCTGGTATTGTATCTGGTGGCATTGTACATACCCTGATTGTTGACTATAGTACAAACAGCTCTGTGACTTAAAAATAAAAATGTCATTGTTGAAAGTTATTTACCATATGTGATTGAATATTATTATAGTCCTCTTTGTTCCATTGAAAAGGGATTTTGCTCTAAATCTGTAATTTACACCAAGTGGGATTGCATTTATCTTCGCATGATTGCATTTATCTTTGCATGTCTTGCTTCAAATTACTTTGCACCAGGTTATATAATTAGATTCCAGCCAGTCCCAGCCACAGCCTGCAGGTACATGTTCATTTAGTTTAAAATACATTTCAATGTAATCCACTTCTAAAAGACATTCCCACACAAGATCAAAAAAAGATGATCTAAAAGACATTAACAGCAGTAATAATAACACAGGGTGCATTTGAGTGCATGAACTTAACTGGGGTAAAGAAGATTAACTATTCCTAAAAAAAGAGCCTTCCATTTTAACTGCAATGTTACTTTGAACTACAAAAACTTAGTATTAAAATACTGCTATTCTTATTCACTTTATTGACCACAGCCAATATAACTTTAAAGATAAGCACAGAAACAGAATTTATATTTTAACATTAAATTCTTAAACTCGGGCTCCCGAGTGGCGCATCCAGTAAAAGCACTCGCTAGAGTGCAGGATGCGCTCTATAGCCTGGACGTCGCCGGTTTGAGTCCAGGCTATTCCACAGCCGACCGTGGACCGGAGCTCCCAGGGGGCGGCGCTCAATTGGCTGAGTGTCGCCTGGGGGGAGGGAGGGTTAGGTCGGCCAGGGTGTCCTCAGCTCACCGCGCAGCAGCGACCCCTGTAGTCTGGCCGGGCGCCTGCGGGCTTGCCTGTAAGCTGCCCAGAGCTGCGTTGTCCTCCGACGCTGTAGCTCTGAGGTGGCTGCATGGTGAGTTCGCAGTGTGTAAACAAGCGGGCGGCTGACGGAACACGCTTCGGAGGACAGCGTGTGTTCATCTTCACCCCTCCTGAGTCAGCGCAGGGGTGGTAGCGGTGAGCTGAGCCTAAAAAATAATTGGGCATTTCAAATTGGGGAGAAAATAATAAAAACTAATTGGCAACGACTAAATTTAAAAAAAAATAAATAAATTCTTAAGCTCAATGAACATGTTAAAACTTCAATATAAAGCCATACAGATAAAATAAGGAAATGCATTAATAAGTTATAAAACAGTTTGCTTAATTTTATAGGCATCTTTTTTTAGCGGTTGCCTCTGACGATGGTTCCAGTTGGATTTGTAGCTGGACATTGTATTATGGGAGATGTTGTTGTTAGTGGAAGTTTTAGGGGAGGCAGACAGGCTGTGCAGCAAAATTGCTATGCGTATTTGTATGCATTAAATAAAAATGTAGTGCGTATTTTGGATTTTTTTAATGCATGAAAATGGCAAGTACTCAGCTTATCTGGACCGCTGCCTACAAGTATCACAGTCTTTAAAAACAGCAAAATAATAAAATAATAAAAAGAAAATGCTTTTTATATTTTGTTGGATCCAACAGGTTTTTACTGGTCACGTTTCTTGACACGTAAGTGTGTTAGTAAGTAAAATTATAAACCAGGAGTGCAATAACACATCTCTCCACCCCCCCACCCCCCTCACACACATTTGTAGTTTTCTAAATTACTAACCTATGAACTCCAGTCTCCAGTAATGCTGTAATTCTGAGATAACAAATCAGAAATGACAAATGCATCCTCTTACATGAGATGCCAGCTCACCTGGGATACCATTAAAGATCAAGATATAAATTCAAACAGCATTGGAGGACCATGTTTCTCTTTGCTGCAGATGAATCCAGCAGCCATGTGAATTCCCAATGTGTCTTGTAGGAAGTGAACAGGGTTGAACAAGGATTTGTTCTTTTATTTCGGCTTTGAAATGCTAAAAAAAAACAAAAAAACATGTTCCCAATGGATTTAAACACAGGTTCAGGATCCTGTACTGAGTCACAAAAATCCCACTTGCACTCTTTCGGCTTTCAAGGGAAAAAGGTTCCTTCCTCAGCAGAAAGGATACAACATCCTTTCAGTAACACTAAATGCATCTAAAATAAGGTAGATACATATTTGACAAAGTGTCTTCTTAAATGTATGCTGAAAAACACCTAAAAAAGCAAATCGTATCTTAGTTGGGTATCCAAGTCAAAATGTTTGGTTCACACAATAACCAGAGAAAGGATATTTGCTTTACTATGATTATTGTAATTTATTTATTTATTTAGTTAGGTATGTATGTATTTATTTATTTATGTATGTTACTGCATTTAACCCAGCTTTACCAAGAACATGTGTTTTTTATCCAGGCAAAATCTGTTAGAGAAAAAAAAAAAAAAAAAAGAAAAAAACATATTTGGTGCATCTATAACTGTTTTGACCTTGAAGTCTACTAAACAGCTCTGAATGAAACACCAGGCTCTTCATATGGGGTGGGAGTGAGTTCAGTCACGAAATAACGATTTTATAAATGTATTAGCATATATAAACTGTACCCCTGGGCTATTTCTAATGTCTTTTAGTGTGATTAAGAAAAGACAATAAGAAAGAGTTACAAATACATTAGAAAAACATTTTATAAATGACTTAGTATTTAATTTTAGATTTATGTCATGGGGTTTGACACTCAAGCGGAAACGAGCAATGCACATCATTAATTAAATGTTCTACATGCTCAAAAAGATTTCAATATGTTTTTTGCAATCTTAAATAAATGACAAATAATGAGCGGGCTCTTTATTTCACAGTATGCTGACATACTCCTTGTTTTAATTTAGAAGCCAAGCTTATTATGTCCTGCAATTTTCTGACTTCAATTAGAATGACTTAATTCCAGAGAGATTGAAATTCAGATAGGAATTCTAATGATTTGCAGTCAGTAAACATATGTATGCATCTACTCTATGTTACTGCAAAGCTTATCTACCTTTAAAGACACGGCGCAGCCCTCTTTAGAGTCTGTTTACTGTATAAGAATCTATTGAAACTTGTAGAATATAACCTGCATGATTGGGAAGCCTTGTGTTAAATCCCTTGTATGATGCACGCCTCTTGTGTACCTTATCAAAAACACAATAGTATATCACATTACACCCTGAGTATATTGTGTACCTTGTATACAACCCTGTATTAAATGAATGTGCTTCATACTAATTCAATTACAGCAACTAAAACTAATCAGAACTTATGGCTCATATCTGTTTCTGCAACAACATACTGAAGAAATCTCCTTTTCCTAAACCATTGCCTTTTAATTCTTAACCTCTTCTGTGCATGTGACTTCATAAATGTATTGTTTCTTCTAATGCACCAATGACAAGAGGTATTGTCCTAAAATAAAGGTTGTTACCATGTATAGCCTACATTTTCTCAGCATTCTGTTTAAAAATAAAAATGACATATTGCCCATACAAATGCATGAAACATATTTTAGAAATGATCTTACTAGAGTATGATGTGTTACATTGAAGGCACTGCTTCTAAGCCTGAAGATAAACTACAGACATGATATATATATATATATATATATATATATATATATATATATGCATCTACTGTCTCCTGTCATTTTATGACTGCATCGTTTTTTTTTTTTAGCTTTGAATAACTACAATGCACAAACTCACAATATATAATGGTATTGCTGTGGCATGTTACAAATAGAGAATTAGTGTGTGATATGAGAATTTAATGCCCACCCGATGTGTGGGATGCTACATTAACCAAGCATCCTACTCCGAGGGTGGGCATTAAATTCTCATTTATCACACAGTATTTTTTATAATCTTTGGTGAGCATTTTTTTTTCATGCCAGAGTTCTAAAGGTCTGAGAAGTGAGTGAGAGAAGACTATGGGAGATATGGGTGGAATTCCTTTTAGTTTTACAGCTCGCTCTGGGGTTGCGATCTGTTGCTGGTGTTGGATGAGCCCATTAAAAAAATATTACTCCCCAGTTGTTATAAGGTGATAATGGGTGTAATGTGCCACAGCAAATGCCATTATCACTATTACACTGCAACCTTTTAAAGTTGTTTATTTATGTACCTTTATTTGTCTGAAATAATCAATGCAAGAGTTCACTTTTTTAAGAGTAGGGCTTGCATGTCCTTGTGAAAAGTTTAATCAGAAAGCAGTGGTTTTAGAACAGAAGCCTTAATTAGTGTCATTTTGTTTGTCATTCTGTTTTTGAGTAACAACAAAGTGGTTGACCTCCATAGAAAACAATGAGAGAGTTGAATAAGAACCATACCAAAGTCACCAGCCTGCATGAAGCCACATTTCTCTGTTGATCTCGAGTTGACACTCATCCTCATACAGTTTGCTAGAGACTTCTTTTTGGATGGGTAGTCTGAAAGCTTCACTTGACTGAATTTTCAAATGAGAAAAAAAACCAAAATAAAATCCTTCTTGATCTTCAGTCTAAAAGCAATTCTACAGATAAGATGGAATTACATTTCTAGCTTCAACCCCAATGACTGTACTTTCTAAGTTGACATGTAAAACTGTTTTAATTCAAATAAAATCTTTTTTTTTGTATATGTAGTATATATACCTCCCAGTCAATTGCCTTTGAATGTACATTGTGAATGTTTCATTGTATAAAGCAAAACGAGTCTGGATTGTTTGGACATTTTAGGTGCTTAAAGGTACTAAAAAGAAACTTTATACATTTGTAGATGAATGTTTGATCAAGTAGTTTTCACCCATGCCCTCCTCTTATATTACAGCTTATCGGTTATTTAGGTTTGGACTCCATATGTGACATGAATGCTGTAAAGACATACTGAATTACACATTTTAGCCCTGCACTATTTTCTAGCATCTTGCAAAATGCCTGTATTATTGTGTTAGTTGGTTACTTGTTACATTCCACTAGATGGTACTGGAAGCACTGCTTTGAATGCTCACGCTGACATTCCTTCTGTGCTGCAATTAAAAGCAGTGGGGAAGTAGTATATTTATGGCACCTCGTGTGTTTATGCTATGCAATACCTTCTAAATTGATTAAACTCACAGGTCGGTGGCAGCATTAATCAGTTAACCTCTCAAGGTTGTACTGTATGATCTAATTGCACAATAATCAGGTAGTATGGGGTCTAGTATGGGGTCATAAAGGGTTAAGGCCTGTCGAAATGAGCAAACAGGAGCACATGATTGGATTTCGTCCATAGCCGCCTCTTTAATGGCAGTTGCTATTCATAAGAGATGATTCAGATAACCCCCAATGGTTTTCGTCTATGAAGGCATGATTTTAACAAATTGAGAGAAAGGTTAACGATTACTTCATTAGCATAAAGTTTTCAGTGGTCCTGAGTATCAACCTGCTATTCATAAGAGTGAACGACAGCAAAATGCTGCTTTCTGCAGTCAAGTCTAAACTAACGACAGCCTCGGCACACTAGTTTTTTAAAGACATATTTTATTAGTACACTTGCTTGAATCAGGTTTTACAAACTGCCTGTGACTGGCAGCTGCAGACTCGGGTTTCGGTAGTACTGTTGTGGATTCCATTTTTCATTTTGCAACAGCTATCGACGGCAACCAGGGAACATTAATAATGCTGATGATGTCATCAAAAAGAGGCGGATTTTCGTTCTTGGACGACCCATTCATAAAGTGCTTTGAGACAGTCACCTGTATTCTCAGATTTTATGAATAGCAATATGGACGACTCGTTAGTTTTAAACGAAATCCGTTTCATTACGGCAGTCGCCAAGTGCTTTTATGAATAGGGCCCTTAATGTCCTTGTTTGCCAGTTTAAGAGTTTTTTTTTTCTTTTACTTATCTTCACCCTCCACCTTACAGAAGCATCCCTATTTTTCTAAAGTCCCATCTTTGCTACAGGAGGTCTGTCCTTCAGGTGTTGGATTGCCCATAGAAATAAGATAGTAGCTGGGATAGTAAATGTGTTCTTCTGTATTAATGCCTAGCTAGAAATGTAACAAAGGCACAAGTATTTAATCGTGTTCTTACACATTTTGTTGGCTTAAAAGGAGTTCACAGAAGTATTCACATTTGGGAACAGTGCACTATAATGACTATTTAAGTAGCTCGAAATTACTGGATCCTGAATGCATTATTACAGCCACTTTCATACGGTATATGTAACCAACATGCAGGTCAAACAAGCAGCATGAAATGGGCATAAGGAACATGCCATGTGCAGTAACAGGCTGTGCTGAAATGGAATCTTCCGAAATGAGCATTCCAAAGCCACCATCTCCTGTATTTGTTTACCTGAGAACATGACACTTGTTTTACCACTTTATATGATAACCGGTAGATGTTGGAAATCAAATGAGTTGTATGGAAAATGTATTAAATGTATTAATGTATTAACTTTAGAATTGAAGGTATTCTTTGTAATTACTCAATTAAACATAATCAAGTAGGTTACACAGAAAAGTGCTGGATATGATTGACCCAGCTCCTTTACTGCCTTGGACATCCCTGTCTCTGCCATAATACAAGTTATCACATTGAGAGCTGTTTGGCATCTACAAAAGGTTACATTCAGCATCACATTCAGCTATCATACCTTATGCTGGCAATTCAGTTGTTCTGTTTTGTCATGTATTGTCGTGTATTTCCCAATCTTTGGTGTGGGTGAAAGGAGAACTCTTCAAGGAATCATAAATAAATCCATTTGCATTGCGTTGCATACTATACAGAGTGTATGAACCTACTGCAATTCCCATGTTCCTTGGCTGTTGTAATCTAACAGTCTAACTGTGTAACTATGGCAACAGGTATCTCAAGCGCTCTAGCTCCAAAACAAAACAAGCAATAAACTAAGGCCCAGCATACAACGCTGTTGTTTTTTCTCCCTCGCTACCGTATCTGGTCGACCCCGGCTATTGGTGAATGGACAGGAAGCACTGGTACAATAATAACCACTCTGGGCTACCGGTGAAGTGTAACGATATTCTCCATGCAAAAGTAGAACAATTAGTTATGATTCCTCGTCATGATCTTCTTTCAGCCAGACTAAATATGCATTGCTATTTACACTGCAGGATTTTTTTTTCTTTTTCTTAACAGTGCTTTGAAGCATAAGACTGCAATTGCTTGGGATAGATAGTAGGTTCTTTCTACCAGCATTAATTCTGTTTTGGCAGCAAAGAAACCAGTAATAACTCAACAGCAGAGCTATTTGCTACATGAAGAGCCTCACTGAGATGACAGTGAATGCACAGAGAAGACTGCTGTCACATGAGTACGGCTGACAGGCTATTTGCACATTTCCACCGCTGTGCAGCAGAGAGTAATTATCTTTCTCACTGGGAAATCAATTCAATATCAAGGAGCAGTTTCAGCTGAGGAGTTGCACCTCGAATCAGCAACTCAGTCCAAAGCTGCTTAATGACAACAATGTGTTGGCAACACTGTGAAATCAATAAGTACAACAAGTGATGTACTGACAATTCTGTTTTGTGAGCCCCTGAATAAAAGAACAAAGGTTCTTGTAATTACTCTTTGTCAACAGACTATGCTTGGTCTAATTAGGAATAGGACTCACATACAGGAGCCCCACATTGCCTCCTACGTTTTTCACAGGATTCCATGGAAAGTGTATATAAAACATGTCTGATTTCAATTCAAATAATGACTGATCCAAAAGTTATGAACCATAAAATTGAGACAGCTAGCTAGCATCCCATGCCCCTGTATGCCAAGTCTTTGTAAATGTATGCAGGTTATAAAAATGTGCCTATATGCTCTTCAGTGCAGAGGGTGCTGCTGATAATGTGTCGATCTGTCCTATAGGTAATTCAGAAAGAAAAAAATACAAGAAAAATGCATTGTTTTTACTAACAAGATTACCCCCTGGCAAAAACACTGCAGTCAGTATGCAGCATAAATTATGTGTTTGGATTATCTTTCACAGCTTGCAAATTAAGCCAACCCCAAACTCTGGCAGTAATCCAAAACACTCATTAAATCAAGTGATGGAGCAGTGAAAAATAAGCAGTTTTAATTGGCACAGAAGACCAAGGGTCAGAAAGTACTGTGGGTTTGGTGTTAATTGGCTGAGGCTCCCTGGCAGTTGTATAACTCTTTCTATAGCAGGAAAATAAACAGTTTGGCACGGTCAATCAAAACTCTGCAGGACTGATGTTGAGAGTATTGTTTTTACATTCTCCTGTATGAACATACCTTCTTCGTTATTAAATGGAAGCAGATATTTATACAAAAATTGCTTTGTGCATCACTGATCAGAATGGAATCTTACTGAGGCTGAAGAGACACAGGAGCATAGTTTGCCCATTCATTTACATCAACCTTTGTCACCCCCTTGAACTGCTGAGGGTCATGGTAGCATTGAGCCCATACTATGATGATCTTACTAATTTTAGCATTGATGCACGGTATCAGATTATAAAAACAATTGGGAGATTGAGTTCCAAAAAGTAAGCCCAAAACAAATCACCTCTGCTTTTAGTTCACCTTTTGTTACTTATATTTAAAAGAAATACGAATTTCGTTTCGACTTCCATAAATTACGTAAGATAGGTCAGCTTCAATATACATCTTAGTACATCCCCACGCTCAAAATCCACAAGGTAGGAACGTAAAATGTAATCATATTGTTACTTCTCCTCGAATTGCATTAACATCAAATTCAGGACTGCGACACCTTGCTTGTGCAAAAACCTGTGACACATATCCAATATGCCGTCAGGAAGCATCAATGCCATGGGCAGTAGCGAATGTGAGAGCAGTCACACACATCAGGATTTCAGAAAAAGAAAATAAATTGTTCACAGTTGGTAACGTATCATAGGATCACAACATAATGTTTATACTTTACAAAGTGTGTCTTTCCAAACGTCGCTTGTACTCCGTGTTTTGCTATTCTAGTAGGGTGGTCAAACATTTTGCATACCAGTCTGTCATATGTACTGTGTGAACAAATGCATAAGAATATCTGGATGGATTTATTTTTTTAAATAGTTGACAATTTGGCGTATACCGTCTGCAGCTATTTCATGTTTTGACCTTTAACTCGCAAGTATTTCTGGGGGAAATTGGTAGCATTTTCTGCCAACTCATGTTGTAATCAGAAACGCATGGAATTCTCCCTCCAGTTCAGGCAAATTGGAGAGCACTCAAGTTGGCTGTCCATAGAAAATAGGTATACTGCAAAAATGCATAGGCAATATTTTTAAATGCATGGATTTTGGTTTATAATATGCAGAAACGTTTTGAAGGGCAATTGTTTGTCTGAGAAATTGTAGTTGTACTTGTTGTGCATATTGATAGTTTGTGAGGAACGTTGGTGTACAGACTGGGATTCATGCATTTGCCACTGGAGGGGCAGGTAATGGAAATGTCTATATAAATTAATATGAAGCAGGTTTTTTTTGTTGTTGTTGTTTTTTATTGCTGTTGTCAAATTTAGACTAAATCTGTGCATTAAATCAATGTATTTAAATGGTCTAGCATATTTGAATCGGATCCACCATAAATTGTCTGCTTCGGGCCCTGTGGGCGGCTGCACTGTCACCAAAATGAACGATAAACTGTTGGGGTAAGTTAATGAGATGAGTTTGTGAATAAAAGCAGAATTACATGTACCTGTTTGTTGCATGTATGCAGTATTCTGCCTTTGCTTTATCCTATTCGTTAAATAATTAAAATGCAGTGCAAAAAGCAAAAATCCCAAATTGAAGCTGAACTTCAAAATCAGTCTGACATGAATCGTTTCAAAGTGCACCCAATCTTAATCCAACATGCAAGAATCCCAAACTGAGCTTTTATTCCAAATCAACCCGACATGAAAAGTTCATCATATCCTCAAGTTTTTTCTTTTTTTGTTGTTGTTCTTGTTTTTTTCTTTAATCAATTTTGCTTCGCCACATGGTTGCTGAACACGCCAAAAAACAAAGTGCTTTTTGACAACTTACATCCAGGACAGAGATATGCCTGCGTTACTCATTTTTTTTTCAAACGATCAATATAGTTTCCAGCTTTGTTGCAACATAAAATAATTTTCATTTCGGATGCATTACACAGCACACGCTTTTTATTAAACAAAAGAGCTGCATTCACTGCAGAGGTGGCATCCCGGTGTATACAGACCCAGATGTTGACAGTGTGTGTTTATATTATCTTTTTAAAATATTTTTATTTGTGGTCCAAGGCCCAGCTTCGTTATAATGAAGGGCGTTATAGCGAGGGTATACTGTAGTTCTGGTCACCTCGCTACAAAAAGGATATTGCTGCTCTAGAAAGAATGCAAAGAAGAGCGACTAGAATTATTGCTGGTTTGAAAGGCATGTCATATGCAGACAGGCTAAAAGAATTGAATCTATTCAGTCTTGAACATAGTAGACTATGCAGCAATCTGATTTCAAGCATTCAGAATTCTAAAAGGCATTGACAATGTCGACCCAGGGGACTTTTTCGACCTGAAAAAAGAAACAAGAACCAGGGGTCACAAGTGGAGATTAGATAAAGGGGCATTCAGAGTAGAAAATAGGAGGCATTTTTTACACAGAGAATTGTGGGAGTCTGGAACCAACTCCCCAGTAATGTTGTTGAAGTAGACACCCTGGGATCCTTCAAGAAGCTGCTTGATGAGATTCTGGGATCAATAAGCTACTAACAACCAAATGAGCAAGATGGGCTGAATGGCCTATCATTTGTAACTTTTCTTATATTCTTATGTTCTAAACATCTGAGCAACTGCGTGGCAAAATAAATAGACAGATCATATTGGGCGGTTTGTTGGCAGTATTAAAAATGCAAAAATGCAACAATTTTAAATACTTTCAATTTTCAAATGCCGTTGCACAATGTCACCATAGGAATTAAAATAAGACAAAAAATATTACAACACAAAATACTTAATATGAAGTTATCATACTATATATAATATTTAAAGGGTGTTGAAAATAAGTCTTATATAGGCAGTAGGTGACATCAAAACAACTGATACTGTATTTATCCTGTATTTGTTCTTTATATGTGTACAACCTCTGGATACACACTGTTCACTATATACACAATATTAGTACATTCAAATGTGAGATCTCAATACACACCGTTTTTAAAAGGAGTGTTTAATTTAATGAAATGTTACCTTTATTTTATTTTTTCAGGGTTTGATCAGCTTGCTGTTTCTCAAGGTCATTCCCAAAACCTGAATATGCATTAAAGAAATATGAATTGGTCTTAAAAGAAAATACATTAAGAAGCAATAAGAGATTGTGCTTTTGTAAAAATGTGAGACTGAAGGTGGAATATTAACGTTAAAAGCAAAAATTACAAACATGAATGAAAGTATTGTGGCCGTGGCTCCAGATCTTTCATTTCCTTTAAATGTTACAGTTCTTTTTTAAACTCATTTCATATAGGAGTCTCGCACACATTCAGGTGTTTTAAGCAAGCTCTTTTGTCAGTGGATTTGGTTTGACATCCCTGTATGTTGGCTGTATTTGTATTGCTATGTGATACATACTGTATGGGTGAGAGTTGGTATATACTCATTTTTATTGATAAGGTTACCCCCCCATATAGAGTATTGGATGAATATACAGATAATTCTGTCGAACCCTTTCTGCACAAGACAAAATGTTACAATTTGCTGACCATTGAATATTCAAATTAACTGATATATGTAATTGATTCCGAAAAAAAAAAAAAACAGGTTTCAATCAGGGTGCTTTTCAGTTTTAAACAATGAAGACAAAAATAAGTGGTCTCATATTTCGATTCAAGAAAATACTTTTGTTAAAAAAAAAAAAAAGGAAATGCATTATATAAAAGATGCCTTCAGAAGCCTGAGAATAGTAATTTTATGAGTGCGGGTGCAAAACCATCTTTGACAGAATGAGCCTTACAGCTTCCTGGAGTGTGAAATCTAATGAACTGCAGTCTCTTGATTGCTGCATCATCAGCACTGGCTGCAGGTTTATCATTTTACAAAAAAAATGAGCCACTTCTTTTAGGTGTGAATGAATAAATCAGCACTCATATGTTTAAGGAAATGTGTATTCCCTCCAGACCTGGAATCATAACTAGCACTAATGCAGGTCCAATTGCTCCCGAAATCGCGCTCCCGAAATCCACATCTGAGCAATTACTTGTGCAACAAGGTTCCCGTGTGAAATTGCGATTTACAGAGGGCCTTACATATAACTTGTGCTTCCTAAAGATGGTGGAAAGGTACAGGTGTAGTTATAGATAAACACCTCACCTGTGCACATAATCATTTGCTAAATCTGTCAAATCTATTAAATTCAAATTTGCAATGGTATTCTTTGTTTTTTTGTTTAATCTTAATGGTACATTTAGAAGACTAAAGATGTATTGCAAAAAAAAATTCTAAACCTTATCACTGCAGTTGGAATCACTTTCATTTTTATTTGGATCCATATGTATTTAATCTGAAAGCTCTGTGTCTGTTTTATTGCAAAGGTTTTAACTGACAGCTCAGCCAAAGCACTCTAGTTGACAGAATGCAAGGTGTCATACACCTTATTCCATTCCATTGACAAAATGAGTTCTGTCAAACACCTAAAACTATTGTGTCAGCTGCATGAATCTTATCAACAACAAAAATTATAAATGAAAACCATTCTGCAGACAAAATACCTTCCGTTGTTTTGTGAAAAGGATGAAGTGTGTCACCGTGTCTCCTGTTCTTTAACCCTTTCAGCACAAGGTAACCACAGAGAATGTTAACAGACCCTCAAGACAACTGTTCCAAGGTCTGAAATGGATCAGCTGTGTGGTGCTTGCATCCTTGTACCCAGTTGTCTGAGGATCCCAATAGGAGCATTCTCTTGATGGTCCCAAAGTTAAAGAGAGATGCCATATCAATGGGGTTAACCTTCAGTGCGATGTGGTTAAACTTCTCGGGTTAACTGTGTGTGCGATTTTAGATCTGAACTTTATTTGTTAACAAGACAACTGAGAATGAAATAAAAGGTCAAGGATGTACAGGACCTCACCTTCTCTTTAAAAGTACAGAGTGAATGTTACTGTGTTTTAAAACCTTTAAAATATTGTGGTAGACTTGCAGTATTTTTACAACTACTTGACCTTATCTTTACCATTGAACGTGTTTATAGAAGTGATTTTCGTATGTAGGGTAAAATGAACACGCTTTTGAGAATCTGTAGCCCCTGTAGTCTAGTGTGTGTGTGTGTGTGTGTGTTTTTCAAACATATATTTTTGTCTGCTCTTTCTTTGATGTAGACATCTTTTATTTTGAGGTTGTTTTGACACCAAAGAAAATATTTAACTTGACCTACATACAAGCCTTGGTCAGGTTTGGAATATTTATAGCACATTAGAGTCTAGCCTGATAGTGTTTTATCCTAATAATATACTGTAAATAATAAATGTTCAGTGCATCTCCACGACTTGCAGAATGTATATGTGAGGCTATGATTCATACATTTCACTACGTATCCCAGAGTGCGTTCTGGTCAGCTTTAGTGACAACTGCCTTGCTTTTCATTTCAAATGTAATGTACACTCAAAAGGCAGCTGGCCAGTGGCAAACAAATTGTCACTAGAGAAAACAAAATCAATGTCCGCTGTCAGTGTAAACAGGTAATCATTAGTAATTAAGTCCACAAACCATAATTAAAGGACAACTTTTTTGCAGGAAGTCTTATTGATCGAATAGAAATATTCAAATTCTTTGCATTTTTAAAATAGCATACTGTACAGTGACTGTAATACAACAATAACAACAACATTTTATTTATATAGCACCTTTCATAGCAAGTATCCCAAGGCACTTCACACGATTTAAACAAACAAAAAGAAAAAGTACAATTAAGTACAGTTAAAAGCCAGTTAAAAGTACAGCCAATTTAAAATAATACGTCTTCAAAGAAGTTTAAAAAAATTCCAGAGAGTCAGAACTTTTAATATAATTTGGCAAGGAGTTCCAAAGTCTGGGTGCATAAACAGAAAAAAAGCCCTGTCACCCTGAGTGTGCATTTTATTTCTTTGAATAAACTCTTATGTCCATGTAGGCTGCTTTAATTACAGCTTACCCCAGAAGCAATGACCTTCTTGTCATTGTGTCATATTTTACTTCTTCTGGTGGCTTTTACATTGACTGGGAAAAAAAAAAAAAAAACATTGAAATTATAAACTAAAACAAAAGCAAAACAAAAATGTGCTAAAGCTTGCACAGTCAGCATTTTACAGGCAGTGTGAATTGAAGAAGCCTTGGAAAAGGCTACTCTGTAGGGAAGCAGATCATTCATTAATACAAGGAGATTGCTGCAATAAAGTAAATCTGCGTATTATCTTCTAATTAAAACAGTGAATTCACCTGTCACACAAGGTTGTTTTCTTAATTTAATTTTGCCCAGTGAGTGAAACCTTTTTTCTCCTGGTGTTTAATATTTATATCCGTAATATCCACCGAGGAAAACCTGTGACTGTATTGCCAACTTGTTCATTATTTCTACAGAATACGAATGACTGTTCACCCTGAATAAAATGAAGGAAAGCAAACCGAGCACTTCCATGTTTTGAATGACCCCAACAGATTACTGCAGCATATTGCTGTGTATTCCAGTGCCATCATGGAGAAGTGCTTAAGACAACACTGATTATGTACTGTAGTTTGTATATACATTTTAGCTTATGCTGCTCTCATTCAGAAACTAATAAGCATTAAAGGGTTCTCTTAAAAACTTTCTATTGCACTATAGACCTATTGTGGACCCTCAAGAATATATCTTCAGCATTTTTTGTTTTTCTGCAGATGTTTTCGATTTCTCAAACCCTAACACTTGGCATATTTACCCTTATAATCAAAGCTTTATTTCAAAGTTACCCTTTGGGGCAGAATATCATTCTTCAAAGCTTGGCTCTTGCAGTCCACTAAGAATGACAATTCGAAGACAACCACCAAAACATTACGTATGGGATATGCTTGCCTACTGGTAGGTTTTCACTGAGCTCTATACCAGAGCTGCCGATAGGCCCCTTCCTGGATGACATCCTTGGTCCCGCCTACCGAGGGGTTAAAACCATCATTCCACAGAAGCCATTTCTCTTTTTGCCTCTCAAGACGGTAAGGTAAGACCTTTGTGTTGAACTGATCATTTTCTGAAAAATAGCTTTTCTGAGTCGACTGCAGTTCCCTTGCATTCGTGCTGAAAGCTGGCTTGCCGCTTTTCTGGAATCAGTGACTCCAAAATTGAAGCCTCTTTTCCTTTCCACCTTCTTTCAGTAGCCTACTCGCTTGCGTTGCAGGCTGCCTCTCCTTATTGTGTGTCGTGTGTGAGCGACTGCGTGTGCAGTATTGATTTAAAGGAGTGCGTGTGTACGTCTTTTCTAGTCTACACTCTTGGGAGAACACAGTTCCTCCACCAGGGCTAGGCCTCGCCACATCCCTGCTATCGAGTGATTCCATGCGGTGCAAACAGTGCCTAGTGCTCATGAAGCTTGGTGCACTCAGTGCGCAGGGGGTTAAACGCGCACGCCGTTAGTAGCTCAGTACGCGTAGCACCCTCGGTGCACGGTACAACCAGCGCTCACTGCACTCAGTGCACATGATTCTCGGTACACACGACACTCACTCCACCCACAGTGCGCACACCGTTAGTGCCTCGGTGCGGGTTACGCCTGCGGTACACTTGACTCTCACTGCACTCGGTGTAAGGGAGCACGGTATACACTTGGTGCACGCGGTGCTTATTGCACTAAGCGCGCACCGTGTTCGATGCGAGAGACGTCCACCACCTCCTTTTGCTTCGCGGTTGAGGCTCTTGGTATGTCCCCAGTGCTTAGTAACGCTGCACTCGGTGCACGCAATACTCCAATGTAATGATGGGCAAGGCCGGGTTCCATGCTTGCACGTCCTGCAGGGCTAATATCCCTCAGGAAGACAGGGATACCCTCTATACCGTCCCTCCCCAAGGGGAGATCAGGGTGAATGGGAAGAGTCATCCTTGCTGACAGATGATGAGGCGCTTTCTATAGCAGCCTCCTGGGGTGAGACCTCCTTCCCCACCGAGATGGAGCTAGGAGGGGAGCCCAAGCTCTCTGTTGAGGTGGAACCTAGCTCCAAGGTGGCCTCGGAAGCTAGTGTGCCAACACTATCGAGCTCGACGTCGACACTGATGGGACGTGTTGCAACGTTGTTGCAGGTCCCTGGACGGCAGCGGCTGAACCACGCCGGACCGTGTTCCGGATGCAGGCTGTGGCATCTCGCCGGCAGCCTTTCCCAGCCTTCCTGGACTTCGTGGAGGAGGTATGCTCCTCTTGGGATCATCTGGCCTTGGCACCAAGACTCACAGCTTACCCCTTTGGAAGGCACGGAGAAACTGGGCCTGGCAAGATTTCCCCCAGTAGACTCCACCATCGCGGCCTTGGTCAAGACTCCGCCGGGGCGGGGATTGCCTAAACACCCTGTGTGCCTGAACCCGCAATGCAAGGTTACGGAGATACACCTGAGAAGGGCATATGCAGCAGAGGCACAGGTAACCTGCCTGGCAAACATGGCTGGTATATGGATGGCCTACATGAACGATATCCTGCGAGAGGCCACGCTCCCGGAGCCTGTGGCTATCGAATTGCACCTCCTCTCAGGCACGCTGCTCCAGATCTCCAGTCTTCAAGGGAAAACCCTGGGCGGGAGCCTGGCAAGCTGTGGCTGTCGCAAGCGAGGGTCCCCGACACGGATAAGGCTGCGCTGCTAGATGCGCCGATATTGTGGTCTGGCCAGTCTGAGCCATTTATACAATCAATGATTAGTTAGAACTTTATTGAAAATTAAAATCTAGCTTTTTTTTAATTATCAGGGAGGCTTCAGCTTTTATTTGATCCTGGCTTAGTAAAAGCTGAGGCTGAATAAGAGCCAAGCCTTTTTTAAAGACAACTATAATTGTTACATCAACTTATTATAATGAGTGTGGTACAGAGAGTTTCAAACCCTGAGGGCTTTCAAAAATTGTAAACTTGTCCATGTGTTTTGATATGCGCTGATATGACAATTGTAATTTTTTTATGTGATACATTATCCATTCCACTTTTTTGTCAGTATTTTCAAATGCATGTGTTTATGATTGGGTTAGTCAGGGCCGAGATGGTGGGTGGGTGTCATATCTGATGTATGTGTGTGTGTGGGTGGATTGAGGGAAAAGGGCATAACTTTAAATGCTAGGTATTTCTGAAATACAGAACATTAGTTGATATAAAAAAAAGTTAAGGAGACAGAGGATATGTTCTCCTAGTATTCTTTACTGCATTTTACTGTGCATCGTGCATCACTGGGAGTATTTAAGGTGGTACAGCTGACAGTTCTTTTTATTCAACCTCAATACAATACCAATATTTTTATTCACAGAAGATAAACACAGTTTTGCACAGTTTATAAAAAAAAGAGGGACAAGCAAAATAAATGAGATTGCTGATTGTTTAACATACTTAAATTTCAAGACATTTTATTTATATAGCACCTTCCATACCACAGTACCTCAAAACGCTTTTCATGTCATACATGTTTCATGTCCTACATAACTGTTACCAGCAGTGTACACTATACCATAAGAATATGTACTCAGACCCTTATCGGGCTAGGATTATGAGAGGGTCTTTTAGAACACTTTTATTTGAAATGGGTTAGTGCAACCTGCTGGTCGATGTGGGGGAGCCGAGAAATATACAGCTGATATATCCTGTCTCCAAGATGTTTGCAGTCAAGAGTGGTGGGAAGCTGTGTGTTCTGGCTTATGAAGGGTGAGCAAGCTACTGTATATTCTAGTTGCATTCAACAGTGAAAAAATAATCCTCCCCTATAACATGTTTCATAAAGGTTTTAAGTATGTGTTTCTGTTATGAAAATAATTGTGCTCTTTAGTTAAGACTGTTTTAGAAAAAAAAGAAACACACTTAAATGTACACAAGGTCAGTGTTCAGATAAAAAAAAAAAAAAATAAGGGCACTGTGGGGGGTACTTGATGTCTGGGTTGTTTTAATGCACATTGCAATGTTTTACAGATATTCAAAACAACTTGGTTTCTTTTAGTTGTATTGCATGTTTGGCCTGAAACTCAAACCAACCCACCATTGGGAGGCTAGGAGGGGAAGCAGGCACTGATTACTATTGACAAAAAGATTGCTTTTTATTTCATTAAATTATTAAAGAGTTTAATGAAGAGCTTTGTTCGGAAAAAGGTAAAGTTCACGTGATGCGATTTCTTTTTTTTCAATTGGTTGAATAAGATAAATATGAAACATGGGTTTTCTGTGTGTTTTATCTTGACGTGTGGTGCACAGAACCACAAAATCAAAGCATAGTCTGTCCTTAATTGTACCGTGACAAATCAAAAGATTTACGCCAGAGTTTTCACCAGCAATGTTATTCACTGAACGACAGCTTTAAAAAGGACTGTCTTGTAGATTGCTAGGAGAATGCTGTTCTATAAGCTTTTAATAACAGCTCCTGGAATGCCCAGACCACTTAGAATAGGTGCTGTCTAACTGACAAACCAAATGATTCGGATTTGCATTGAGCATAAAGTGTCAATAAAGTAAACGTCTTAGAATCATATGGTGTTATGCCTTCTTTATCCCCTTTGGTCAAATTTCCCTATAACTGCCAATGCTCACAATCAGAATGGTTTATGTGGAATACAGATGTGGTGGTGTGTTGCTTTTTGCTATACTGGTTTAGCTTTCAGGTTCCCTGTTGAGATTGAAACCATGGTAAAATACCTATTCCAGATCAAAATGAGCAGCCCTTTACAGGCTTTAAGCTCTGGAAAACACAAGCAGACTTGACGTTGTTAGAAACCAGACACTTTGGAGATGGTAAAATAGTCAAAAGTGTAGAGTACATGTCAAGAGAGATTTTGATGAGGTTGAATAATGCACGATTGTAGTTCAACTCCCCACTCTACAAATAAAACATTGCAGCTTTGAAAAGATTCCAGCAAAAAAGCAACCACATTTATCTCAGGACTAAAAGGTATGAGTTATGAACATAGAATGAGGGAAGTTAATCTTCTTTATTTTGTCCAGACAGTGAAGTGTTAGGGGAGACCTGAATGGCGTTCTTAAAATCCAAAAGAGTTGACCAAGTTAATCCTAGTCCAGCACAGAGACCAGAGCCAGAAGACAGAGCTAAACGTTGAGTGGAGACAGACTGAGAACAGAGACTAGGAAGACACAGTTCTGGGATCAATCAGCTACTAGAGCACTGGTGTGCCACATGGCCTCGCTCTGAACATTTCTTATGGTCTTTATGAAGTATGTTTTATCTTGATGTGTGGTGCACAGGTATATGCAGTTTTCAACAGTGGGCAAAATGTATTTCTCTAGTCAGTGCCTGTCTACAGCTTCACCAATTCTGGTAATTCTACGTCATTTAAAACACATTGCACCCACAATACAAAAATTAGAAACAAATAAATACATCTCTAAATTAACATGAAAAATGAATGTCATGTTGGAAAGCCTAGCCCATACTTCATATACTCTACATACTATTAATGGGTACCATAGGAGGTAAGCAAAACAGGGTAACACTTTACATTGTGATTCATAGTAGTTACTTAATAAATGCATGTGTACTTGCACATAATTACAGTGTACTTAACCGTCAAAAGAACACCCTGTAGAAGATAATAATTACAAACAATAATGCTTGGGGTGTGCAAAAAATTACACATTAAGTACATTGTAATTATGTGTAAGTGCACATGTATTAACTAAGTAACTACTATGTAAATACACAGTAATTAGGAACACAATATAAAACGTTACCAAAAACAGACCTGTTGCATTAGCAACAATACAGGGGGATTTCCCACATCTTGGAATTATCAGACAGTGGATTAATTTCATACTGAAGCACTTACTGTTTTTTTGATACTTACTGTTCCAGTGGGAGGTCCATTTTCGAAAAACTGTCTATCTGTGACATACTGGGGAGTGTTCCACCATGACCAACCCTCTAAGATGTATCAGTCTTCCTGCATTATATCAGGAGCATCTATTTGAATTAATGTGCTTTGATTTATTAGGTTTGCAGGTTTTTAATCTGCTGTCTTAAAATAGATTAGAAGACTATGATTGAAACAGATCTGATATTCTCGTCCATTACTCTATCCTAGGGAGTAGTTGCCATTTTAAGCAATCCTGGATGTATGCCACATAACACATGAGTGAAATATTTCATGAGGCAGCAAATCAACTTCTTAAATGGAATTAGGCATTTAGCTCTGGCTAAGATAGTAAGATAGAAATGCATGCTGTGCCAATAATGATTTCTGATTTGAATATCTGTTTCATTTTTGCTCCCCTAGTTTAAATATAGTTTAGACTGCTATTTTTTAATGTAAACTTTTACATTCAATTCAGATGCCAAGATGGTCTTATTAAAATGATGATGTTTGGAATGAAAAAAATAAAAATAAAATTGTCCACTGGATTTGATTGACTCAGCATCACACTACTTAACTGTAGCAACCAGAGGTAGATGTCTATCCCGACACAGCCATAGATGATGATGTATTTTATCTGGTATCTGTCGAAGTGTCAGCAATTTTGATTTTGAAGATTGATTTCCTTACAAAATATTAACATTAAAAAAACGATGCTTGGCAAGAAGAATATTAATGTTGAAAGCAAAGCAAACAGGCAAAGGAAAGGGATATTTTTTTTTCAGTGTAAGGATGGAACTGTGGCATACTGTACTATAAAAAGCGAACGATGATGGATGCTGCATAAGTTACGAGGGTCAGAACATACAATAAATCAAACAGAAAAGTGCCTTATACTTAGAAAATTATACAGTAGTAAGCGTAGTCCCATATGATTTGCCCAAAAAGTTAATCTGCACAGTATATAGTACCATATAGGAAGAAAATAGGGATGACTACAGTACTTTGAAATTAGCTTTAATTGTATATATGCATTTGATAATCAACTGATATAAATCACTGGCTACTATACTGTATTAATGTAAAACAATAACACATTAGAAAATCATTTTGAAGATACGGATACAAAGAGCTTAAATGGTCAATTTCTTCACATAGACAAGCAAGCTCTTGACTAATCTTGAGTTATTCCCTGTAACTGCCAATGCTCACAATCAGAATTGTTTATGTGGCATACAGATGGGGCGGTATGTTGCTTTTTGCTATACTGGTTTCGATTTCAGGTCCTCTGTTGAGATCGCCTCAAGTTAGTACAAATGCTATATGGCAAGAAACCATGATTGATTGTGCTAAGACTTTTTTGCAGGCATTTAAGTGGAGAGGTGGCCCCAGTGGCCAATGAAGAATGAAAAAGGGATGTCAGCCATAGGATGTAAAATGGAGATGGACATGCCATTAACATTTCAAGAACCCGTTTTATTGCACAAAAATTGGGAGGGAAAGGGCTGAGAAATAATCAACAGTGGTAACAACTGCAGAACTGCTTGAGATACCAGAGACTGGGTAAAGAGTATGAGACTTCATTTCAATAATAACACTCCCAAATGTTTACTGTGCCACTAGGGTGGCAACAGTTCATTTGATGATGCTGTTTTTCTATGTATTTAGTATGATTCAAAGGAACAGGGCTGGTTATTAATGCAGTTCTGTAATCAGTTGGATAAACTGCTGGTTTCAGTTAACATTCCTCTTGAGATGGCAGTGTGCAGGTCATAAAATTATGATTTACAAAACAAAACTGCTGTCAGGAGAATTGTTGCCTTAATGTTAAACGGGGCAGCAGTGTGGAGCAGTGTGGAGCAGTGGTCAGGGCTCTGGACTCTTGACCGGAGGGTTGTTGGTTCAATCCCAGGTGGAGACGCTGCTGCTGTACTCTTGAGCAAGGTACTTTACCCAGATTGCTCCAGTAAAAACCCAACTGTGTAAATGGGTAATTGTATGTAAAAATAATGTGATAACTTGTAACAATTGTAAGTCGCCCTGGATAAGGGCGTTTGCTAAGAAATAAATAATAATAATAATGTGTTTTACATTCATTCATGGGGCATGGAGAGGTGAAGATATTAAAAAAACATCAGGTGGTGAAATTATAATTAACTAGAAGGGTAATGATATCATTTAATAAACGAAACATCTTGCATTTTACATTCTTCCTTAATTTTGGAGAAGGAATGCTTATGTATATAAATAAATACATTCCTGACACTATGTAACTGCTCTTCCTGCAGTACAGTACATTCACTGTACATCATAATCATAGTAAAATATATTTTTCATTCGATTCTTACAAAGTAAAAAAAGCCTTAAATAAGTAAGCCAAATTCTAAATTATTGCAATGACATATTATGTGAACTACAGAAAATGCTAAATTGTGTTTTCAAACTATCACTGTCTCTCACAGAACGACTGGGGACATGTTGACACTAGTCTGCTTTTTCCACAGGTCATTTGCCGATGACAGCTGCAGTAGTCAAGTTAGCAAATCAATATCTTCCTTATCATGCCCAGCAGCAATACTGAGCCAAACTGGTTGACATGCATGACAGTGGCTTTCCTAATTCCCTTTGAGCAGCAGACTGTATGTGGTATCAGGAACACCTTTCAATAGCGTCCCCATTTCTGACATGTGTGAAAGGTCAAAAAGGTGAGGCTTAACCTGCACCCAGATCTATATCAATAATGCTATTGAGAACAAATAACAGGAGGATTCATAAAATAAATGTCAAACGATGAACTGTGTGTATATTATCACCCTGCTCCAAATGAAATATGTTATACATTGGGAAAACACACACACATATATAAATATTATAAAAATGTGTTAAAAAAGAGTGTCTGGTTTTCAAAAAAGTTTGGACACTTGGCATCAATGTATCCCTAAAAGCACAAACACACACACACACACACACTTAGATCAAGGAGATTACTCCATGCTTGCCTTGGACATACTTGCCTGTCATCTAATGCACAGAACCCCTCCACTCCCAGGATGCTTTATGTCTCTTATTAGCATGATGGGCTGCCCCACATTTTGCATGTCAAGCTACTGACTATTTATTTCTCAGCTAATTGTATGATTCCTGACCTTTCAGTGGTTTGTAAACCAATCAGCCACAGCCTTTAGATTGTTTCATTGTCCATGTGGAGTGCTTGCCGATATTAAACAGCTTGGCTAAATGAAAGATATTAGTTTAAGAATTTGAATGACAGTCATGATTTATTAGGGTTCTCATCTATCAGTCTCAGTGGGGCTGTTCTTCATTCGCTCTGAATGCCAGCCATACAGGAGACAGTGGAGACTGAGAGACAAGAGGGAGCACAGGACCAGCTGCAGAGCAGAGGCATGTACTAAACTGCTTCTTCATGTAATTGGAATAAATAAGGGTTAGAGTGCATGCATCCCAACCAGTTTCCCTATATACAGTATATATATATTATAATTCCTGCATTGAACTAACATTTGAAAAGGTTAAGGTTTGAGAGAAAAAATAAAACTCTTAACCCTTTTCAGCCCTTATGGAACTGTACTATAGAGTGTCTCACTAACCAAGCTGGTTTCCCCTAAAGACTGATGAAGAAGTCCAACTCTGAGCCCTGCAAAGTGACAGACAATGTATAAAAGCCTTACATAACTAAAGAGAATGAGTTCTGTTTAGGGATCAACTTTAATAGCAGTGCCACCAGGTGGTTTAAACTGGGATAACATCCCAACAATATATTTTTAACTAAAATAAAAACAGAACATACAATTTAACATGCAACTCATAATCAGCAATAACACGTTTGCAGATATGTTTATATTTGTTACAGTGTTTCTTGTGAACGGTAGAGACAGCCATCATTATAATGCTTTGAGCAATAACCTTGCTCACAGCACTATAATATCACTGTACAATATTCAGCAGAAGATGAGGAATTATTGATCTTTGACAGATGACATAGCAATAGAAAATGTTTATGGTTGTTTCCATGGCAATTTCAATAAATATTGGGGTTATTGATAATGTTGTTATTAATTCAGTCCCTTCATCTATCAAGGAGTCTGTTATAGAATGTCATTAGGCTCTTAAGACAGATTTCCTTTATAATACATAAAAAGAACATTATAAATGACTCAGGGGGTTTATGGTTTTGTTTTTCAATGTGACCTTTCTGCTTTACATTACTGTAGTAGTTAAAATATGTATATAACTCATGCCGAGGGCTTAATGGGGCAGCTACCTGAGAAGCATTATTATTATTATTCTGCCCAACTTCATCTTCAAGCTCATATGGTGCTGCCAAGACAAATAAAAATAGATGCTCAATTTAAGAGCAATCTTGTCTAATAAGATAGATAGCATAAAAATATGATTTAACAAGCTAAAATTAAAAATTAATGTATGTCAAACAGGATGTACAGTAAGCCTGTAGGTTATAAGTGACCTAAAAATGTCAAACACTTATAGACAGATCCGTAGTTAGTATGGGTTGTAGCAATGAGCTTTTTTGTTTGTTTAGACTTCAAAATATATGATTTGTTTTGTGCTATAAAAAGATGTTTACTATTGACCTTATAGCTGCCTTTAAAAGGTACCTTATAACAAAAATAATGTTGCATTTATTTAATGCTACCACAGCATAACACAGCACAATTCACATTTAAATGTAGGGTATGTTTAGCAAACCATGATGGAAACATAGCTATGCACATGTTTGCAGGTTACCATCTGTTTTATTTTTTTTATTTTTTATAAAGCACTTTTATCTTGTATTTTCTTGTGCCTTGAGCAAAATGGCTTTTCATTGAGAGCATACCCTTTGGACAATGAAAAAAATCAGTTCAGAATGTACATTATACTGTTCTTCTTGATGTATGTGTGTATTGAAAAAAAATACATTGTCCTATTAGGACTTGTTTTTGTCAAGCAAGGATGAATCATCTTCCTGAAAGATATAAAGGGCCACCATTGTGTGTCTTGGACTCTTGTAGACCTGAAATGAAATGCCAATCAAAAAATTCAAATACACACTTGGGTCAGTAATGATAAATTACTTTGACCTTCAGGTGAATACAGTAAATGTAAGTTCCTTAAAGAAAGAATGTCTGCAAAAATACAGTTCAATCATAAACTGCAGAAAATGATATCTTCTCGTGGATAGGCATTTAATAGAATTTCAAAACAGGACAACAACCATCCAGTGGACTTGGACTTACAACAAGTAACTGGTATTATTTCTTGCCAGCAAATAGTAATATAGAGTGTATGTATATATATATATATATATATATATATATATATATATATATATATATACACACACACACACAGTAATCCATCATGTATCTACTCGTCACATATCCACCCTGACCGTTTATCCGCCCTGATCAAGCTCTTCAGAAATGTCACCCACGTGTGCAGTGCTAATGCAAAATGGCTCCAGGAAAGCGAAAGCGAGTTGTGCTTAAAATTGAAAAAAAAGTTGATAGCACTAGCAGCTAAAAAGCGAACCTTCAAACAAACACACTTTTTTGCTTTAACACAGTAATGTAAGTACTGCACATTTAATTTCTATTGTTCCTTTCGTTTTCTACTGTTCTGTTGTTTTTTTTAATATTGTTTGAGCAGTTTTGCTACCAGTGATGTGTAAATGACCCGACACTAATGTAAGTGTATACAGCAGTAATACCCTATATCTTTCTAAACAAGGGATTTAGGAGAGCTCCCTAATAAAAGTCATTTAAAACAGGATTAGTTTATCTGTCTTTTTACTTATCCGCCCTTACTCTGGTCCCACTGCAGTTGGATAAGCGACGGACTACTGTAGATATATATATATATATATAAACATATGACTACTGTATTCCATCACATTTTTGTAAGGTCATGAATCATACAATGGAATCTATTTGTGTTAACAGCAGCACAAATTGTTGATTTTCATTGATTGTTGTAGGGTGCCAGATTAAAGATTAGACTATTGCAAACTCCAGTTAAGCCCCATTTCATTATTATTTCTATCCATTACACTGAGGCAGCACTTTCTTGAATTCCCAAATTGAAGATTAGCCCCAAACTGCTTCAGGGACCCAAGTCCTCTATGCTATTCCATCTTATGCTATTTTTAATTATAGTGCACTTTCTCATTTAGCATTAACATACACTTTTAAAGAAAAATGACTAATGAGCACTCACTTCAGGGACTTGTTTCACTGTTGCAATGCATTCAATTTGGCCTGTCATTCCTAATCCATTTTACCACTGCCCAATATTTGCACACACAATCCAAGTTTAATGTGACAGCTTATTGTACTGCAAATTAATAGAGAGCAGGAGCTGGCATATCTAAAGCATGAAAAAAAGCAATTGTGTCTTAATAAAAACTGCAGATTAGAATGACATAGTCATGGTTAACCATGACAGAGTGCTATGAATATACAGGATCAGCATGTACTGTAACACTCGGGAAAACATGGTCAACTGAACAATGACCATTGAAAACTTTTATAAAGTTCTGGAGAACGGTCCATGTGTCCTGTTGCTCATTGGTAACCAAGACTTACTGTATATAAACACTTATACTTCTGAAGATCCTCCGACTGACGACTCAGCACTGTTGGAAGTGTATTTTTCCTGTGGTTAATGGATGATAACCTCCAAAGATTGAAATCTTGTGTAACACATTTGACAGTTTCAGCACATGTGCTCATATATATTTAGGCAAGATAGATTACCAGGTAGCCAGACAGATTGATGGGTTCAAAGTCCTCAAAACTACTTTGGCATGCTCAGCACAACATGCTTTTAAACTTGGAGCAACTCGCTGTATCTAGTGCTTTATTTGTGAAGCCACCAGTTTGGATGCATTCATCAAACACAAGAAGTGCTTATGACTGGAAACGTACCCTGCATACACCATTAAAGATGAAGGGCACAGCTGGAAACGTACCCTGCATACACCATTAAAGATGAAGGGCACAGTTGGAAACGTACCCTGCAAACACCATTAAAGATGAAGGGCACAGTTGGAAATGTACCCTGCATACACCATTAAAGATGAAGGGCACAGTTGGAAACGTACCCTGCAAACACCATTAAAGATGAAGGGCACAGTTGGAAACGTACCCTGCATACACCATTAAAGATGAAGGGCACAGCTGGAAACGTACCCTGCAAGCACCATTAAAGATGAAGGGCACAGTTGGAAACGTACCCTGCATACACCATTAAAGATGAAGGGCACAGTTGGAAACGTACCCTCCAAACACCATTAAAGATGAAGGGCACAGTTGGAAATGTACCCTGCATACACCATTAAAGATGAAGGGCACAGTTGGAAACGTACCCTGCAAACACCATTAAAGATGAAGGGCACAGCTGGAAACGTACCCTGCAAACACCATTAAAGATGAAGGGCACAGCTGGGAACGTACCCTGCATACAACATTAAAGATGAAGGGCACAGTTGGAAACGTACCCTGCATACACCATTAAAGATGAAGGGCACAGCTGGAAACGTACCCTGCATACACCATTAAAGATGAAGGGCACAGTTGGAAACGTACCTTGCAAGCACCATTAAAGATGAAGGGCACAGTTGTATAAAAGCAGCAAAACATACTGACCTTTTTTATGTAATCCTATTTGTATCAGCATCAGAAAACTTCTACCATAGGGATTTAAACAGATTGTGAGTCCACTGGTTATTATTTTCTGATCGCAAATCTCCTTGAACTGAATTTTCATCTGGGTATGGTGACTCCTTGTTTGGACAAGTTCCAAAGTTATTATTATTATTTTTTTTTTTGGATTAGCTTCATAAAAGCAGATCTTATACACAGATCATCACGTAACCTACAATAAAATACAACGCCTTCTTCCATAGCAGCACTACAAGCATCTCAATGAAAGCTCATTGTGACTAAATCACACAATCCTACAAAAGGCATCTTAACTACTTAGTTCAACTGCATACTACTGTAGGTCACCAAGTCTTAAGACCAGGCAGCAGACATATTGGAGACTGCATTGTAGTCTGAAATAGAAAAGTACATTTACATATCATCAATATCTATATTTATATAATAACTGCTGAGCAATTTTTTTCAATGGGCTCACTCAGTTGAAATTTCCTGTAACAGCCTGCCAGTTTTTACGGGAAACACTCACTCATTAACACCAGCAACAGAGCGTGACCCAACACAAGCTGTCAAACTGAAAGGAATTACACAACAAGCAACACAGAAGTTTTGGACTTGGCAGGAAAATAAAAATGCTCACCAGAGATAATAAAAAATACTGCCTGGGGTAGTGTGTGATAAATGAGAATTGAATGTCCCTCCTCGGGGGGTGGGATGCTTGGTTATGTAGCATCCCACCTCTCGGGTGGGCATTGAATTCTCATATCACACACTACCCCATGCAGTATTCTCCATTTAACACATGTTTTCCTTCTTCAACAAGCAGAACAGTGCGATCAAGAAGAAGAAGTTACATCCACTTTTTGACTTCCGAATCTATCAACAACATTCTGTTTAACATGCAGTGTTAGAGTGGCTAGATCTGTACAGAAACATGTTTTTTAAACAATTTCTCATAAAGATTTTGGCAGGGGTATCCTCTGTGACTCTCAATATGCAAATGCATCTGAAAATATAAATTATTACCAATAACATGAATGATAATACAGGTTTCTCTATAGTCTAGAAAAGCAATAGATAGATTCTCTCTGTATGGTGCAGATTTGAACTTTTTGAAAATAAAAAGCTTGTGCTTTTACAGCCAATTAATTGTTCAGCATCCAAAGCCAAAAGGGACTAATGAAATGTCATCAGTCTTTAAGATTGATAACAGTATGAACCAGTATGATAGTTTTGAGGGGACTCCTACCCTGTTAAAGCAGTGAATCTGTAAAATGTGCTGTTGTAGGGGGAACACATTACTGTGTTCCCCCTACAACAGCACCCCTTATCCACTGTGCAGCTAATGGCAGGCTCTTAGCAATGTAACCTTATTTTTTCAAGAACAGTCTATTTACTAAAAATGCTCTTACATATGCAGCAGTATCTGATCAATTGAACACTACCCTACTTTCGTGCACCAAAGCTCTCCTTTAAAATAATCATGAATGTGAAATTGAATTATGAATATCATCTTCAAACAGAGGAGTGCTATTCTAAATAGTCAGGTTTCAAATATTTATGATGGATAGCTGAAGCAGCTTTTGTCAGTGTATAATTTGAATTTTCTTGAATATAACAT